>NW_020450838.1:860106-1010981 GCF_003343035.1 Apteryx rowi | reverse complement strand
CGACCGTTAACTCCTTCGGCGCGCCGCGCGCGCCGGCCGTTAGCGCCTCCGCAGGGCGCTCGGCGCAGTCGGCGCCCCGCGCACCTGCGGGGCAGGACCCCAAAGCGGCCGCGCTGCTTAGGTGCTCCCCTCCCCCCGAAATACCCTACCCTGCCACCACCGCCCGCGCGAGAGCTGCTCYATTGTGCCAGTGCCAAGCATAAGGGGAGGGTAGTGTAGTATCTCAACGTCCTGCCTCATCGTCGAGGCTGTGGGCTCGCGTTTGGTAGCTTTTCCCCGGAGAGCGGGGGAAACAAACCTTCTCCTGCTCCAAATGACAGAAACGGAGGCTTTAAGAACACCAAGCATCAGTGGCTGAAAGCTGATAAACGGAGGAGGGCAGAACCCCAAAGGAACCTCTCCCAACCTCAGGTACTTATTACTGGACCTACTACTAATGTGGCAATTAAGGCTGAAATATTTATGAATATAGGCTGCTATGGAAGAATTCTATCACTGTACTGTATATTAAAGCCTATTTTTCAACCGCCTAAACCACAAGTTTTCATCTGACAGTGTCATGACGCAGTCTCACTCGAGGGTGTTTTCTGTAACCTGGTTAGCCAGCCCCGTTTTGGGGCATGCGAAGGCTACCAAGGCTATCCCAAAGCCTTTCAAACCCCGTTCTTTACAGTAGTTTCAGCTGATCCACTGCAGCTGCCTTATTCCAGTGTTTCTACAGATGCGAGTTAGGCAATTAATATTTTACAATGTTTTGAAGGTGTCACGTCTGCTAAGAATAATATTATTTATTGCTTGATGCTCTGTGTCATGTTTTATGAAAAACAAATTGTCAGATCAGATGACTGCTTAGCTTGAGTAGCTGAAATTGGTAATTGTCTAGATGTTTGTCCAGGCTTAAAATCCCTGCTCGCAAGTAGCCTCTAGTAGTATTATTACTGAAGCTGTGATTATCTAGGGACATAGATGAGGCAAGGTTTGTAGAGAGAGGTAACATAGGTGGATATAGAGGTAACCTTCCAAACACGAGCCTTTCACGTGTCCCTTACGCTTGCTGCTAACTCCACAGATTACTGCAATCTAGGCCTTTCTGCTTTTCAGTAAAGGTTTGTAAAATCATATGCTGGATTTTTAGCAGCTGCCTCCATACAGCTAGGGTCTTTTACTTACCATGAATATATAGTTAAAGATTTTCACTAAAAAATGCATCCAACTCTTCCAGTGATCCTCACTTACATGTCATTTTCCTGCCAGATGCTAAACATTACGGTTGGTCAAGATTGCCCTCACAGTTCCCTTTCCATAATATACTTTTATATATATATATTTATATATAATTACTACCATYTTTCAGACAAAATTTATCTTTTTTTTGGATTATTGTACAACATGCCACTATCCATACACTAAGTAGAATAAAACTGTACTGGAGAATTCTGTGGTTTTTGGTTTTTTTTTAAATCTCCTTCAGTTATGCACTCTAGCTGTAAAGTGCCTGATTCTAACGATAAAGCCAGTGAAACAATTCTTAATACTTGCTGGAAATTGGGACAGGTCTTTGTTTTGTGCACAAAGTTCCATTTTGGTGTTCTTCTCTCAAAGCCAGCGGAGAAAGATCTCACTTTTCCACAAAAATGTGCAACTGTAAAACTGACCAGGGAAAGATGATGCCCATCAGATGATTTAAAATTAATTCTGTATAACAGAAAATGACTAAGTAGGCAGGCACCCGGCACTTAGCAGATTCAGCCTCTAGGTCTTACTACCTTTAATTCTGGATATCAACAACACATTGCTCAGGTAATGGGTCAAATCATTTTATGGGTCTGATGTTCCACCACAGGGACTAAATTGGGCATTATTTAGTATTTGCATCATAATGCCTTCTGGGGGCCTCAATCCAAGGCAGGGTACCATTGCACAGTTACAGCACCTTCTCCAGAAAGTTTATTATACAGATAACAGCCACTGATTGTTTCAATTCTGGAATATCATTCATGTTTCTTTTCATTATGTCATCTTATTTGCCATAGGAACAGTTTCATTTATTTTTAATGTTGCAATAATTTATGCTAAAGCTGAATCTATCAAAGTTGTTTTTAAAAAATTCCTTAGCTTTCAACCTTCATGCTTTGTCAGAAGGAAAAAAAAATTCTTCTACCATGAATTTGAATTTAAAAAACAGGTATGTAAAAATGAGGCGGCAAGTTAAAAGAAAGGTAAAGAAGCACTTAGAGGAGATTCTTCAAGAAATCTGCAGACTTGTGGAAACAATAAGAATGCTGTATTAGAGGCAAAGAGAAGGGCCAAATAATCAGGCACTTCAAGTACTGAGGACATATAAGTAAGTACTATGACAGAAAAACAAGATGCAAGATTCCATACAGACACCAAAATCTTGAAAGTAATGCCCAGTTTTAGGTGAACATATTACTGAAAATTGTATCTTGGAAATGTAGGGGAAGAAAGATAAATTAAATTAAAGATTGTAACATCACGGTACAAATTATAGTGACAGTTTACTTACTGGTAAACCTTAAAAAAGACAGGTAAAAAACTCCAGTAAATGTTTCATCCTGAAATATTTTCTTTCTTTAACAAAACCTTGGACTGGATTAATAAAACTGGGATACCTGAATGCTCACAGGTATCTTGTCTAGCCTTCATTTAAAATGAATAGAGCTATGAACATGAGCAGAAAAACAATGGAAGACAGTCATTAGACATTGTTGAAATTCTGTGACCTTCAAAATGATATAAAAAGCATTCAGGATTATTTACTTAAAATTTCTCACCTCATTTATTTAGGATTACAGGAAAGGAGGCAAGAAAGGAAAAATTCTTTAGATTATGGCAAGTAAGTTTTCCATAGGAAAGAAACAGTTTTAATTTCAAGTTCCTGAATCAATATTGTACTGCCCAGTTGCCAAGTAAGAAATCTAGCAAAGGGTATAAGAGACAAAGTTGGATACTCAGAAGTAAAGGCCATAAAAAAGTTACCTATGGTTTGTGAAAATCTGGATATCAAAAAGTAAAAGCAATACATATGCAGTTTTGACACAGGATTGCATGTTTGGCTCAACAGAAAGTTGCAAGAAAGCAGAATAACAACTTAGCTTGGATGCCATAAAGTCATTTCTAAAAGTCTAATAGTTGTTATAAAAACACTCAGGCAATTAGTAAAGTCTCTGTTAATAAAGGAGTGATTTATAGGTAATAATTACCTTTTCCTTTGGTAACTTAGTCCAGCCAATTTATGAAGAATGACTGTAAAAGTGAGCAGCTCCCATGCCTTAGTCCCAACTAGCTATTAACAAGCTATAACCTTTGTCAATACAAGTATTCTTTGTATTTTCTAATCTTTAAAATGATAACATTTACTTGCCCTGTTATTAGAGATCAACAAACACAAATATCACAGGACAATGTACTGCTGAAATAGAGAAACTTAATTGTTCCTTATCTAGAAGGGCTAATGTCCTACCTTCCACCCTAGCCTAGCCTTCCCAAATTCTATTCACTCAATCTTTCAAGCTATTCTGGTTTTGGGGAAAAATACCATTAGGTTCCTTCAATCATAATTTAATCAAATTCTGCATTAAAATAGAAACTTGCAATAATTTCTTTTGTTTGGGCTCCTCCTCCTTCAGACAAGTGTTTCTCCTTGTATTTTAAGCAAGGAAGCTAAAGAATGTATCTAAATGGAAGTAGGCATGTGGAAGATTTACAGAATAAGGACAGAAGGACAGAATTAGAGAGCCATATTAAGTTCACAAGATCCTCCAGGGCAGCTGTGAAGGAACCAGCAAGTACAGTGGCAGAGCCAAGTGAAGCACAGATCTGAAGTTCTTAAACACACAACAGTTCACACAAACTCCAATTTCAGATGCTGTCTCACAAATCAATATTAAAACATTTTTCCCTGTATGATTAACAGTAGATGCAGTAGATGCAAACATTAATATTCTGCCTTTGCATTATTTACCTAAAATAGGGAAGAATGTCTAGCTAGTGGCCTCAGAACAAGTGCCACACATTTCACTTCTCATAACTTTTAGCACTAAGATTCACACAAGTATTAAATACAGAACTCCAAAATAYCTATGCTCCCTCAATTAGGGAAGCCATTGTAAAACAGATTCTTGGTCTTGTCACTGACTCTTTGCATAGTCCAAGGCAGCCCTTTAAGCCCAGAGCTAATAAGAGAATCCAACTTGGAGGCATGAAATACTGAACCTGAACAAGCTGCTGTTATGCATTCTCAGGCTTTTATTCCCCAGTCTTGAGGATGCACAAGGAATAGACCCAAAGGTGAGTAGAAAATTGTGAAAACATAGAAACACAGCCATAAAAAAATAAAACCAGCCTGACTCATAACTGACTTATACGGTTTCAAGGCTACACAGAAACCTGGAAAGACAACTTGCTTATTGAATCAGACTATCATAGCAGTGTCTGCAGCATTCCTCTACAAATTTAGAACTAAGAATATTTGCATTTCTATGCTGTTTAGGTCAACCTAGAGCTGGATGCACACACGTGCAATACTGAAAGACTACATCATGAAATGCACCTTAACGTAAATAATTCAAGTGGGTCATTTGCAGGGATTTAATGTAACCCTGACATCAAGAAAAAAGTAGCTGAGGATTCCAGTTCTTTACAGAGACTGCATATGCAACAGTTTGTTAACTGTAGCCCATATAGACCTACTTAATTTTCAGCCTCACTTTAGTCTTGCTAGCTCAGCTATGGATAGCATCAAAGCAATGGTAGAGTGGATTTCAGTAATCCAGAATGGACTTCTGTAGCTTGTATGAAGTTCAGAATACAACAATTATGCTTTTGGCATACAAGCTAGACAGCTTTTACTTACTTCATCAAATACTTCTATATAAGCTGTAATGAGACTCAGTCTTAAATTCCACTTATAAAATTACTGTACTTATCTGCAGCACAAGCACAAATGAGGCACCGATATTTAAGGTCACAAATGCCTAAAATGGAAGCGTGTGATAGGCCTCGTCATTACAGCACTAAGCACACCAGCAACATATCAACTTCCAGTACTGGAAAGCCTAGCTTCAATACACCTGCAAACAGGGCGCACAGTCAGGTGGTTTTGCCTATTAAACTTACCAGTTGCCTCAAGTCACGGCTTTGCGCACCAGAAGAAACAGCCTGATACTGTAACACAACTACACAAGGAACCACTTCCTTATTTTAAATAGGGGTGGGGGAAAAAAAAGTGCATGGAAAAGTATTATTCTGCACGCACAGACTAAGGAAACCTAGTTTCAATTGTTTTCATCTTATTATCTGTGTATATCCCCCCTCCATATTTACTGTGAGATGAGATCAGCACATGCTGTGGATGCTCTGGAGCTAAGCACAGGCTAAACTGGCAGTTAGACTTCTGTCCTTCTTTCAAATCCAGCTGGTGTTATTCAATGACTGTAGCCTCATTCAGGAAGAGGTAAATGGGCCAGATAAGAAAAAATGATTGCCTATCCTGTTTTCATCAGGAAACCAGACTTTGAATAAAAATATACAAAGGCAGAACATTTTTTATTCAAAAGTTATTCTGAATTACATAACTGCAAGGGTCATAAAACAATATATTATACAATACATTTATTCTTAAAAATTCATGTAATAGACTCCAACAATGGTTTATTACACAAACAAGTCTCAATTTTAAAGGCAGAACTGAAAATACCTAAGTAATATAATTTCAATGTTTGTGGTATGTAATGGCTTTACATCTTTCCACAAGAATTTTATTTCTTCAGCATCCAGCAAGCTATGGCCTGATCTGCAGCCTTGCAGCATCAAGAACCTAGAGCACACTGGCCCTTAAATGCTCATGTATGCCTCACATCTGGATGCACTTGTACGCCTGGAACAGATTTCCACATATCCTTTGATTGCTTTTTGAAGAGTAATTCAAATACCTCCAGGTTGCAGAGTCTACTTCTGGTAGGGATTGGCAATATCAAGCGTTAATTCCCAGTCCTCACTAAGTAAACTCAACCAGCAATGTCTTATTTTCTATCTCACAGCCATTTTTCTTGCTGAGGCAAGAAAGTTTCTTTGCTGCTTCCATCAGTGAACACTTGCAGTGCTTTGTTTCTTCAATTAACTTTATTTGTGACCACTCTTGCTGTCTGGCGAGGCAATCCTAGCAAGCATATAGGAATAATTAAGTAGTAGCACACCATAATCATAAAATTAGGACAGTATGAAAAAATCAAGAATGCTGTCCTCTCAAACTGAACTTGATGTTTGCTACATGCATGCCAGTATCCTGTCCTGTATATTGTATTATGCAGTTTGTTCTACTAGAATGAGTCAGCATAAAGTGCCTTCACATGCTATGAAGAACAATGAGAAAGAAAATAGCTTCTACAAATGCATTTGTAGAGGATGAAACTGGTTCCAATTACTTCTTTTATTCAGCTGAATATTCATTTGAAGTGTGAACATTTCTCCAGCTCAGCTCCATTGCTGCGGAAAGGCAATATACTAAAGTTAATTGCAGTACTGTATGTAGTAAGAGGAAAAAAAAACCCTTAGAACAGTTTAAGTTGTACTGAAAAGCTGAATAAGGAAATGTTACTACTCAGTCCAGTAACTTTCAAAAAAGTAGTTTATACACAAGACCTGAGGCCTAAAACAGAGCACCTAAGCCATTGCATCCAGTTCCCCATAGTCACAAACTTACAGTGAACACTTAGTGCAGGGACTCAAGATTGTCAGAACCAGACAAAACATTTCAGCAAATACATTTAATGGTGTTATTCTGCTGTTTTTCCATTACGGGATACCAAAGGAAGAAAGGAGAAGAGTTTGAGAGTTTTGTTGATTCCCAAATGTTTTTTGGAAAGATCAGCGTTAGCTCTGTATCCTCCTTCTTCCACCTCATCTTTGTACTAAGAACGTCATTTATCAGAGCAGCCCAGCACACAGTATATTTGTCTTTGTCCATTACGTGAAGGGCTGTGTTTTATCTGAAGAAACCTTTAACTAAAAACCAAAGAAATTTTATAAAGCAACCTTACGTTAAGCTGATTAGAAAGCCCTCTACTTCCTATATCCCCCCCAAAGTGAAATTGTTTGTAGGCATGCAAGATACAGAAGAAACAAAGGGGTGACCTTTAAACAGACATCAACCTAAAACTAATTTTAAGAGAGATAAAAAGTAGCATTTCAGGCTAATTCTATGTTCTTTAGATTACTACTCACTGTTTTTAGAGCAAGACTAACCTATTGTAATGCCTAGGAGGCTCAGTTTAGATTACACAGCAATCATGATTCTGCTAGTTTAAGTGTTCAAATTAGAAAATGCCAGTGTTAAAGTTTTTAAATGTAGGCTTGTTGTAAATGATATTTCTATATGGTGACTATAATGCTTTAAGCAGTGCCTAAATGACAGCTACAGATGGTTGCAGAAGACTGTGCAGACACTGTATGAAGCAGTGAAGTTGTAACACAGGAGAAAATGCAGTTCAGTGTTCACACACAATTCCACCAAGAAAGCCTCTGAAAACACTTCCGGTAATGAATTTCCCAATAATGCCATCCTTATGGAGTATCAGTTAATGTAAAATTTCTATATACAACCTGGACAGAATTCATTCATTTCATCTATAGAGTGCCAGTTTATTGTGACACTTTAGAGCTTGTGCCTTGGCAAGCATAACTAGAAAGTTTTTCTAAACTTTCTGAATTATGCTTTTGTAGTGGTGGTTTGAAATAATATATATCTACTTAAAGGACTGGAAAAAAAAATAAGATGCAATATTGACAGCAACATTTCTTTCCCTCATACTAGCACGTTATCAGTGTCATCACATCAAAGAGAAAAGCCCGCCTTTGACAATACTAATGCCAAGCTAAGTTGTGAACACATCAAAAGGGCTTCAGTGACTTTAAGATCTTTCACATCTTTAAAGGGAGTTATTAATCTGATAATTAGTGATCAGCAAGATTAGAAGAGTTTTAAACTTTCCATCCAATTTTTTAATTTTGACTGCTTCTAGCTAGCCTTCAGAAATGATTACAGAAACTTTAGTATTGTGGTGAGAGAGAATTAATAAGAACATTCTGACAACTGTGGAAGTGTATCTGTTTAGGAGGTGGGCAAGCAGAATGTAAAAGCCCCTGGATATTGAGTGGAATGTTCAGACAGTCGGGCAGCTTGATTCATCATTGATCCCGACTCTCTAGAAATGCTCCATCCATACCAAATAAAGCTGAGTCACACACAGATTCACACCTTCTTGTTTTATACTCACTATACCAGCAGAGAGCCTTCCAAGTCTTATGTCAGGAACTGCCAACGCTTTATTTAAGATGAGCCTTAAGTACTGTTGTGAAATTTATTTGCCTATGAACACAGAATCCTTATGCTTCTCAGACTTTTTCATTTTATCCTAGGTAACTAAAATTGTTTCCACATATGCTGTTTTTCAAATGCAAAGAGGAAACAGAAATAACAAGTAATAGTTAATCTAAGGCGCAAATGGAGCTCAGCACCACTCCTCACAGCACAGCATTTCAAAGAGAATTTTAATTACACAGTAGTGCTAAGTCACAGCTATCATGCGTAGGACATGTGCTGATGCTGGGCATGACAACATTATTTCATCCCTTCTGCAGTAAAACAAAAAAATCACTGTAGTTGTGCAATCTTATGACAAGCATATGCCTAGAATAATAGCACTCACTCTGCAACTGCTACTCAATTCCTATTAGGCAACTGTAACTTGTTATTTATGAGAATTAATAGAACCTAGACACAGTATTTAAATCTCTCAGGAAGCGTTAAAAATGCTAAGAACGTTGCTGTGGTAGCAGACACATTATATTTAGTAAATGAGCTCTGAAGTATTTTGTTGCTTTAGTTAAGCATTCCACTGTATTTGTAATACTAAAAAAAAGGTTTGTTTTTGTAGAAAACCATCACCACCTACAGTATAGACAACAACAGAAGAGCAATAGGCTAACATTCTATTCAGGGTCCTTCAGGAAGTTACAGAATAARTTTGAATTTTAATATAATCAGTTAACATGTTGTGAACATCTCTTTCAAATGTGAAAAAACAGAACATTAGTAACAGAATTTAAGTTAACCTTGTCTTTCATTTGAGATCAAGAAGTTATCTATGCCAAAAAATCTTGTGAACTGCAAGATATTATATACAGATGAAGAAAAATACAGCCCTAATTCACATTTACAAAGTATCTGTTTTTTTTTCCTTAAACAGTAGCAATACAACATGTTTTGTTCAGAATTATTTTATTTGGATTACAGCAATTAGTATCACTGGTCAGTAGTCCAAATCCAGGCAGAGAGCACAGAATCAATTTCACAAGGCAACAACACAGACTAGTATTTTAGCATACAAACCATTTCACTGCATTATCAAGTAGAAATGTCTTCCAAACATGCATAAAAATTCTATGCTTAGTCTTTCAGAGCTCCAGGTAATACCAGATTCCTAAATATACAAAAAATACATTTAACTTATAATAATCTTAGTGAATCAGACTTAYAAAATTACAATTTTATTCTTCACAACATAGAAAAAAATACAAAAATGACCGTATATAGTTTTCACCCAAATTGCACTGACAAATATACATCAAAACATATGATTTGATGTATATTCATGAAAATTTGCATCTGAAAGATAGGTTTTAAAATGACACTGCAGATTGGTCCACACAAATGCCAACCTTTCTACTGATAAGTAAGAAAACTTTGATAGAAACATCACATTGTGAAAAATTACAATTTACCTGCACTGTAGTCTGCATCTTACTGTAATTTACAATATGAACATTTCTACAACTCCAGTTGTAAACTATACACTGGGAAGAACCATGGTCTTTTTGAGGGTAATGACTAACTTGGACAAAGCTGGCACGGTAGAACATGGTAGTATTGTCGACTGAACTAGAGCACACAACACAAAGACGACCAGAGCAGAAAAGATGTCTGCTGCAGCAGTTCAGTGATGCTGATAGAGAGAAAATATGCAAGCCAAGTAAATAGCTTGTGGAAAAAAAACCAAACCTCTAGATTTGTGAAAAAGAGTACTGATCAAAGCTTCCATTATAAAGTTCACATACACCACATTATAATTTCACTGATAGATGAGGTGACATTTGTTATCATTTTATGAAGAAGGAAAAAAAAACCAACAAAACCACACACGTGTGACCCAAGTCAGTATTAGGGCACCATACTACAGTTTTTATTCAAGATCACCTTCCAGTGATTTGTATGGAAGCTTAACTTTAAAAAGCACTGCAATCATAAATGCTAGAATCCTTTTATCTATTGATTGCATGTTTCATCAGATTATAGATTTAAAAAAAAAATCAATTATTTTTTGTTTGAGATTTCTTACTATCAAAATAATTTCTTTTCCTCTTTCTTTTAGAAGGAAAATAAATGCCATATTCTTTAAAAAGGCTGTAGTTTATTTGCATTTGTGCAGTAAATTAATATTTTCAGTTGAAGTAAATATTCCAAAATAAAGCTTGCTCAGTAAAGAGGTTGACTGTACAAGCCTTCTCCCTATTSGTGACTTTCTGCTTCTTAGGCCCAATGCTACAGATTTGTGCTACATCTTTCCCATCAAGGTATCTACAAGTTTGATTCATATAGGAATACCATACAGCCATTTTTATTCCCTCCGACCTGCAACTACAAACTTGAATCCAAATCCTATATTCAGGCACAGAAATCAAATCAAGAAAAATTTCGGGAGCAGAGCACCCACAACATCCAGTAACCTGAGCACATCAGGAAATCAGATTTTTTTTAAATGACATCCTTCAGAAACACTGACACCAATAACTGAGAGCAAGTACAAGCAAAAGGAGATGTGTTGTTCAAAGGTGACACATACATCTTTGAACAGTGAATTCAGTATAATGCAACATTTCTCAGATCACCAGAACACAGCAGTACACAGCCTAAAAGAGAAATGAATTGTGTCTCAATGCAAAACCACTTTTAGGCTGTACATCGCTATAGCATTTCTGATTACAGCCAACAACTGTCTACAGAAGGTTCCTTAAAATAGAAGCAAAGATCATGATTGCCTCTTATTCCCTCCCTACTTACAATGGTCCCATTTGTGTTGAACAGGAAAGGTATTCAGCACACTACTGAGTGCTAGGAAAATTCAATCAAACTTTTTGAGGGAGCCAACAAAAAAAATTACAAAATGTAAAGTTTTTTTAAACAGAGCTCTGACAAATATAAAACAAAAGTAACTGTAAATCCAGCTCTCCCTAACTGCTGGAACAGAGAGGCCATGCACTTAGTACGTACTGCCCTACATGGAGAGAGCTGCAACGTGTCAGTGTGCTGGGACACGGATGTGGGCCAAGGCCAGGGGAGGTGCTGGAAAGCATGGCACAAGTATCACACATACATGGTAGTAGTCACACCTCATTTGCGCACTGAATCATGACGTTACAAGAGGGGAGCCAGAGAAGCCCTAGTCTTGGTGTCAAGCGGCTCTGATGGGGTAAATATAGGACTTTGACTACCAGTACCTGACAGAGCAAAGACCATACTCCACATTTCCTTTTGCCTTTGCTTGGATGTCTGCTCATTTCCCTGCTCCCTTTGTTGCTCCCATTCTCCCTCAGCACACAGTTTGTTCGTAACTTGGGCCACTGCTCACACAGCATTAGGACATTCTGGCCTGCCACATGGTTTTCTCAGTCCTTTCATCTTCTGCTTTACCTTCCCTAGGGAAGGTTTGGCCCAAGAACCCAGAGCAAGCACCTAGGTAAGTTTGCCTTTCTGTGCTCTTCTGCTCTTTCAAGAGAGCAGATGAGGGAAGGCTTGTCCAACCTGCAAAAGCAGCATGTAACACATGAGACACCTGCTTTCAAAGAAGGAACTTATGACTTAGGTTTTTTGCAACATTTCAGAAGCAGAGTGTCTGGAACTGCCTGTTTGGATGTGCCAGGGTGATACATATTAGTCACTTGAGAAAAGACAGGTTGAAGCACAAGGCCTGCAAATGATTCTACAGTAGATCAAATAGTCCTCAACATAGAAAGATGAGTACCACTGAGCTGGTCGATAATTATTAGAGATGATAATATAAAGTCAAAAAGGGAGAACTATACCTGTTTCTAGCTGACTTGCCTCCTTATATTGTTCAGATTCGTCATTGATGTCACGAGAAACACTATGATAAGTATTCTTTTATGTTTAAAAAATATCCAAGGCTGCAGTACTTAAGAGTTTTAGTGTTTCAGATCTGCATTATAGCCTCTGGATGAACATTAGCATTTGGGTAATCAGCTTAAACAAGATTTTCAGAAAACATACTCTGGTCAGACACCCTAGTATTTAAATTCCTGCAGAACCCCTTATTTTCCATAATTGCCTTCCTGATCCCATTGCCTGTTAAATTCACAACCCACCTTTCTAAATTCAAACAGTCTGCCTGGGTTACCTTCTCCACTGGAGTCTCTGACAAAAATCCTAAAGCATTCCAGAGCATATTGTTTGCTTCCACAGCAATACATACAGTTTCTGGCATGCAGTCAAGCACTTAAAAAGAAAATAATAAAGATACCAGTAATATAATCCCAATTCAAGCATTTAGTGAGTACAACTTTATCACTCATACTGTAACCTTCAGGCATTTAGTAATAACTGAAAACCATTCAGCATATCATTTAAGGAAAAGTAAAAGGCTAACTGCCAAAGCCATTTAAAGTTTAGAAGTTTTCTGAAGCACTGCAAGCTGAAAATTATTTCAATGTTTTACACCRTGGAATTTCAGTGAAATCAGGTTTATTGGTTATTCTTGCTAAATTATTGGTCTTTTACCTCTGACTTAGTTTATCTTGGTATATTCTCTATAAACGTGCTGAATATTGAAAATCTGCAGCATTTTGATGTTTGAAAAGTTCTGAAAAGGAGTTGGAATTACTCCGACTTCTTGTGTTCTTCAGTGTGGGAAAGTACCTTTCTCCTCTGATGTAGCATGTGAAAATACAGCTGAGGAAAGACTGAAGAGAAAACAAACATCAGTAAATAAAGCATGCAGTCAGGTTTGTGTGTCAACGCAAGATGCACAGTCACATACTCAAGGTCACCAATTTTCTTTGAAAATAAAACATGCTTATCCACTTTCCACTCATATCATCTACTGCCTTTTAGTCTTTTAAGGGACTAATGTAGTCCTCAGACTTCATGTACTATTTATTTTTTTGCCAGAGCAATCAATTTTGAATTAAAGGCCAAATACCTTCTTTTATAATTAACTCTGCATGTTCAAACAGGATGACAAAGTTTCCTGAACTGCGCACACACAGTAGAAAGAACATACTTTGCAAGGAAGAAAAAGAGCACCATAAGGAATGAAACTCTTCCCAAAAGGATAGACTTTCCAGACTTGTTTCTCTCCTTACAGTTTTAGTGTCCATTTTTCAGGATCTAAGAAACTGTACCTGAACAGGTGCCTCTCTCACCTGCCTCTTTATCCTCCACGCAAAGCTTCTTTCCTCCTTTTCTAAGGCTGCATTATACAGTATGTTTGCAGAAGAACAAAACAGAAGATGGAAAACATACATACATGAACAGCAAAACCTAAAACTGCCATTAGACTCTAAACCTTCATCTTGTGAACCGTATGAAAACTAAACAAGGTCAGCATCAGCCTAGATTACATCAGTTATATACACCAAATGTTAGTTATAAATGGAGACCAACCAAAGACTGTTTAGTTTATGTACTAAAATATTTACTATTTGCTTCAAGTTGACATTTCTTCTGGCTTTCTTTACGCTGTATTTAATTTCCTAATCGTTTCCCCTTATCCTGAATTTCAATTGATTTCACTCCCTCAGTGTGAAGTAGTGAATACAGCTGGTCAGAAACACAGTAGTATAAAGAGCCACATGGTGTCTCCATTAGAAGTCTACGTAAATTCAGGTACTCATTCATAACTGGGATCCTTTATATGCAGAGAATTTAATGACATCTTTTTTGGCAAGATACTAATTCTGACAGACAAGTATTAGAGATTTATGTAAAGTAAATGATAAAATGGAACTATCAGGAATGTTAATCTCAATTTTCAACAACAGTTTTCAAAGCTTGCTCTCTTCGCAATGTTAGCATTTACAAAATTTTAAAGATCTTCAGTGGGTTCAGAAGGCGACGCCCCTGCACAGGGAGCCTTTATCAAAGAACAACTGACTTGTGGTGTAATAGGAACAAGTGCAATGAATGTTCATCTTCCTGCATCTCCAGAATACCACAGGCTATACCTTCATGCAAAAAGGCACCTAACACCACTTAAGCCAAAGTAATAATATCATGCACATATTTTTGGTCCTCAGAGTTAAGATACCAATTCACAATAATGATAAAAAAAAAAAAGAGAGAGACTGCATTCAAGTTACACATCTGACAAACGGATCACACAAAATGTCTTATCTGACAGCCCACTTCTCTGTGGTAAGATAAAAGATATTTTAGTGGAGAGAGAGGGATAAAATTGTTATTTGGGTTCAACTTCCTTCCCTCCCACATGGCCTGTCAACTGTGACGTAGCTACTTCAAGAGAAGTAATACTCATATTTATTTTGACTGAAACAGAAGATATTATTCTGCCTTCTTGGAGTTAGTAATATCAACTTTTTTGGAGGAGGGGGCAAGGAGACACAAGTGTATGAAAAGTATTTTCGAGAACAGCTGAAGAAATTTATAAACCTTGAGGTCAGAATTACAAAATAATTCACTGAGAAAGTGCTTATTATAAAATACCACAATTCTGAAATTTAAATCTCGTTATATGATTTATCATTCTGCACAAACAACAAGGTTCAGATAAAGACAGCTACAGAGATAACTAACAACAGCAACATCATCACTGCATTACTCACTTAGACCTCTGTTTGCATAATTAAATTTGCTACAGGCTTCAGGTGGGACTCAGAGACTCCAGTATTCCTATTGCCTATTTCAAAACAGCAAAGCCAGATCTCGTTCCATCTATAGAAACAGCAACCTGAGACTATCTCAGTTCAAGGTATTTAAACAGAGATGCTTCCTAGTAATCAGTGGAAAAGCAATATTCTTATGCCTGAAAAGCAACCAGGTTCTAATAGATTGTTTTGAACTTTCTTCCCCTAAAATTCTGTAAACTTAAAAATTAAGAAAGACAAAAGAATTTTTAAGACAAAAAATTATGAAGTCAGTATGTGCCAAGAAGTACTACAGTTGTTTTATATTCCAACAGTAAGAGAAAAAACAAACAATATTATTATATTGCACGTGTTGGTAGAAAGCAGTCCCTGCTATTTTAGCTCTGAGCTTTTTTCTTTAGGTGATTTTTGAAATTAATTACAAAAAAATACTTAGTTATGTATACTTTAATCCCACAGCTTTTCCTCACACTGCTTTTAGTATAAAACACTTAAACCTCATACTTACTTGGAATGTAAGAGATCATAACCAGGATCAGGAATGTATAGTAGTCAAAAGAAAAATTGTACTTGTTAGGTAAACTAATGGAATACAAGCCAGACTGTCTGACGAAGGGTAATGCAGCATATATTGTGAGTAATTCGCCTGAGACTCCCATTGGATACAATACTATAAACAAAGTGTACCTAGAACAAAATATTTAAGGAAAGGATTAAAAGTCAAACTCCTACAAACTATTTGTTAAATACTATTACAGGTATTCAAAATTTTAAATTCTCTACTCAATTTAATATTTGTTCTATTTCCCTTAATCCTTATTTGATTAGGGCATGGTAAGGCGTGCACATTACTGCAAGGTAAAATGCTCAGTTTGAATTATTATACCTCTGAGAAGCTGAAAGCTGTCTTTAAAACAACCCCCACTTAGTTACTTTGACTTCCAAACTCTGTGTTAGAGGTTGTTATATTACTTAAAATCGGGCCAAGCACAGTCAATATAAATCAAGGAGCTTACATATTTTTTCAGTTACAAGTTAGATTCAAACATGCTTTGCCTTAAAAAAAAAGTTGTTTCTCTCCTTATTGTTAGATGTCAGTTTCTGACAAACACAATCACTTTGTAAATGGGATTGAATTTTGACCAAGTAAAGTTTCAGCTTACATTTGATAGATTTTAACCAGGAAAACTACTGGAAAGAAGGATCACATTCACAGACAGGGCAATTACCACCAGGTAGCATCTGTTTTTTTTTTTTTTTTTTTTTTTTTTAAGTCCAACTATTTTAAAAGGTAAATATTGCTGTCAAGTGTGTACTTTAAGGGCTATGATTTCTATTATGTCTCATACCTGGCCCACTTGATGAGATAAGGGAGATGGTTTAATAAACTAAATGTATAAAAAGAATAACGGATGATTTCAGTGATTGTCCAGGCCACAACAAACAACAGGACGCTATCTTCAGTTTGTACCTATAAAAAAAGAGAAGTTCATTATAAATTCAGGTGTTACTAATTACTCAGCAGACCAAAAAAACCCAAAGAAATCAATTTCTATGGATTACTTTATTGCATAATTTCAGAAAACAGATTCCAAGAATGAGCTTAAAAGCAACATTAGTATCAACAGCAAAACAAACAAAACAAAAAAAAACCCCACACCTCTTATCATGCTCCATATTTTTCTACTTGGCTTAAGAATAGCTCTGGTGATCAGGTAAGTTAAGATCCCTCATTCTGTATAACGCAATTAGTGCAAAAAATTCTTGAAATACTGAGAACAACTCACAACTCTTCCCACTCCTATACAGTACTTCCACTTCAGTCTTGTGATTGCTTCCTAGTGCAGGAAGCAGAGAGGAAGCTAAAGCATTAGTCTAACGAGATCTGGTTTAAACTGTAATGCTCTGGTCCTAGTCAGTGCTATTTTTGACTAAAAGGAACACTGTTTTCCTTCTTCACAGATGAGAACCTGGGTCCTAATTTTGGAAAGCAACAAGACAGCTAACACAAGGAAACAGGCTGGGAGGAAAGAAATGGAAGCTCAGATTTTCCCTGTCCCACCTCAGGTAAGCTTGACAGCGGTCTGCTTCACTGCTCCCTGCTCCTTTTTCTGTTTATTGCATCCAGCATTGTTCCTCTAACATTACATTTAAGGCATCATTAAATTTCACTGCTTTACACCTCTTTGAGCTAGTATTTCACTCRCACACCACGGAACCTGTTTTACTCCCTTTATATTTTGAAGGTTAGTCTTCACAAGCATATGATATTTTAAAATGAAATCTTAGATTTGGGAGCATAGTTATGACCTAAGTTTGAAACATAATGGCAGTTATGAAAAAGTTTATGGGGGCCACATAACCACACTATAAACTCATGAGAGCACAAATAAATATGATTTTTATGCAGCTCTCCATTTCCCCTCCCCCACAACAGAAGCATGTTGTGAATTCTCAGCAGTATGAGTATCTTGAGCCCAAATTCACTGGACCGTGGGAACAAAAAAGAGCTCAACCACAGGGGCCTGCATTTTGTTTTTTCCTCCAACTCTTTGAAAAAAGGGAAAAGGAAGTCAGTAGGTGTGAGTGCTACACCCTATTCATCTTGGGCAAAGTACATGCAAAAAAAAAAATACAGACAATCCTTTCAGAGAAAGGGACTGATCATGTATTTACTTGTAAAAAAGCTCATGAAGACTATCCATAAAAAAGCTTTCTGTTACAGAGACTACAAAACCCAGAAAGAGTTATATAAAAAATATATATGTAAAGTTGGTGTTATGCTACATGAGATGCTACTTACAGCATTTCAAGTTACTTCCATTGCATTTTGCAGCAAACATAGCTTGCTCTCTTCCACATGAAACTCTGGTAATTTGCCTACATGTTAATCTCCCTTACAGCATCATAAAAGAACAAAACCCCAAACTTCTTTAAAGAGAAGAGACTACATCTAACTATATATTTCTACAATATCTAGAACAGGATACTTCTCCTGTTTTGGGTTTGCTTGATAAGCAAGGCTCAGTTCTCAACTCTGGAAGAGTTAGCAGCACTTCACAGATGATGCTTTTCCCCAAAGCAACATGCTTCCCAAGCACTCAAGAGCTGCACCTTCTAGTCAAATCACAGCTAGCAGCTTAGCGAGTTCATCTAAGCGTCTGTCAGACCTCAATCTACACTTCGATACCCCACTTCTTTCCCTACCTATGGAAGTCAGTAAAAACAATCAAACAGAAATCTGTTGCTTGAGGCACCACCTGAAGATATGACTGGGGACAAGAGGATCCAAAAAACGGTGATGCTAACAGTAAATGATGAATTGAGAAGAAAACTTGGCAGTTGCAATCCAGTTCCATCACAGGACTTCTTTAACACTGCTTTCTGAAGTTGAGTTATCCCAACCTACTTTAATAATAGAACTGTATTTGGAAGTTATTAAAACAGTTCACACCATTATTAAAAAAAACAAAAAACTGTTAAGGTCACTAACTAGAAGTATGGACTGTGCCTTTATAAGTCCTTATGTAAGGAAGGAAGAATACTGGAAACTGGTGGTAGTTTTGGTACAAAAATGACCTAAGGAGTTTTCAAACACTTCCCTTCTGTGTAATTAGTCACACAAGACCCCTGTATATTTTATCATTGTATTTTAACTACAGTCCATAGCTCATCACTTAAAAAGATGCATTTCCTAAAACTAACAGATCTGTCAGAAGTCCATTGCAATTAGAATTTCTCCTTGAGGATTGAGGGTTTTTTTTTTTTTTTTTTTTTTTTTTTTTTTTTTTTTGAGTATTTCAAATAAAGATGTCCGAGATGCACATTATTGAACCCCAGAGGACTGATTTACAAAACAGTCGCTCAAAAGACTTATTCACTTAGAAACAACCACTGCTAGTGCTGCATATGTATCATTCCTCTTCCAAGTTGAGACGAAGGATAGTGCAAACAATCAACAGCAGGCTCTTCATAAACCACAAAGCCAAGTGTTGCCCTAAGAACTCAATTTGTCGTCTTCCACCTTTTCCTGCCAGCCTTTGAAGGAGGGGTTAAAGTCAGAGGATGTTTTACAATTTATGACTTATTTGTCCAGCTACCTTAATTAGGGTGAATCATACCATAGGCATAAATTTTTGGCATGTGTTTCAAACTGATTTTATCACCAAGGAGGGTCTTGAATATATTTTAATTTATCTTCATGATTATGAATAGCAGGCAATCTTCATTAAAAGAAATGAAAATCCACAGCCTTTTAAGATACAAAGATGAGATTTAGAATTGGGAATTGACAAAATGAAGCCTCTTTTACTGTTCTCCTTATGCATGAAAAGTTATCCAAGAGATAATGCAGGTTTTGAAAGGCACGAAAGACATAAATCCAGAAATTCTACACATTTCCTCATGTTAAAGGGTAATATTTGACAAATTATTTGCAGAAAATTTCAGCTAAATACATCATAAAGGAAATCAACACGGAAGAATAAGACAATGACACTATACAACCCTAATGATGAAACAGCACCTCTCCCTCTGCTCTGTTGTACATCAATAAAAAATAAAAAAGGAAGGTTCAGAATAGGCATAAAGGGCCTGACAGACACTTGTGCAGTATAGTATTACTCAAATTTTACATAGATGTAAAGCAGTAATGAATCAGGCTTGCCAACTGCACTCACTCTTTCAGAGTTCTGAACTTTCAGTGTGGACTCCTTTTACTTCAACTCAACCTTAAAAAAATATTCTAAATTAAAATGTTCTTCTCTCTTTAAGTACGCTTTACTACTGATGAAAGATGTCAAGTTCACAGCTGCAGATGCTGGAGTCTTAATTACCCACTCAATATGCTCTACATATCTTTTCCATACCACCCCTTTATGTAATTTCACTGTGTTCTAGAAAGGTACCTCTAAATATATACCTTACTTGGAGCTTTGTAACTGCATCAAGTTTGATAAGTCAAAAAGGTGCCAGCAGTGACTTAATACTTACCTATCAGAACTGTGTCACACACTGAACTTCATGAAGGGCCCCAAGACATCACTAGATGACCTCATTTTCACGTACAGATTCAAAAAGATAACTTTGAACTGAAGGACTCCTATCACTCTTCTATGGCTATTTTCATCCAGACCTTCACTCTAGTCTGCTCATTCTCTTCATTCCTTCATATGAGGAATAGTAAAATCCACCAAAAAGAGTATTTCCTGGGCTACAAGTATTGTATTACATGCCAGGTCCTCCTCCACTAAGCTAACAGCTGCTCATGTGATGATATTTATCACATGATGGAGGTAAGGGAAAAATCTCTTCGCTACATGAAGTGCGCAGTGCTTACCAGAAGTCTGCCATGCTCTAACATTTATTATAAACACTTTATTATAAATATTGAATTTATGAAAATGTCAACACTAAACTCAACAAAAAGCACAAACATGTTAGTGGCAAGAAGCATGCTTCAAATCACATCAAGTATCCAGAAATGTATTCTGACACAGAGAAGGGATGCAATACACGTTTTTTCTTTTAACTGTATTATATATGAAAGCAGTCTGGAAAAGCAAGATATTAAACAATCTTCACTCAAAAAGTTAAAGAGAAAAACTGAGTTTTATTTTACAAGAACCTCATCATGCAACTGCATAGCTTACAAGTTCCATAAAGCTGTGTGAGAATTTAATCCTGGACTTCACCATGGAGCTCACTTGTGAGACAGCCCTTTAGAAAAAGTAGAACACTCGTGACACTTTAAATACATCTTCCCAAATAAGACTGCATTCTGTTTTGGGTGGGTTTTGTTTGGGGGTTGGGAGAGGGTGTCATGAGACAACCTCTTCATTTAATCTATTACCTCTATCTTTCTATGTCCAGAGGTGAAAACTCATCATATCCCAATCCTCTTATGCCCACTTTCTGAGACATTAAAAAGGTAATATAGCAGTGCCTCTCAAGAGTTTTTTTTAACCCAAAGACCATGTAAATTTGTGAGGAGGGAGAAAAAAAAAACAACAACAACAAACCATGTGTGCTATTGTTGAAAAAAATCCTTATTAAAAACTGAATGTTAGGCTAAACTTCCTTTTATTTTCTCTCATTTTGAAGGTTTTTTTTGCAAGAATGTGGACATAAGTTAAAAAAATAACAACAAACAATAAAAAACCCTAATCCATTGTTATTTTGCAAATTTCCTTTTGATGTCTTACAGAACACATATGGAATAATTCTATCCAGGCAATGCAGACCTTAACATTCTTGATTACTGCAAGACCAGGAAGCAATTCATAAATATAGGTTACTCATGTTCTTTATGAAGCACCATGTACTCCAACATTATACAACTAAAAACAATAGATAACAAGCAAAACTACAGGCTTATTTCTTAAAAATGTTTTATACATGTATCTAAGATCTAATGCCTTGGGATCATATTTTCTTGTTGAAAATCTAGCATTTATCTCCAGTGAGTTTGAATTAATAGGGACTGGAGTACATTTGTTTCCATCAAAAGTGAAATAAATCAGAAAGAGAGAGAAGTATGTAGAAGTTTTTTTTTTTTTTTTTTTTTTTTTTTATTATTAAGAAAAGTAACAGTTTCCAGTAGTAGGAAACTAAGGCTCCACAAGAACAAGCATCATCCTATCAGAAAGGACAGTTAATTATTAGGAACTGCAGTGACATATGTTACTTATCAGTGTGGATGGAAGCTCTGATCAGCAGGTGCTGGGGTAAGGAAGAGACAGAAGCTTGCCTGAAGACTTGGCCAAAAGGGACAAGCTCCTAATGACATTCTCCTTGTCAAGTCACAAGACATCTTACATGTATGACACTAGATGTCCATCACTTCTTTCAGGCAGCCGTGTCTTCTGAGACAGAAGCTGCTGACAATGGCATCAAGGTCTGCTGTTTTCTTTAACAAGATAATAAAATCAGTTGGTCAAAGTAACAGCAGAACTGTACCATACCTGGGCTACTGCAAGATATTTAGATCATATAGAAAAGTTAGCATGATCTGTATCAATTGACACATATGAACAGATTTAGACTTGAAAGTAGTTGTCAGTTGGGAATCATTTTCAAATTGGATTGTTTCTAGAAGATTCTGCAGGGATTTGTATGAAATACAGCAGTATTTGCTGTGATAAATAATGAGGAAAAACACCCAGACCCAAAAACCACACCTACACTGGAATGTATGAAAATTGAATGAAGGGCATACAGAGGGGAAGATCATCCTGGAAAGTGGTAACTGAGAACATCTAGGCGTTGCTGCGGACAAACAATTCAGGGGGAGCTTTTGCATGCGATGGTAAAAAAAGCAAGCTGTGTATGAAAGAGGGGAGTAGTGAGGAGACTTTACTATTAAGTATGGCAGTAGTGAGATCAATACTAGAATGCTGTCCCCACTTCTGGGATCCATATTATACCAAAAATTGAAGAGGTTCCAGTGTAAGGACTGCAAAAGCTATTCAGGAACTAGATGTCTTACAGCAAGAAACTCAGACCTCAACCTACTTGGTTGTCAAGAAGAGATGACATCAGATATATTTATTTTTATTCTCTTTGATTCACACAAATTCACAAACAATTTCATATGTTGGGATAAAACAGAACTCATTTTTAAGGAAAATAACATAGCAATCAACACTTGCTTTTTAGCATGAGTCATTAATTTTTCCATCTATTTTGTAGCTTAACTTACCTCTTTTACACTATGTGTTACTGCCCAGGTCAGGAAAACCCTTGACATCACTTGGAAAGCAGTCAAGACAACAGAAGACGGAACAATGCCTGGAAAATACTTGGCAATTAATGAATATCCCCTAGTATCTAGAGGGGTAAAATACAGTCAAGCACAACTAAACAAAACTCCAATTATTTGAAAATTTTGGAACAAAAGAATTTGATTTTTTTTTTCAATTTGAGAGCACAAAGTCTGTCTCATGGTGTGTTTATACGGCCTAGCACAACAGAAACCCCTGACCAAAACTTTGTACATCAAAATGAGAATAAAAGTAATTGCTCTTGTTGCAATCACAGCGCATTTCTCAATATATGAAACAGCTGAACAAGATGAAGTAGTTTTAGTCAAATAGCTTTTGGGATAGTCTTTCAAATAAAACCTGTCTGATTAAAATATCTATGAGAGTCTGCATTATTGTGATTTAAAAGTTAAAAAAAAAGATGTCTTGCAGCGTGTTTCCCAAAAAACAGCAAACAAAATTTAACCGATTTGAAGAACCACTGAGCTATCCAATATTCTGCTAAATGAGTTACCAACTCCTTCCTGAGACTACAGTTTGTTTGTTTTTTAAAACAAGGAATAGTTCATGCATTGATAGGTACAGAAACAATCTTTTAAGATTTTCTCAAGGCAGCAGATTTCTCTGTTATTTCTGAGCAAGTTCTAAAGTGCTGATCAAACCAATATAAAATGGGTCTACATACCCAGGTCTGATAGAGCAGGATAGTTTTAGACTGCAAGATTACACCCAATTT
The DNA here is from genome assembly GCF_003343035.1 of Apteryx rowi. Lineage (NCBI taxonomy): Eukaryota > Metazoa > Chordata > Aves > Apterygiformes > Apterygidae > Apteryx > Apteryx rowi. The sequence goes on along the minus strand of NW_020450838.1, from coordinate 987,506 downwards.
CTAAACTTCATGGCACAAAGTTCTATCTTCTTCAAATAGCATGATGAAGACAAGTGCAAGAGCAGTTACAGCTTCTAAAATACAGTCAACAGTGCTTCTAAAACTAATGCAAATCACAGCAAGCAGCATAAAAGCCTAAGAAACAAGTAAAAACCAAATTGGAAACCAGAAAGGAAAGAAAGAATAAGAAAAGCCAAAAGCAAATTTCACTAGAATTATTTTCAGTCAGAAAGCTATTATGTTTTATTATTTTTTTCAGGACAAAAAGAAGGGAAAAATCCTACAAACATAGCTCTCCAATTTTATCATGCATTGTTCATAATGTAATCTCTGATGCAAAATCTCAGGGCAGAATATGTTATTCAGACAACAAAGGGGGTGCTATAAAATCCCACAATCTGCACTCATTAAGGGCACACACCTACAATGGGGGGGATTTTTTTTTTTTCCACAAATAGATTTTCATATGCAAGTGTAAGAACTGCTGAATATCCTCAGTAGTCTCTACAACTCGGCTTTTCACAAAAGCTTAGCCCTAAATAACACTAACCCAGAATGTAAAATATGATTCCCTGCTTAGCAAAATAACTTATTCAATGTTTATGCTAAAGAATCTAAAAATATGCCAAAAAGACGATGTAGGAACCAAGATTATCTCAGAAGTGAGATAAATGAGGTTTTTCATTTTGGCCTAGATGATGCCAATCTATGTCAAAAACAGGAGATCCAAATCACTGACTCACTAGCTACAATTTTATATAAACTCTACTTGCCTCTATTTATTTACTAATTACACTGAAAAGGTACCTGACAGACGATTTTATGAACATCTGTCACCAGTTACCCAATACAGTATGTGCTAGAGTGGGACTTGGCAGACAGAAGACTCTGGTCCAGAACCAAGCAGCAAGTAAGCCTTGCCCAGACCTCTCTCACCTCCATCAGGAGATCCTCCAACTCCTACAGTTTTCCCTCTCTCCCAGGGAGTTCCCAGCTCAGAACAGACCCAGCTTACCTTCTGCTGGCCCAGCAGAGGTGGAGCCATCATATTCCTCCTAACTAAGCAGGTCAAAGCAAAGTTAACTAGTATTACTGGTAAGCATTCCTGTGGTAGGAAGGCTTGAACTTAACCAAAGCCTTCTTGCTTTTCTTTGTTCCCTGTGCTACCATTGCTTCCTCATTTCAGGGGCTCCTACCACCTCATTTGACACTAAGTTCAGGCAGGCAGAAGCTCTCCTGTGCCATACACTTGGGTTCTGTCTGCTACACAAGCCAAGGAACTGCACGCTCACTTTCCATTTCCCTGTCCTCCAGGCTCTCTCGGTGTCCAGGCTACATGTTACCTCCTCTCCCTCCACACAGAGGTCCATTTCTCCATTTCTTTAAATCTCTGCCAAATGCCAAAGATCTGTTCTCAACCGCGCTTGATACAGAGATGTTCCCATATCAATGTTCATGTTTTGAACAACTTATCTCACAGATATCAACGTTTTAGATTTTACTGAAAAGATGTGGAGGAAAAAAAAAAGTTATGCTGGTAGATGGTCATGCTACCATCTGTCATGGCAAAGATCTTCTGTCTACACAGAATTAGAGCTCTAGTTATAGCAATTAGCTTACCAGGGGCAAAGGAATCTAAGTTTCCTATTTCTCCTTGCAGAGAAGTTTTTAACCAGATTCAGTAGGACTTTTTCTCCCTAATACCTAGCACATTCCTTGGAAATCTGGAACTGATTAGCTGTAACATCCAGAAATTATACTACAGCAGACAGCAGCAGTGTATCTAGCTGCGTATAGAACCTCATTTTATTTAGCCAAAAAATGCTTCCATTGACAAAAAAAAGTCCATGGACAATTATCATAAAATTAGTGGKTTTTGTAATAACTCTGCTAGCAAAAATAAAGAGAGAGTTACACTGGTGTAAAATGTTGCAACACTCCATTAATGGCTCTCTTTGCTGACAGTAAATTATGTGACTGAGGATAACATGGGCTAAATGGATCCACACCTCAAATCAACTCATCCAGGATTACTAACTTGGCGCAAAGACACACCACTACAGGCATCTTGTTTCCTGCTCCGCAGCAGCCTAGGAGGTGGAAACACAGGACTAGCTGTGCTGCAGTTCACTGCTTGGTGAGGACATATACTCTAACAGGTAAGAAAAAGATAATTCAAGAAAATGTTTATATTCTTTCTCAGACCTAGTACTGGTAAATGTAGGCATTTTTACGCAGAGTTTAGCTTAAGAAACCAGCAGAGCATTATAGCTCTGATGCTGTTGTATCTAGGATGGTAAAATAGTGTTTGCTGCAAGTTTCGGCCCGGTGTTCTGAGATTATTTAACTTGTCCTTCTTGTCATTTGGTAAATGGGACTTCAAAATATTRTCAAGTATTATTGATAGACTATGAAATATTTTTAAAGTGAGTATGAATTATTTTGGAAAAATGGCAATTGAGATTTAGTAAAGCAAAACAGGATTAAAAAGATCTCTTTGGGAGCACAGGCAACTATATCATGCATTCCTATTCAGGAATGTCATATTAGTTTTAATAGCCAATACCTCTACTTTTCTGAAGTGATTACAATGGCTAAATGTTCAGATGCTGAATTGTAACATCTGTGTTAGAATATCCAGCATTAAGACAATCTGTGCACACACAAATACATTCTGCTTACTTGAACTAAGAAGGGTGTGTACAAATAATCTCACTGTATACTAATTATAGTGATTTGAAACAAGCTGACCAGAAGATATCATTTGGAAATAACTAACATTTATAGTAAAAGCATTGTTTTTGAGATGAAATGACTCGAAGAGCAAACATCTATTTTGCAGGGTTTTCTTTTCTTTTCTTTCTTTTTTTTTAAAAAAAGAATCTCAGAAAATTCAAGTTGCTTAAACTCGGTAGCATGTGCTTTCCCTTCAACTAAACTATATTTATTTCTATATGGAGAGATGCTCTAAGAACCATTTACATCAATTTAAAGAATTTCTAGTCATTCATTTCTTAGGATGATCTGTGCACAGTTTACAAACTGCTCTTTTTAAGAACATTTTCAGAGTAACTGAAGGCACTTCCTGACTTCTTGTCAGGAAGGCAAGAACTATTGTACCAAATACAGAATTAGACTGCCCTCTGCTGACATATTTTGGAATATGATGTTAAGTTTTCAATAACCATATTTGGTTATTCAGAAAAACCTTTTACACAGGAAATTAACGTGGGCTTAGTGGTACCATAGTGATACACCCTACAGTTTGTAGAATGCTTGTATGATATGCAAAAATAGCAGCTTTTGTAGCCGTGGCTTTAGAAACCTTAATGCCATCTTACTGACTCTTCAAATAAGTAGCTAGCAAACATCCAGATAGGAGATCAAACACATTATTTAAAACCACAGGACCAACTATCTGAACATAAGACTGTCTATTTGCAAAGGCTGGATTGTTTAGAAAAAAAAAATCAGCGTTAAGCAAAGCAGTGCAGACAAGTGCTGCTGCCTTTTATAGCACTTTAACTTTGATCTTGCAGAGATTTATACACATCACCTGTTCTACAAACAAAACATCCAAACGCTGAGGCCAAACTGTTCACTGCTAATGAAGACTAACAAAACATCCAAGACTCTARCCCATCACCTGGACATGAGGTTTTTCAGGTAGACTGAAACATGACACTGCTACTGACCACAGACCACTGATACACAGTTAAGATTGTGCTACTAGGCAAGCTAATGAATAAGCCTCACAATACTAGGCTAAAAGGAATTATAAACTCCTTCCTCTCAGAAATAGTGCCATTTAAGCATATTTATTCCTAGCCAAATCTGGAACACAGAGTGGTTTCACCCTTCCCAATTCTGCAATGTGTGTCTATGCTCTGTGGATGCGGGCAAAGTTCTAGTGCTTGGAATGTTACTTTTATTGAAATTTTAATTTTTCCAGCTAGAAATATTTTTTGAGGAAAGACAGCCTGGTACAGAAAATTATAGGGTAGATAATATAGAGAATCATAACCTACTATAAAACATTTATAAACCGCTCTAAAATTTGTAGCATTGGAAGGACCTAGATAAAAACAGTGTCAGGTAATTGAAAACCTATTATACTATTTTCCTTTTTGTGATTTAACTTGTCAAATTATTTAGTAAAAAATTGGAATATTTAAAGCAAAAATGAGGGAGTTATACCAGAATTAAAACGAGCAATTCAGACCATAACATTAGTTTCATGGCAATACATCACTAAAACTGCAGTTTTCTATAAAAATAATAAAACTGAAAATTTGCAAGCTTACCAAATGCACAGTGCAGAATCTAGAACAAAAAGAAAAATTCAAATCACTAACATTTCAAATGCAGTAATTCAAAAATACATTTAGTTCCATCACAAGTGCTTAAGGTTCAATATTTATATTTCAAAAATTAAGCTTAATGTTTAGCTCTGATGCTCCAGCTAAATAGGAGACAGTAAGCTTCTTGACTGCTAAAAGGAAATACCTGGAGCAGATAATGAATTTACTTCTTAAGTTTGCTTTCAAACCACTCTATAATGCTAATGAAAAAAACAGGTACCTAGAAAGTACTGTTCAATAAAGGCTACTTCATTTCTCCTAACCAAAACACTCGCGCAAATATTAGTAATACTGGGGAGGAAGACTACACCTACCTCAAGCAAAGCTCCAGTTTGGAAGAATTTCAGGGGCTTTTCTATTGAATAGTAAAGACTATGGTAGCTACCTTTAGCCAGGTACGCTCGAACTAGACCAACTGCAATTACAAGCCATCTAAAACGAGACAGAAAAAAGTCTAAGATAAGGAGATATTAAGTAGAGCATACATGCAAACAATCTCTCATCCTTATTAGCTGTTTTGTTATGCAATAAGGCAACAGGCATATAATGGCCTGAATATTAACTTTCTGCTTACCCTCTGCAACACTGAAAACATTAAATACATCTGGATTCTCTGCAAATCTATCAAAATTAAGTATTATGCATTTTTAAAAATACCTTATAGCACCATCATGACACCAATATCTTTAATATCTACATTTATTTTTCTATTGAGCTGTATTTAATTATGGAAGGTATTCATGACATTTAAAATAAGATTGGCATTACATTTTGTTTAGTTTAAGCAGCAAACCATTTACTGCTAGTCAAAGATTCTTAATGTAATATATTAATCATAACATAAGATTCAGGAGGCATCTACTTTAGCGTTTCAGTTCAAAATAAACTCTTAGTCCTTACGATACACCATCCAGCTTAACTTCTAGTATATATTTTATGAGAAAAAGTTATTAATAAAGTGAATACAAGAAAACTGAGTCTACTAACTAAAGTCTTGAGGGTAATGTTGGCTATTCCCGTCACAGCTTTTTTTTTTTAAACAACAAATAAACTAGGCCTATATAACTATTTGTCATGTTTAATCTTAAAAAAAAAATGCAGCTAAGAATTGATGATGCACATAAACACACAAAGGTATTTTGCAGCAAATGAAGCTATGTCAATCACAAGGAAAGTAATTATGGAGATGTACTGTGCTTGTGGGACAGTTTACGGACAAAGGAAGACAACAAATTCATTCAGAATAAGCTGAATGAAACTAATGACCCTGCACACCTCAGCCTGTAAGCCGACACTCTCTTTTCATCTAGCCGTTCAGGTGGAAGAGCGAGAGAGGATCGTTCATGTGGCTCCCCCTTCTCTAGCAGGGTCTATTGCTCTCTCCGAATCTTTCCACAGAGAGCTTTCTAATCAAAGTTACCCGAGCTACCCCAGATAAACAACATAACCTGTTAACCTTGCCACTTTTCCCCTCAGTGGTTTAGGAAGCACAGCTAAAAATTTCTCCTCCAGTTCTGGCGGAGGCAGGAACATCTATCATAGCTGTTCAGAGTCGGTGTTTGCCCCCAGTTTCAGAAATTGTACTGTGAAGTCCAGGACAAGCCATGAAACTGAGGTGGCTATACCCTGCTCAAATACCTTTTCAGCTGAAGTCAGCATCTAGAGTTAACTTTAGTTTTTGATTGCTTGTGGCAAACATCAGGAGAAGGAATCGGTCGATGAAAACTGGGATTCCTTTTCAGTGACTCTCAAACTTTTTACTGACAGGCTCTTCCTGTGCTGCCTTCCCCTCAGCAACTCGTAATGCCACCCTACTTTCTCCCTACCTCCCTCTAAATCCCAAAGTGCTGTTATAGAGCTCATGCTAACAGTCACCGAGTATCTCCACTAACCATGGCACACCTCACTGGATGCGCATGTAGAGTCCTCTAAGTACACAACAGCTTTTTACCCTTTGAAAAAAACTGCAGCTGTGGTTTTATAAGGGAAATTCTTCATCTTCCCTGATAATTTACAGCATATTAGATGCTTACAAGTACCATACTACTTTAGATATTATGAACTATATAGAAGTATTTCCATATAGTAAATATAATACTTAGTTGCTTGAAATTTGCTGTAGAATGCAGATTTTTCAATAATAAGCAATTCTGGTGTCCAGGTCTGTTGTTATGACATCTGTCGGTACAACTGAAAAAAACCTATTTCATTTCTGCCTGGACTTCCCAAAAGACAAGCATCAAAGCCTTTGAGAGACAAGCACTGAGAGTGAGGAAGAGAGATGGGAAGCGAGGGAGAAAGTCTTCCCTTTTTTCAGTAGTGACAAGTCTTATTTCTGTTAAAGCTGTCTTATAAAGCCAAGAGACAGAAAACTTTTGCCAATTACAGGTTACAAAGAAAGAATCAAATGAATTTGGTATTCAGACTTCAATGTAGACTAAACCAGCAGGTATAATAGTTAACAACTATCCTCTGCAACACTGACCAATTCTCTTCTCTGATAGCTGGCAGCAAGTTGACATTGTCCTGTTCATATCTGTCAGTTTCTGTTTTTTTCTCATCTTCCATGTTTGCTGAGAAACTTAGATAAATTGAGCAACTTCTCAGGTTACAGAAGATAAGAGTTCTTCGTTGTGTCTGCAGTGGACTGTTTTCACCCTAACTGAAACTCAGCTGGTGAAGTAAATGGCTCTCAAAGCTGTTCAAGCCTCTTGCTTGTCCTTCTTCCATCCTCTCTGCTGGACAGCTAACTTGAGGAAGACTGTACTACTTGTTCTCAAAGACTACACCTTTCTTTTGATAATACAACTACTGTCCTTCAAAGGGCATTTAATACTGATTGAAGTATTAATCTGCATAAAACTAAAAGCTGTGGCTACTCAGTTTTGAAGCTTTTAGTACCTCTGCCCTGCTTCTGTGATTCTTACAGAGTGCGAAAAACCATCYGACTAGGGAGAATGGACAGGGATAGGTGAAAGATCAACTTAAAAAAAAAAGAAAYTTGGTTAGAAGATTAAAAGGGCAGGAAGAAGCACCACTGTCACATGGAGGCTAAGTCTGAAGTTAACTTTTCCAGCTTCTGCACTCTAGACACTAAAAAGACCTACTTGATATATTATATGGAGCTATACTTCATTAAATAACCACTGCCATTCATGTAAACTCTTAGCTAGAATATTACATTCCCTGATTTATATAAACTAAGGAAAACTGAATACAGCATAAACTCAAGGGTTTTTTTGTTTGTTTGTTTTTTAAGTTTCAGTTACTCAGTCTTGACAGTTCTTCATGCACAGGTCCTTTTGTCCCCCAACTTTTTTTTTTTTTTTTAGTTTGTAAGAGAAACAAGTTTACTGAGGTTCTGTTTGGTTTATGTAAAGAAAGAACATAGCAAAGGTACAGCATGAATGAGTCTGAAGAAGAGGGAAGTGTACTTTGATTCTCAGCAACCAGTTATTGAAGATACGGACCCTGAAGTTCATAACCCAAACACTATTTGCTCAGCACAAATTACACGAACCCTCTGCAAACTCAAAAGCTATTAAAAATATACATCTTGAGTGAAATCATTTTGAAATTCATTGTTTATACCACCATCAGCTACTTCTACCCCAATAGTAATTATGGCACTTGACTAAAAATAGGAAACGTGATCATATTTTGAATCAGCTTATCACCATCTCAAACATTTATACTCACCTCCAACTAACAGCAAGTGTGTCATGTCCTGTTCCCCCTCACCCCCATCATTCAGTGATTTCAGTCAAACACTTTTTTGGAGAATAATTTCTATACCTCACCATGCCTCAGGAATGAGCTTCATATGTCAGCATACTAAACTATTTGACACCCTAACCRGAAAATACCGATTTGACTGAACACGAGAAGAAAGTTTTGCAAAGTAAAAATGATAATTAAGCCCAGATTTTCAACTGTCACTTGACCCATTTTAAATACAGCTATGTCAACTAAATTTTTAAGATATTTCTTTATTATTGAGTGGTGACAGCTGTTGTGTGCTCAAGCTTAAAAAAAGCTGTTTCATAAATTACAGTAAACCTCCCCAAAAAACAAAGGGAGTCCCCCCTCCCCCCAAAAAAACCCACCATTTTTTGCTTTTATGGCATCAGCACATCATCTGGGCACCTTAGGCTTTGGTGTTCTCATTTCACAGTTCTCTTTACAAGGCAGTACTACCAATTGCCTTTTGCAGACAGAAAACTAAGAGTTGAACACTCTGATTTACATGAGGACAATGAATAATTATTGCCATCAGCTGCGTATCGTTATCACACGAACAACTGAGCTTCTGTCAACCAACTCCTGAAAAACTACTTTATTATGAAGTATTTTTAAAAGTAAGCAATAATCAGTTGAGTAATTTTTTTTTTTTTTTAATTCAACATTGCATATTGCGGCACTTCAGCAGTGGCCAGGGCAATGCAGAAATCCTCATCCATTTAATGCCCAATCATCAGTCAGAGCCCTTAGGGACCTACCCCAAAAGGACGGCAGTGAGTGACAACGCAGAGATATGAACCCTGATTGCAGAACTCCTCGGCTAGCCCCCCAAATTGCAGAATCACAAATATTCCCAGAAAGGCACCTTCTGTTAAAGCGCCACAGGCCACATCCCACCTAAGACTGGAATTTTCTAGAAAGTTTGGTGTAAATTAGGAAAACAGGTAACATCTTGATCAAGATTTCTGTGACAATAGGAAGTATAAAAAGGATTTGAGTTTCCAACACTTCAATGTTTTTAGGTCTTTTGAAGAAATAGATATCTCGTAACATCAGGAACTTGCCTGATTAAAAGAATAAAAAAAAAAAAAAATCAAGACATTTGAAAAAAACCTTTCCATTTCTCCTGCAACTTCTATCACTGGTTTTTGAGATCTTTTATAAATAAATGTAAGTGAATTAAATATCAGCAGCTTAATAAGCAGGCAAGTGCTTTGACATGGAAGAAATCAGAGGTTAACTTGGTAACATTGTAACATCAGCTGGGACATTATAACAAACTGAAAAGAAAAGAGCTCCTGACTGGCAGTATTGTGTTTTATTGCTCATGTAATTAAGTATTTCTCAAACAAAACATTAAACTGTATCAGACCGGTGGGTAATTGCCACTCCACTCTATAAGCAGAATACCCTGCAAATATCATACAATGTCATAAATCCTCTTAACAGTTCCATTTCACAATAATACACTTATTGTGCAATAGGTGTAGCACGCACCTTGAAAGAACTGAGCTCTCCCCTGTAAACTACTTATGTTCCACATAAGTGTAACCACATTATAAGCTAAAATAACACCAGCTCTGTCACTAGTGAAAGTAAGAATCAACTTGTCCAATTGCCTCACTGAAATAAATGTTATCTATATTAGTTCTATACCAATCTCCCCCCCAGAGAAGCGAATCTACTCTGTTTGCCTGACTCCCCACCCACCAGGATTTATCTAGAAGAAAACAGGCTCATTCAGGATCCATTTTAATGCTCTTTTCTCCTCTCCTTTGCTTTTCTTAACTACTACTATGGACAAATTCAGTGCGTTTAGGTTCATTTCTCTACCAAAAGTGTTGGAGCCCACAAAACAAACCGAGCTGAGAACAATGATCTACACGGTTGCCTAGATGAGAAAATAAGTACTGAGTAAGTTAAGGTGAGGCACGTAAAGCGCCCCACCAACCCTGCATTAGCTCTTCTAGGTGGACATACTTGTCCAAGCCAGGAACAGGCACCCGTGCTGTTCAGGCCGATTCCTTCCAGGGGGAAGGATCTGGCCGAGGACACGCAGCACAGAGGTGCTGCGCAGGGACGCGCCGGGGAGCCAGGGCAGAGGGAGCCCTCTTAGAGCACCCACCTTCAGCGCTGCGTTTCTTACTGTAACATGTGAAGGAGAGAACTGAGAAAGGAAACGAAACAACTTCACGTGTATTTACCAGGAGCTCCTCTCCAGCACGAGAGGCAGTGAGGGAAATTTATTTTTTCCCCCTACACCATACTGAAAGTTTGGGACACGACCACTGATAACAGGAGGGTCACCTGGAAAGGTGACGGATCTCTAGCGTATATTCAGGCAAACAGGGCTTCGGGTGCATTGCCTGAAAGAGGGACGAGCGAGGGGGGAGAAAGGGATGCAGCAACGGGAAAGACCCGGTTGGATCCTGCGGTCCCGCTCCCCGGCGGCGCAAAGCGACCCCCCACCCGCCCCACCGCGACAGCTGGGGGCGACCGGCAGCCTGACCGGCAACAAGTACCTGTGTGTGTGCGTGTGCGCGCACATACACCGCTACCTGCACGTGCGCGCGCATGCATGTGTCTATATATGGATACACATATATACACATACGTGCGTGCACGCATGCCGGGGCACGGTCACGCCGCTGCCGGCGCGGAGCCCCTCGTCGCTCGGGAACCCCCGCGGCGCCTCCCGGCACCCTCCCGCCGCCGGAGCAGGGGCAGCCCGCGCCCCCCGCCCCGCCATAAGCCGGCACCGGGAGAGCCCCGCCGGGCGCGGGGGAAGCTGAAGCCGGCCCCGGCCCCGGCCCCGCGGGGGGCCCCGGCGGCCGCGCGTGTCGGCGGAGAGGCGAGACCCCGCCAGCGGGCCGCGACCGGCACCCCGCGGGGCGCCTCCTTACCCCGCCGTCATCACCACGTTGTAGATAACGAGATAGGCCGTAGCCAGCGCGCCCGGGCCCTTCCTCCGCCGCGGCTGCTGGCTCCCGTAGCCGTTGTCCGCGCGGCTAGCGCCGCCGCTGCCGCCAGCCGCCGCCATGTTGCGGCGCTCCTACGGCCGCCGCCTGCTCTCGGCGCACGCCGGGGCCGCGGGGCGGGGCCTCGCGCCTCCCCCGCCGCCGCCATCTTGGAGCGGGGCAGAGGGGCGCGGCGGGGCTGCTCCTGCCGGCCCCCAGCCCGGGCTGGGCGCCGGCGCCCCGCTACCTCGGAAAGCGGCGCTCCGTTGCCGGAGGCCCTGATCCGCCGCCCTGCGTGTCCCGGATCGCGCCACCGGCCCCGCGGCTGCGGCGTCGCTGAGGCGCCTGSGCCCGGCGCAGCCGCCCCGAGGGGTTAATGCGCCGCCGCTGCTGTTCGCTTCGAGGCTACAGCGCGCCCGTTGCCAGGCAGGTGATTAACGACCTTTCCGATTACATTTTAAAACAAAAGTTAAAAATATCCCTCTGTGATCTCGCGCCAGCAGGACGAAGTAGGTCTGTGATTTCCTTGGAGAAATTAATACCGTTAGTTCTCAAATCGAGGTTGTCTCCAGATTTTTTTTTGTCGCTTTTCATCTTTTTTTATAGTTTAATAAGCTGCTGAAGCCAAGCACGGCCGAAGCTATAACTCATTTTCTGCTAAAGTTTTATACAGTTGCAACTGTATTGCATGACTTTTGTAGCAGCACGAATTTGAGTATCCCTTTTAGAGGAGACAGAGCTGCTTTCCCAGAGTCACATACACCATCCTCACTTCTYTTTTTAACTTGTAAGGGCAGCAATGAAAAGATGAACAATTTTTTTTTTTACAGAGACTGTAAATATTCTGTGGAGTTATTTCTCAACTTCCCAGAACAATTCTCAATTTATTTTTAATGCTACTTGTGATGCAGTTCTCTATGAGCAGTGTGCATACGCCTCCCCCCCATCCCCCAGCAAATTCTGCTTTCACGTTAGCATGTATGTCTCCTAATCAATTTGTAGCATTATGTGCACATCTCTTACAGTCAATATGGCTTAAAATTTAAGGATAATATATGAGAATATCATTTTCAGATAGCAGTCTTTTTAGTGACCGTTCTGGACCTTTCCAATAAATATTCCAGTAAATTTTAGAGGTATATGTCCTTATCTGCAACTAAAAAATATTTCTGCATTTTCAAAGCCTGAAACTCACTACAGAGAAGAGAATTACAAAGTCCTGTGCTATCGTCCTTGTGGGCAAAGAGTCTTTACGTGGCACGCATGCAATTAGCAAAGTCTCTTTGCCAGCCACAACTGTGCACTGGGCACTTGGATGGTTGGATGAGCTTGTAGTTAAGTAAATTAAGTTTCTGCAAATCCAGAAACCTGAGTTATAAAAAGCAGTGGCTAGTCCCAAAATTTCCTTACCTCTTAAGGAGACTGAGTTTTATACAAAAGAAATATAAGTAAAATTAAGTGGTCCAACTTGTGCAGTAACAATGTCTTGCATAACCTCTGCTATTGGGGATTGTTTCAACCCTACCACACCCAAAATGTGGTTCTCTGCAAACATACAGGCAAGACAAGGTTTATAGGAAGAGATAATATCTTTTATTAGACCAATTGGGATGACTGGCAAAATTAGACAGGATTTCAAGCACATGGAAGATCCTTCTTCAGTTGGAAGAGAAGAGTCTTCTACTCTTCAAACAAAAAATTTCAAGGCTAAATACAAATTGGAATCAGTTGCTCAGAGTTGAATTAGATATGTATTGCATCATTTTTGAAGTAAAGTTCATTGTTTCCTAAAGACTAGAAGAGATGTTACTAGGAGTCAACATGACATTTTACTTCATCAACTAGATGATAAGCTAGATACATGCTAGGGGAAAAAGCAAGAGAGACCACTTGCAGCCTGTTGAACACTGAGAGACTTGTAGAGGAGGAGAAAGAAGGGAAATTCTGTGCAGTAAAACCAATATTGAGTCTGTGGGGTTTGATAGCCAGTACACATACACATACCTACGAACCTTGCCATGTCTGTGTCCCAGGCCATCAAAGCTGTATGTTTTATTAGCATAGAATAGCTTTATGTATGTGCCTACCTGCATGGAAAACAGCAGTCCAATGAATAAAGTAAAGTACGTTCACAAGTCTGTTGAGGCCTCATCTTGCAAAGGCGACTGTTTCAAGGGTTGAAGGTTTGCTTAAGAAACATGTTGATACAGACAGGACGTTTCACAATCTTTGCTTTAGGGAGCCTCTGCGTGGTCAGAAGTGCAGAAGCACCACTATGATCAATGCGGCCACCTCACCCATTTTTGTGCCAAACAGGTCTCAGCAAGGGACCGACTAGGAAAAGACTGCTATTCTGATTTCCTTAGCCAATGTGAACATAGTGACGCCTGCAATAGAGTATACAAGTAGCATGCTTTGTGGTATTATTTATTTAGGAACTGTGAGCAACTACAGCCGTAGCGTTCTCATCTTTGCAATTCTGATGGTTTAACAAACTGGGAAAACATTAGCATATTTTTATTAAGGTACAAAATACACCCCATTGTTGTCTAACACATTTAAAAAACGTGAGAAAAGCTCTGTATGCTCTAAATCAGATTTAAAACCTTTCTGTATAAGGAATTGTGGCAATACTGTGTTTAGTATAACAAGAGTTCTTTATCCATTGAAAAAGAAAAGACATGCTGGCAATCTGAACCTAGCAACAAAAAGTAAAGCAGTTATAAAAACCATCGTGTGATCCACATTAGTTGAGTTTTGAATGTAGAAGAGCAAATCATATAAAACACATACACAACTAGGTAATATCAAACAACCTAAGGTTGATATTGTACACACCTGTATTAAAGTACATTGACTACTTAATTGTGAGGATTTAAAATAATTTCTTTTTTTTATAGAGGTAACCTTTGAAATGCAAATGGTTGCACTTTACACACAAAAAGTGGAAAAGAAAAAGAATCACTTTTGGAATGATACATAGATATAGGACACACACTGGTTTTGGATTATGCATATCACCTTACAGCCTCTGATATTACCTCTGAACAACAAAAAAATTAAAAAGTGCCAACACTGTGAAAGGAAAGCAAAGTTACTAAGCCTGAGTGCATTAACCATTTCTGAGAAAAAATTGGGGTTTTGGATTTTTTCTTTTTTTTTCTGCATTTCTAAAAAAGGCAACAGCCTTACTGATGCAGGTTCAAGACAAAAATAAGACAGTCAAGCTCATAAGGTAAAAATAAGTCCTATATAGGTTATGATTCTTTGGAAACTGCTTAGTATAAAGGAGTTTCTAATCCAGACTACTATCTTTTTTGGCTACTCCAAAAGTCTGTGGGAGTTTCCAGCTTATCATCAGTTGAAATCTGCTTTGCAATGGCCAAATAAATGCAAGTAAAATTTTAACTAACCTGGGATTTCCTTCACAGACATGCACATAGAAGTCACTGATTGTGCAATAACCTGTGTTTTCACAGCAGCATATATATGACTCACAAATCATTATTAAACTGATCAGAACAACAGAAAATTTTCTCAGTCTTTGTATTTTCGGTCTGTTTCTTAAGTAGGGAGCTGCGACTGCATTAAAGTGACAGATTCTATAAGGGAAAGTTGACAAGGTATGATCAGCAATATCTCAGAGAAAAACGCATGGATATCTAAGATTAGCAGTATTAGAACTACACTAACAGCACACTGAGAAAGGGGAGTAAATGTGTTTAAAGTTAGGACAGTGAAGTTCTATTTAAAACAAATGAAAAATGAACCATACAAACATACAAATTGCAGTGCTCGCTGCATCAGACCTTCCCTTATAGAAGATATTGCTATGAGAGTAGCCTGTTTCTTAAGACTGGAGAGATTCACTGCATGTGTCTGACAAACAATTCCTTGTAAAGTCGATCTTGGGGAACCAACTTAGCTGTAGTGCTGGCTGATGAAAATGATGGTATAGACCAATGAGCTCAATAAATAGTCTGTTTTTCTTTAGTAAGTTCAGAGTATAATTGTAGACTTACTTTGCATATATTTTAATTTAAAAAATAGACTGGGCAACTTAATTGATGACTTGCTTAAATGAAATCCAATCATGCTAGCAACTTAAAGTGCCTGCTGATTTCAATTAATGCCCATACATAAAACAAACAGGTCTCAACTGATCATGCTGAAAAAACACCCCCGCAAAGACCTACGTATCACACAAGGTGCTTTTGATAACTTGGTTTTCTGAGCCTTAGAGAGAGAGTCTTTAAATATTTTTTTTTCAAAAAATTTTTCTTTGAGCCTTGTTTCATTCTTCCTCTTCTTCCTCCTCCTCTTCTCCTTCTTTTCCCATTGTTTCCACAAGGAGTTCTGCGGTGCATGTTGCTTCCCCAAGGCTATTAACAGCTTTGCAGGTGTATTTGGCATCATCGTCCCCACATACTTCAGAAATAGTCAAAGAACAGTTCCCATCCTCATCATAATCTATTTGGAAGTGCCGGGACTCCTTAACAGGCTGATCATCTTTGTACCAGATTACCTCAGGGTCAGGATAGCCTGCAATAGTGGAGAAAGAACAGCAGTTGCAATAAATGAATATTAACTTATCTGCACTTATTTTACGCTCCAGTTCTACATCCAGGTGTGCACATGCCAAAATGCTGACATACAAGTATTTCACTGAACTCTATTTAAAATAAATGCAAATGATGTAAGCCTTTTTTACTGTACAGTTACCTGAATTGATCTCATTATGAATAGCAAAAATCAAAAGTTGACACTGAGGTACTCACTAGATAYCATGTTTCACCACTTTTTCAATGATTGCAGACAGCCTTTCATACATCTCAGACATYAGCCAGGAAGGGACTCTTAATAGTATATTTGAGGCTTACCTTACAATGCAGCTTTTGTGGAACCTACGGTTCCCAACATGGAAATTTAGAATTTCAGGGATAAGGCGCTTTGTGCTACAACTACAATTTACTGTCTTCCTTAGCCTGCTTTGTTGTGGATGTTCAGGGTCTTCCTCTTCCTAATCTGCTCGCTTACACCAGCCTGTCCTGTATGGTGACTGTGGCACTCCCAYGTCCTCTATGTCTTTATTAGGATAAGTGAGGGGATCTAAGAAAAGCATTTCAATTATGCATCTCAATAGGAGTTTCTGAGCATTTTGTGAAGCAGATGGTTTTGCTATACTGGAGGCATCCAGAGCAGGGCCATACAATGCATGCTGGAGAACAATCTCTTATGTAGTGCTCTTGGCTGATAGAGCAAACTGAACACGGCAAATTCTGGACTACGGCAGGAGGATGACTTCCTACTGAACAACAATAAAGTGCAGGAATCTCTAATATACAGTGAACATTATAGTGATACACTGGAAAGTTTGGAAAATCGGCCGTGGTACATCTATCTTTTTTATTCCATGCAGGATTTATACACATACCCCTCACGCTGAGCATCCATCAGCAACAACAATCCATCCTCACATCTCCGCTGTGAGGTAGGAAACAGGCAGTGAAAGAGATTAGGAGCACAGAARGAAACAAGCAAAAGATCTGTGAGGCTGTTTCATCTTTCTTAAGATTAGAAATTATTTAACTTTTAATCCATACATTCTGGTACCAACTCTATCCATTTTGTTTAACGGCTCTTCTCTTCCTAATTTCTAGTTTTCATCAACAGCCATGATACAGAAACCTCAGTGTCATTGTGGTAGAAATGCTAGCAGTCTTGGCCTTTAGTTTATTAGGCTGACAAAGCCATGCTCCTTTAGTGTCTTCTCATAAAGTTATTCTTTCTATCTACATATTCCAGTTTGTGTTTACTTTTTTGAGCTTATAAGTTAAAAAGCTTATAAGTTAAAAAAAAAACAAAACAATGCACAGTATTTTCTAGATGTGAATTTTGTAATCAGCACAATGAATATTATCATTACTTCTGCAAATACGCTGCTAGGGACTTTGCCTTTAACACAGTGTATGCGTGGCTGGAGGTCACCTAAAACTCGTCTGCCGTTTCAGACAAGTGACTCCCTGCTTATTCATGGTTTCTGGTTAGCAGTCTCTAAGGGTATATTTCTGCAACTTATGGTATTACATTGCATCTTGTTTTTATTGTTTCCATCTTCAAAAATCATCTTACTGTTCCTTCTCAGTATTCTGAATTAGTGACTCACACATTTACTTTAGGAGGTTTCTGCTCTATGGCAAGCACAGAACAAGCCGGTGCCGCTCCAAATAGCTTATTTTATTGCAACATATTCATGCTGTGACATGCAGATATTGGTAAAGCAGAATGGCACCTGCACAACAATAATACAGAAAAACCTCAGCTAAACAACAGCACAATGCAGAAAGCTGGCAGGGAAGGAAAGAAAGAATAGTGGAGATAGGCTTATTTAATGTACCTTCAATTTTGCAGTCAAATCTAGCAGCACTTCCTTCCACAACCTCTATGTCAAGGATTGTTTTAGTAAAGTATGGCTTTACATGGGGCTTTTCCTCAGCCACTTCTTCAAGGAAAGCATCTGGCAGAGAGCAAAAAGGTGGTTAATTGTTTTACAAAGGATGCTCTCAAAAGATGAGTTTTAATTTTTAATAACCAAATAGGTAATGAAAGCATCTTTTGCTTTTTAATAGAACAGCGAGGATGTTAGCTGCTTAGTTTTGTGCCAGTCTTTCACAGTTGGACAAAGATTCAGACAATAAATAGAATTAAATCAACRTTCAGGCCACCGTGCTGCAAATATTCTTTATTTTTTCCTTGAACTTGTTTATAATCAAACCTGGACTTTTCCTAGTCAGAGGGGCAACCCAGTTCAACTTGGATCAGGCCCATAGTCTATGTGGCTATGTCAAAATGACTAGCCTGAATTTCAGAGGTGTCAAACATCTGCGCCTGATTGTTATACACCACAAATCCACATTCCAAATCTGGATTTAGGGGAATAACTGTAGACGCCTTTTTTTTTTTTAATGCCCCTCTCTGAGGGGCATGGTTATCACATAGCACATGTCTTGGAGATAGCAAGTATTACTACTTTATTGCTTGAGCATTTGCATGAGAAGGTAATACATTACTGCAATCTTTGTATAAACATGCATTCCCACGATTGATATAAAGTGCAGTTGACAAATCTGCCTTAATTCCTTGGATTGAAAGCGGACATTTTACTGCCAGTACTTACAATGGGACATTCTGAGTTAGCAGAGCAATACAACAACAATGACTTTTTGATCTTTAAAAAAGAAAAAGATAACAGGAGAGAGAGAGCAGGAATAAACTCGACTGGTTTCTCGCATTTTGCTAAAAGGTTTAGTAGGATTCAGAAGGTAGGTAAAAACGTGGTGCAGCAAAGTTCCTTACCTTCATTCTCTACTTTGTCTGTGTTTATAGGGCTGGTAGGCGAGCTCCCGGAGGCCTTCCTCCCGCTCATACCGGAAATCATTGCCATGGACGACAATCTTCCTATTGCTCGAACAGCATGGCCTGTTTTCTGAAACGTAACACAAGGGCTTCTGGTCAGTCCAATCCAAAAGGCATGTGATTTTCCGTAACAAAGGTACTACCATTACTTAGGATCTCAGCAAACCTCACTGAAATTCGTGGACAAACTACTTCATATATAGCTGTGTTGTTCTAGCAGAGACAGACCAGACTGGTTCGAATTACCAAATTTAGTTGCAGATATGAGCTTCCCCTGATGAACTCATACCTAAATGAATGTCTCTGTTAGCTGAGGATAAAATGCACTGCATGAGGAGAGCCAGCAAAAAAACTATGTACCATTTAAGTGGAACTTAACTCTAGTGGTAAACGGATCTCTGAACAGCTCTATGGGCTGGACTGAGTTTCATCAAGAGTGAATAACCAGTTAATACGAAATGAATGAGAAACTACCATCTGTATGATAAAAGCAAGCCTCTGACAGGCTCGAGAATCAACCACCAGGATACTAAAATACGTTCAAACTACTTTCCCTTTCGTATGGACACTTGTATCTTTGTACAGCTTGCATGGGCACTAAAGAAACATGTAAAATAGAACGTAAGGCAAATTATAAGGTAAATTTACCTAAATCAGTATTTTGTAGGCTTATGAAAAGGCTGGATCCAGGATATTATATATCTGCTACCCTAGCTATCAGGATGACACAGATGGAGCTGTTACCTCAATTCTAGCTTTAAGAAAAAAGAAGATATGGAGACTAAATGTTTCAAAGAAAATTATTAAACTAGTCTGACTGAATCCATGAGAAGCTTGATGCTCCAAGAGGACAAGAACTACTAGCTTAGAAGAACAAAACTACCACAAAATGAAGGTATCTTTAGAGAGGTCACACTGATAGGCATTTACCTAGCTGTTCAAGTTTGATAAGGATATCAAAATCCCCTGGCCTCAGCAGCATGCAGAGGGCAGGGAGGAAAGACAGTCATACAGGGAAAAGCCCCTAAAAGAACAGGAAAATCTGTACTTGAACTCAAACACCGTTTAGTAGCCTGAAATGGAATCATGTTATATTTATACAGCCATACACCCTCCTACTGCTCGCCTACACAAACCAAACCTGCTTTACTACATTCATATACTAGCCAYGTTTGAGTTTTCACTAGCAGTAGAAACCACCTGGCATGATATGTTTCTTGGAATCACAAACGTTAGAAATAAAGAGATTTATTAGGATAGCTGGCCCAATTCTATGTCCTCTTCATTACCTGCCATTTTCTTCTGGCCATATATTTCTTCATCCTCTCTTTGGAAAGTTTTTTGGCTTCCATGTTTTTGGTGTCTTTTTGCAGCCAAGGATGCTGAAGACATTGAGTACAATCTAAGCGACTCCTGTTTTTATATAAAAAGGCTAGTCAGTTTTGCCAGTAACGATGATAGAACCTATCTGCTTTAACATTATTTCCATTTCTCTTTTTTGAGAGCTGATTTCTCTTTCCTATATTTAGCAACATAGATCACATGGCACTGCTGTCTTAGCCATGCGTACTCCACAAACTCACTTTCACAATTTTTGAAGTTTTTTTGAGGGTAAGCTGTGCATTTTTAAGTGTTAATAAAACATTATAAAATAAAGCATGAAAAGCCATATGTTTTAGTCATGAAATATATACAACAGAGCCACAATGGCTATGATTCAGCTTCCTCGTTATGACTAGAATCCTGTCTCAGATCTCCTTTCCTTTACTCATAGAAGTTTTCCCTTTTCTACTGCTAAATACCCCTCTTCCCCACAACACTAAACAACATTTAACAAAACAGAAGTATCCAAATACATCTCTAATCAAACCACGCCAATACCTCACTTTGTTCATGGCACATGTATAAATAACCCTCTGTCTTCTGTCTTTTTGATTGTAAACTCCTTGGAAAAAGAATATTTTTTTTCTTTGGCTTGTCCAGAGTCCGTTGTAAACAGGGCTTCCAACTCTGATTTTTTTTTTTCTTGCCAAACCACTAGATTTATAGGAAAGCTACCTACTCAGGGATACCACATTTAAAAACAACATGTGGAAATAAATCTGGCAAAATTGCAACCCATTTGGATCAACACAGCGCATGCAGGAATCAGTAGTTCTTATGTGTGGTCACACTACAGTAAAGATAAGAACAGCCACCCAGGCCTCAGGTTGCATTTTGCCTGAGGAAAAGGAAAAGAAGAGTGAGCAGGCATTTAAATGAAAGTGCTCCATTCAGACCCTGTACTGTAACATAAATGCTAGCTGCACACAGAGACAGATGTGCACAGAGAGCTTCTTATAAAGTACTGCCGGAAGTGCCTGCCTCRATGCAGAGATTCGTAGTGGGGAAACGAGAACGGCAAGCTCAGGTAAACACAAATGTAAAAACTGTAGCAAGTCCAACAGCTTTACTTCATATCTTTCTTTAGTAGATTGCTGATAAAATCCTTGGCATCATCAGAGATTTCATCAAAAGCCTCATCATCAAAGTCCCACGTTGCTGAGGTAACATTGGCTAGGGTTTCGTTGTCATTGTCTCCCATGAAAGGAGAAAGTCCACTGACCCTGGGGATAAAGCAGACGGACAGACGCAAAACAGTGTCATTGTGCAAATGATGAGCGGAAGAAATTAAGACATCTCCTATGCCTTGCAAAACTTTATGAGTGGAAGCTCCCTGATATTTCAGCAAACAAAAAAAGACTCAAAACAATGTACAGATAGTCATATGGGAAGGAAACTAGAATTTTGACTGCAAACATGACTGGAAAAGTTTTGTTCTTTCTTGCTCTTTTCCTGAGATTTTTTTAAGCAGGGAACTAGAATTAGGCGACAATGGAGAATTTGTACTTGCTACTAGTTTGTTAAATGATTGTCTGGTTCTGCAGAAATAGTAGCACAATTTTCATACCAAATTCAGCAGAAGAACTTTTTTTGGTGCATTCAGAGTGACTTTGCTATCCTTAGTGTCAAAACCAGCTTTCTGTACATTTTATTCCATTTACCTCTGCAGAGGTAGGCTGGGAAGAAGGATGTATCATGAAACCATGAAATTCACAGGCCTATTTTGTAAACAAAAACAACAGCAAAACCCCAATCATAGGACCAGATAAAACAGTGCTACATCACCACAGGCTGTAGAGTTATGCAGATGCATCCAAAAGTGTAATGCAGTCTTCATGTTCTCAGTCAGTCATGATGACGCATGAAATGCAAATAATACTCTTTTATAACGTAAGTTGAGCTCCCAAGGCTCTTTACTCAATACAATTGAAAAACTGCCAGTGAATGGCAACCACAGAACATCAAGATGCCATTCTGCAGAGTGTCTTTCTCAAGTTTAGCTTTATCCTTTATTATACTGTACCTACGTGCATCCAGATATTTTTGATATCTGTATCTATCACCCTGTCAGTAAAAACATTCAGGCGAAAGGCTGGCTTATATTTTGGAACTACAAGTTACAGCTCTTCTTTCTGGCATCCAATTTACACAGTAAACTATCCAGAATGAGATTTTACAGACTTGATTTGCTTTCCCTGTACTCCAGTCATGTTAACCACTCTCTTAAAAGCCAGTTACATTTAAATAGCAGTACATTTCTTTAAATATGGAAAAGTAAGTGTAACTTATTAGGGTTCAGAAAGTACTATAGTGAAAAATATTGCAATGCTACTGAATATCACACAACAGAGTGGTAGAAAAAAACATTTTTAGTGAGATTCAAAATCTCATTCAGAATTTGTTCCTGAGGATTTTACTTCCATAAGTAAAGTAGAAATACACACTCTTTGATGCCTCAGACAAGGCAGATAACAAATCTTTTACCATTTCTGGAAGGCGCCTATACAGTACAGCAGAGCCTAGAATCTTACAGGTGTATTTCAGAAATTTGCTAGTGATGATACATGAAATGAAGATAAAAGGTTGATTTCTTTAGCCTCAGGGAGGAAGAGGGAAATCAGAACAGGATGTGTTTGCTCTCTTCTTTGAACTATATGGGACACACTCAAATACAAGAGTGAAGAGTGCCTTTATAAATGTATAAAATGGCATAAACCCAGTTATGAACTTACTATAGGCATGAGTTACAGAAAGCTGAAAGATTAACATACAAAGCAGTGCTCACGTAAAACAACACCTTACTTTACCATAACTGGTCTCTGTCTTTTACACTTACTGGAAGAGGCAAGTTTTCTTCCTGGCAGCACTGAGAGCTGGCAGCCACTGGACAACAAGAGAGAATCTGCTCTGCAGATTCTTATGAACGCCAGCCGGCAGGCCAGGTAAGTTGTTGCAGCAAAATCTCTGTCCTGGAATCTGCAAACCACTCCAGCAGGGCCTTAAATCTATCCCTGCTCAAATATTTATGCAAAGGAATATTTATAACAACATCATCTTTCTCCATAACATTTTAAAAGGTGAAAAAATCTCATCCAGATTGCCATTCTAATTTTGGGGTCCTAGATATTCATTTTTAAGTTGTATCTTTTTTGACTATGTTGTAAGTAAACTAATCTCCTAACCAATTCAGCAGCTTACAAGGACTCGTATTTTATACAAACTACGAGTTTGTAAAGTATTTCTTTAGTTCATTGTCAATATAAGAGATGCATGTCTTCTCTCTCCTTCCAGTCAAGCTTCTAGAGGAAATACTGAGGTAGCCAGAGCAAGAACAATCCCACTTCTCTTCAACACTTGATTGAAGTATGGCAAATGTGACCTCTGCATAGTATTACCACAAATAGTATTGTACAGCTCTTGTGCTACATTAGATAATAGTTTGGCCTATTTCCAGAGATTAAGGCTCTTTGCTGCTAGGTTGACCGCTCACTTTCCATGTTAGAAAGACTGCTACAGATACAGAGACATTGCTTCGTGTGGAAGCACCACTGCTCATTGCTCCACAGTGACATTTCAGAGGCAGTGCTGATAAAAAAGACATCAAGCTTTCTGGGCAAAGGGATATTGCATGTCACACACAGCTTTTGAAGGATGAGGGTAAAATGGAAGGAGATTAGGGAAGAAAAAGAAGTTTGGTTGTTTTGATTTGTATTTTTTCTGAAGAACTGGGTGGCAGGATTGTTTGATAAAATCTTAAATGCTGTCCTAGGTCGACCTATTCTCTATATTTGGTATATTATTAAATTAGGACCAGTTAAGCCTCCACTCACTTTGTCATTTCCAAACAGCAATGTAACAATACCCATTCAGAGGTTTCAACAAGCATATTTTTCTGAGTGTGCTATTGCAAATTTATAAAGCTAAAATAATTGTCTCCTTCTCCCACAGTTTTCTACTGTGAACCCATGGCTTTGTTATGGAAAAATTTTTAAGGAGAACTAGATCCTTGTCTATAGTCAGAAAACAAAACAGCAGCAACTCATGTAGGTTATACGCCGAAGTTCTTCATCTTTATCACAGATCTCACTGGCCTAGGTCTTGCATGTTCTTTCCTTAATAGCCATTTAAAGTAATAATGGCCCAGCATCTCTTTTGACAGATCATGGAAACAATTTCATTTTGGAATGCTGAAGCTTAGTGATAAAGAGGAGCTACCTCTCCAGAAAATTAATACTGAGCTTATACTATGAAGTTACTATTAGACAAGCAGCAAGTTGTTTACTGAAAACATTTTTCCAGCTACTTAACCAGGCATCTTTCTGGCATGTTAAGCACCATTTGTTTAGAAAGTCTTTCACAGTTTCCACTTCTACATAAAGAAGAAAGATATTTCATCCTCCAGACGATGGTCAACATTTATTGTCTGTTCTAACAAAGCACTGAGTGCAGATTTAGAAATGTTAAGATCAGAAGGGTCCGTTGTGGTCCTCAGGTCTGACTGCCTACATTTCACTTGGCAGTCTTTGCATTAAAACTGTCACTAATCCAGGAGAGATGAATGTGCCCCATGCCTCAAAAAGTCAGACTTTGAGCATTCCTCTGCAAGCAGTGTTTGCAGCAGCAACTGATTGGGTCTAATGACACTGAGCTCCTCCTTACAGTCTCTTGCATTGTATAAGCAGTGAAAAAAAAGGGACAAATTTCACTTGGAGGAGTACCTCTGGCTGACTCTAGTAAACCTGTGCAAGTCATGCGAAATAAGCCCATTTAGGCAGAGACGATAACGCCTGCATCCTGGAGATCAGGTAGTAAGTTAACTCTTTTACAAATGAAATGAAATAAATAGTCTCAGTCTGCTTTGTGGGGGAAACGTATCTACGTGACAAAACAACCTCCTCCTTAGCTGAGGGCTGTCTGACTCCCACACTGGCAGTCTCAGGGAAGAAACAGACCACCGGGATCCCCATACAGGAATAAAGCTCATCACTGGAGCAAGGGCTCACTCTGCTCTTGCCCTTGTTTTACGTGCCCAGCGGATTAATGAAGAATCACACCTTGCCAGTGACCACATAACTCATTTCCTTTTGAGCAACACAATCATGACATTAAAGAGCTCTAACTTTCTTTACTGAAAGAGCTAGGAGCACTCCCTCATCTTTGTATTAACAAGGCTTACATTTTTATACCACGTGGAGCCAAGTTTAAACCAGCAACCCGAGTGCCTTGCCTTACCAAAGTCCTGAGTCAGCATACCCAAAAGATGAAGGATACTGAAAGATCTTTCAACCAACCCAAACTGCCAAACAAGGGAGCTATAGCAGCAATGATAAACCACAACAGACAGAAAGGAAAGGGAATGTCTGAAGAGGCAGGTGAGTGGTAATATTAGGAAAGCGCTGAAGAAGAGGCCACAACACGGTGAAATATAATGCACCAGAAATCCAGCCTAAGCTGTAGCATAGCAAAACAATTATTAACTGACAGACTCTAAAAAGCTATACCATACATGGAACTGATAAAGCAAGAAGAACTCATAGGAAGTAAGTGGAGGTTAGAGGCAGCAATAGCAAACTCCTCACTTACTTACATTAGTCAGATGCTGAGGTGATAGAAGTAAAAGTGCTATCTAGTTTCAATATAAGTGCACACACAGCTGAAATCTTAGATTGAAATTTGGTCTGAAATAAAAATAGAATTTAGAAATTGTTTCAGATTACCAAATATTAGAAACATAGGCTATCCAAAAGGATCATCAGAAAAGGACTAGAAATAGAAAAAACAAAAAAATTCAGCAATGTCCACAAGAACAAATGGGACAGAAAGAGCTGGAAAGAATTCAGGAGGTTTAACCTTCATTAGATAAAGGTTACTGTAAACGCAAAGAGAGACACTGCAATAGACATAAATGGAGATGATGCACACAAGCCATAACTTTTGTGGCCTGTTACTTCAAAGGCAATAGATCAACTTAAGTATGTGGGGCAATATTGGGATGCAGACCAGGACAGAGAGCAAGATAAAAGTGGAAGATAAAAACACTGAGGTGGAGAATACAAAGAGGGAAATTTAAAGAACGAAGACTGATAAAGAGACAGGACTGGATAAGTTATCCAGAAAGCTTAGAAGGATTTAACATGTAGTTTAGAAATGCAGATAGGGTACCCAGGAGCTGTAGGATGGAATTAAGTCAGTCATGCTGTAAGGAAGACAGATGCAACATCCCAACAGAGACTGCAATATCTGTACTTCTGCCTGCATGGCAGAAAGCGGAGAGAGGGATTTTGCTGCAGGGTTTTGGAGGAGTGAGGTTACTCTATTTCCTACTTGAGATTACATCCCACCCGTTGATTCTTCAGCAAGGAATATTCCTCACCCACAGAGATCAATTTAGCAGCTCTTTGCTGAACTTGGTTTGTATTTGGTGTTGCGCAGGACATAATGGAGACACAGTCTCTGTCTAGGCAGGTTACAAGTCTCTCAACTCCCTTAAATCCGACCATGAAAAAYGTGTTATGTCAAGTCACACAATAGCATGGCCCTCCCACTTCRGTTATGGCATGTGATGGGCACAGCCACTTTGTGCCATGAGGTGCCTGTAGCAGGCCTGTCCCTAACTCCAGTGCCACTGCAGTGCTCCCCTCTGTTGACCCCACTCACAGAGCTGGGGGAGAGGAGATGCAAACGCTAAGACACAAGCCCAGTGATGGGATGTGAGGCAGATGCCAAACAAGTGTCTTAACTCAGTGCATGATATTTGACAGTTCTGAGTTTATAACCAAAGCAGAAAGCAGGTATAACTAAAGAGAGAGGCAGTGCTCCATTACTGTTACTTGCATTCTGTAATCATGATGCGATGGTCCATTTCAGATCATGGCTCCTATTTGTAAGACCGGAAAAATAGTTGGGCTTTAAGGACATGAAGACAGACTGGGAACCTGACACCCTGGGGTGGAGAGTTCTAACTTCTATTATTTTATATTTCTGGCAAGACAGACAGACATTGATTATTACTATAAATGATTATTTTGGCAACATGCATCAAAAAGGACAAGATTTTCACTGTGTTTGGGTAATATCTGTTTCCCCACATGAGGTTTTAAATGAGCTTAAAGACACCTTAGCAAATGAGTCATTTCGTAATATATTTTGCAAGGCATATCAGATGATCTGAATCAAGTGTAACACCACCCCGATCCCATCAGCTGAATATTGCAGCATCCAAATATTTTAAACTTTAAAATCTTGTTTCTAATTGCACAGAGAAACTGTGAGGAAGTAGTTCTGCCACCGCCTGCAGGCTGATCTTTGGCAAATCATTTCACCTTTTCTCCATCTGTTTCTCCCACTCCTTTTGCCTCGCCTACTCAGACGGTGATGGTGTTATCCTGCGCACACCATAATGGAGCAGCAATCCTGGTTGCATGCCTTAGGAGCACATGCAAACTACTGTCACTGATTTTTGCCTTTTTTGTCTGACATTTCTTACAAGAAATAGCCTGCTCATACTGCAAACACACAGAAACTCATGAAATACTTTGATGACAAATGACAGCAAAAGACGTTAAAACCCCCCAAATGTGCAAATTACACACTGTGGAGGTTAACATTTTGTTCCTCACCGTGTATAAGGCCTCTAGGGGGCAATGCTGCATTGATTTACCTAGTGATTTTTCCATTAGCAGTGTGGCAGTCTGATTTGGGATCTCTGTAACACTCTAAGTGCTTTGTAGCTCAGGAGGCCTCAGAAGCTAAAAAAGTAAATTAATTTGTCTTCCGAGCCCTGCTTGTGTGGTCTAAATTATTTGAACTAAAGAATGGCCCAAATGAGCTTTCAAGATCTAGAAAAAAATGTTGGAAGTGAATGGAAAATAAAGGTCCTGTAAATAAACTGGCAGAACAAAGTGACCTTGAAGAGTGTAGCACACTTCACATATGAAAATAGAGTGAAATAGAAGATAACAGAAATATTGAGATTTTCAGAGTCTTT
Organism: Apteryx rowi; assembly: GCF_003343035.1. NCBI lineage: Eukaryota > Metazoa > Chordata > Aves > Apterygiformes > Apterygidae > Apteryx > Apteryx rowi. Next base: position 959,661 of record NW_020450838.1, on the reverse strand, counting down.
GTTGGGAGTAAGAGAGTTGATGTGGTAGCTCTTGTACAGGACAAGAAAGAAAATGAGGCTGCTTAGTTTGGAAATTAGAAGAGTAAGAGAACAACTATAAGCTGACACGGTAAGGAGAATCACAGAAAGACTGCATAAAAATTGGGCAAACGAATATGCATTGCTAGGTGTCAAGGAAGAGGGTTTCCATGGAGGAGGGGGAGTCTTTTAAAAAATCAAAGCATTGGCAAAAGTCTTTTAGAAGAATGCATGAAAAGGAGATCTGCCATTTACTTATGACAGAAACTGGAGTGAGGGAAAAAGAACCATGTTCCAAACTGAGTCTTTCTTTTCGTATGTTTATATTGCCTCAAATTTGTAAAGCCACAGCTGGAAGATCTCTTGTTGTTCTAGGCATGGGAGCTGGGAGATCCTATTCCCATATGCCTTTCTCTAGATCCACTGTAGTTCATGATCACGTATGATCAAATCGCATATAGAGGTGTGTAACCAGGAGCTGCAGCCAACCGTGCCCTAAAATATTTACATCATGTTGGTCCATTTTGCTTATAAAAGGTGTTTATCCAGTGGCATGTACTTAGTAATAAATTAAAATGCACTGGGAACAGATACGACAATGCTGGGATATCTTCTTTTCTGCAGGGGATATTATCTGGATAAGAACCCCCAAATTTCACAAAGATTTTCTCTCTTGAGAATAAGTAGAGGGAAGATTTAGTGTACACCCACATATTTCTCTTAAACAGCTGGGAAGGAAAAATAGTTTAAAGTTAATAATAAAAGACTGTCACATTGTCTTTTTAAATGAGTTGAAGTTTTGCTGGAATATGATGTAAGATGTACAACACCAAATGGTTGAATCTCCAAAGCTGCTAATTCTGCAGTTTATCAATTAGATCCTTCAGAGAACAGTTTTCTTCAGCTGGGGCCAAGCAGATTAATTTTTATTAATCATCCTGGAGTTTCTAATTACAATAGAAAAGACTTGAAAGTTGTAGAACACCCAGAAGTTGATGGAAATTTCATATGTTCAGGAACTGTCAGGATTAGAGTCAAGACTAGCAAAGGTACTCACAAAATGTAGCAGATAACTCCTATACTCCACATATCTGTTTCATATCCAATGGGTTCATAGTTTATAACTTCTGGAGCCACAAACTCAGGTGTCCCAAAGAGAACTTTCAGAGAACCTGCATTTTCTGTGAAGAACGAAAGAGAAAACCATTACCTGCTGCATGCAGATTTTTAAAAGCAGTTATTCTCCAGTAAGAGCAAAACCAATTTTGTACTCATATTTGTGATTTAAAGAACCTTATCAGAAAGATAAACAACATCTGAACTGCTAATCTCTCAGCTGATACATGAATAGCATTAAAGAATTAATTATTAAGCATCCTCAAGGACACAGCACTGTACATAGTAAGAAAGTTCCTATTCCAAGGAGCTTCAGCAAGACCAGGTCTTGTTGCAAGAAAGAGGATAGCTTTAATCTGAATGTCCTAAAGTGCAGGAGTGTTTGAGCCTTCATTGCTTTAGCAGCCACACAACAGGGTTTCAGGATTTCAGGGCTAGAAAGGAGTTGAAGGAAATTTTTTTTAATCAAAAAATTATTTTCTATCAAAGTACAGGGATCTGCACTTAATGGTAAAGTGATATCACTGGGTATAGCTCTACCTTGTCAGTAAGCCTGGGTTTGAGCCTGCTCTCAAAACCAGGCTTGCCTATGAGTATATGATTGGTTGCTCTGCAGCTCTAGAGTGGTGAAGAAAGGGAGACCATGAATCCTTAGTCGTCAGCTACCAGTCCAAACTCTTACTCCGCTGGTTGGTAGCACAGGCGTCCCACATTTGGCTTTTCTTAAGCAGAGTGTGGATGCTTTTAAACTGAGCTATAGCCAAGCTAGTACTAGCAATATGAACTGAAAGAATGAGGTCATGGGACATGTGAACAGTCTTTTCATCCTTCACGTACTGACCCACCAGCATTGCTCTACTGGAAGATGCTACAGTACTACAGTGAGGAAGGTAGATTAATAAACTATACAGAACCTATACAGAATACATTATCACTTATTGCTACCAGTGTGCAACTATCAGTGATGCATCCAACTTTTGGTGATAGTGTGAAACACAATGCAAGTTATTTAGATAGAAATTATTAGGCAAATCTCAGTGGGCTCATTTTCATTGATGCTCGTTCTAAATCTGCTGGGAAGAAAAGAATATACAAGGTCAAGAAGGGAGTAAACTACAAGTAGTAAGAAACAAGAATAGATTAGGGATTGGAAAAAAAAATTTTAATAAAAATTTGTATTACAGGAATATAAAAACATCAGGAGATAAATTGTTTCTAACTTGAAACAGGCATGGATTTAGGTTGAGAAACTCTCGTCCAGTCTGTACCTCTGCCTGAACAATCAGTATTTGCATTAAGCGAGATCCATCACTTTGTATTTACTCTTGTTCAACAGTAGCATCCAGATTAAGCACAGAAGAAGGACATAGTGAGACGCCATCCCTGCCCCAAGGGAGATTACCATCTAAACAAAATAGACATGAATGGGAAGAAAAACCAATGTAACAGATTCCAATACTACTCCTGTTAAGGTAACCACACGTGCATAGATTTGCAGCTCTATAATCAAGAAAAAAGCTTAACAAATAAAACCGCAGGTCAAATTGTTTTGAGAAGACTACAATAAAAGTTACTTGGCCAGAACCCTGAATCACTACAGAATACTTTACCAGAACTTCCCATTATCACATTTTGCAACATAAAAACTGCTCCAAATACTGACTGTGCACCTACAGTTACCTCCATTGAAAGCTGTTATTTCATAAAATCTAATCATACACCTAAGTCAGTACTCTTTTGAGGTATTCATAACCCCAATTTACCAAATGAAAATTGAAGGATACATGGGATTAATGACTTGTTTAAGAACTGAAAGCATGTTTGAGGCAACTTCTAGGCACTACCACAAGGAATTCACTCATAGTTGTGCCAGTTTCCCATCTTAAGTGCTATGAAACCCTTTTTGCTCTGCTCAGACTTGGTGATAGCAAATTAGGAAATAGCATCTTCACACGTTCTCCCTCCTTTCAGAGACTCTGCCATGCAGAGTCCCCCTTTCTAGGGAGGGAAACAGAGAGGAGCACCTGAGAGTGGCCCCAGCAAATCGCCTACTTCCCAGGCAAGTTCACCAACATCAGGATCCCTCCTGACAAATGTCTGAGTAGGCTCAAAAAATCTCATTCAAAAGATATTCCATAACATCCATACATTCATGTAATCAGAGATTTCTTACCCCAAAAGTTAGGAAGCTTTTCTTACTATCCAGCCTAAACTGACTTAGTTAAAAACAAGGCCAATGTCTTTGCCACAGTGGCAATGAGGAGTGACACCCACCCTTTTCTAAGCACAAGCAGGAAGACTTGAGATCCCATCTTCTCAGTTGTCTTCTTTCTAAGCTCAACATCTACACTTTTTTCAAACTGTCCTTATGAAAAATTACTTAAATTTGTCACAAAAGATGTTTTCTAAGAGCTTCATCATGATCTTCTCAATCTGAGGCTCAGATTTTCACATCCAATTTTGGAGGCTTTTCTGTGCACTGTATAAACTACCATGAACCACTGTGTATGCCAAAGGCTGGGGTATGAAATGTGCTACCCGTAGGACAGAGAAATGTTTTCTGAAAACACAGCATTTGAGTGCAAGCATACAGTGTGAAAGAACTGATACAGCATTTTCTGTGTATAAAAGAAAAAAGAAAGGAATTGGGCCTTTTCTACTGAATAGTATGTCAAATCTTTGCCCAGATGTTTACAAGCTTGATACACAAGTAGGATCTATGTTTAGATACCACTTAGTTCAGATAGAAGGCTGACAAGCTAGCTGGAAACTGTTGCTGTCACTGTGTATAATCAACTGATTAAAAAAAAATCTTTACAGTACTCAAAAACCGTTCCCTTTTCTCCTCAAGAAGTTTATCTTAAACAATTTTCTACATGTGTTCCTCAGCACACCAAAAAAGGTCAGGAAAATATCCCACTGAAGCTTTGGTATTTCCTGACAAAATAACAGAACTAATTAACCACAGAAAATGACTGCAGAAGGAGCTGATCTTAATTTCTTTAAAACTGATCAAAACATTGAATATCAAGATGCACTAAGTTTGCAGTTGTTGCCAAACAATTACTAAAAATCTCAGCAGCTGAAGTGCAGAATCAGTCACTGTTCCCTTTAGCAGTCCCTTGGTTGAGTATGGTCTGCTGAACTGGGGTCAGGTCCATAGTATGAGGGCTCCTAATCCCACATGCATCAAAGCCAAAGGGAATCCGATGGTCAATTATAAAGTCACAAGGGATTGACAGCGGAGGAACATGCTCTCAATGTGTCACCTATGGCAACTGGCAAGATGAGAGCACTTAGTAAAGATCGCTTTTGACAATTTAACAATTTTTTATAAGGAAATGAGACAGTAAAAATTGTTTTCTCATTTTGGAACGCTCGGCCAGTTGTTAGGAACGTCTTAGTGATTAATGCAGAGCTTTTGCTTTTTGCGCATAGGACAGGAGGGCACTTTCCCTTCCTAGGGAAGTGCCACGCTCTGAGTTGTCCAGAATGCCAGGCTGTTGTAAGAGACTAGTTTCTTTTCAGAGATGAAAAAAACAGCAAATACCTATAGTGTAACTTTGCAAGAATTAGCACTGTATTAAGCCAAAGAAGTGTGCAGCATTGTAAAATCCAGATCAGCTTCAGTGCCCATAGTTCTCATCCTTCCGCAAAAGAGAAGTTACATAGAGAGATTTACTAGATATGACATGCCTGTAGCAGCTCACAGGCTATTGTCAACAGTACAAAATACAGTGACACCACTACATTAACAGAAAAAAGGAAGACCTAATTGATACAAACAGGCTGCTGAAAATAGGATCTTGCTTTTGCTAAATGTGGTTTAATTGTGATTTGAAGGTATGAAGGTAGCTGAAGACATTTCTGCAAAAAGGTCATTCTGTGGTTCCTTGTATATTATATCTTGTTGATAAAATCTGCTCACTTCAGCAGTAAATGTAGGGATTTCCAACCTGACAGCTGGAGTATGATAGGACGGATTCTTTCACGCATCTCTGACAACAAAAACTTCACAATTGGAACTTAGTTAACAGTTCTGCTATTTCCTCAATGAGAACAAAATCCAGCTTATGCTCCCAGAAAGTATTGGCTCCATACTGGCGAACAAACATAATAGCAGCAAAATCTTTTTTAATGAGTGAAATAACAGATATTTTGCYGAATTCACAGTGCCCATGTGATCAAGATTCATATAAGGCCCTTTTGGAGTTGAACTTCCCCTAAAAATCTGAAAAGTAAACTTTTTTTCTCCTATTCAATCAACATACCATTTTTGGTTTATTTAGTAAAATTATGTTCTTGGGTATGCCATGGTCTGCTACTCATGTGTCAGAAGAACAAGGAAGAGCAGCATGTAGGCAAATAACAAACCAGAAGGTTGTAATTCCAGGCTTCACTCTTACAGTAATCATCATTCTACTTTTTAATAAAGTATCAAATATAATTTTGTTTAAAGAAGGAAGGGAAAAGATCACAAATAGGAATCTAGTTGTGAGCCACTTATAACAGAGAGTAGCAATTCATATGAGTTGTCCTAATCAAGTTAATGGGAAAAGAGCCACAAATAACAGCTCTCCCAGTATAACAGGTTCCTAAACTATTTTATCTACTTTTAATTCTTGGAATGATTTTTTTTCCTTGTGTAAGAATAAGATAAAAAAAGATCAGTATGTGATGTTGGTATTGTTATTTATTGTTAATATTAACACTAACAAACACAACAGGAAGGCTGCTTTTAGAGCAGAGTTAACACTGAGCATTATGAAGAAAAGCGGCCCTGCAAGGTCTTCTGCTTTTGAATGGCACTGCATGTTGGAAAGCTTAGTCTAAAATGAATTATAGGAAGCAACTGAGAATAGCTTAAAAAGAAGAGGAGCTTGTCAAATGGAAGGGTTTTTTTCAATCCCACTGCATTATTTGCAAGTAGTGCTATTTTATCAATCATTTTGAGCATTTGAGCATACTTTATAAATATTCATACTATATTACGTCCTGTGTTTAACATATAGAACAATATTAGGATGGGAAGTGATGAAACCAAAGGGGAAGTGTAAATTGAATGTAACTATCCATCTTTGAAACTCTTCTAGAACATCACCTTAACTCCTGCCCTCACAAAAGTTTCAAAGATTTTTAGTAACCCTGAGGACCAATGTTTTGTTATATTTCTTACAGTTAGAGTGCTAAGGTTTTGAGATTACCTGTAATAAATGTAAATATTTATTAACATGACTACTACTGTGTATTTTACTTTGTAATCTACAAGGATATCCTACCCACAGAAACCAACAGCTATTTTGTATACATTTAATTGCAAACGCCTCATGGAGATGAGGTACACTGCACTCTCTTTGGAAGGTCTTGTTTTTCCCTTTTCTATTTTTTTTAATCTAAACACAGAACTATTTATATGAAACATGTCTGTTTATTCTTTAGATATGAGAGAATATAACAGTATGATTTACTGCTTCTCCTGCCCTTTTTCCCATGACATACTGAAGTAGGCAGAAAAATCATTACCTAATCTTCTTGCAAGTCCAAAGTCAATGAGTTTGATACTTGTACCGGTCTTGTTGACGCACATAATATTTTCTGGCTTCAAATCCAAATGGACAATACCCTGCTTATGGATGTACTGAACTCCTTCTGAAATTTGCCTCATATATTTAATGCACTCTCTCTCTGTCAGTTCAAAGTCTTCATCAATGATTCGTTCAAAGAGTTCTCCTCCAGAAACACTAGGACAGACAAAAAAAAGAGGTCTTCTGTAGCATTTTCATTTTGGGAGTAATCAAGCTATTTCCTTTATACAAATACAGATAGTTCAAACTTGCAATAGCACTTCAGGACACAATCTATGTGCTGTAATGGCATTTTCCATAGACACAAGGATCATTCTGTTAGGAAAAATCACCTCTTGCGGTGTGTGGTATGAATCAATAGGTCTTTTTCCTACTGAAATATTTCCCCAGCTTAGGACTGTGAAACACTCACGCTAGCATCCCGGACAGTGCGCAGGCAGCTGGATTTACATCCTGCCTTTAGCATTTAGCCACCTGCTAAAGTTGAGAGAGGAGAGGCTGAGAATGATAGAGAATGGCTGGAGAAGGAAGAATTCAAATGATACAGTTAATGCAAAGCTCGAAGGGTAAATTAGTGACCCACGTGAGCTCAATGGGAATTGCCTCCTTAGCTTTAACAGGACAAGGATTTAACCCACAACTTTTTTGGTGCTGGCATTTTTCACTGAACCATCATCACACTGCTTGTAGGTCAGTTCCAATTTTATGCTTGTTTAAACTGTGAAATAATTGCTTTTTCCCAGGTAGAATCTCCTGGATCAAACTCCTTCCAGAACTAAAGTGGGACATTTTTAATCTAGGTATAATAAAACAAAATGCAAATTGTGCTTGGTCTTTTTTTGAATTCTGAGCAATCACTTAACTGGTTCATCTGCTYATGTCCAAACATGGCAAATACTTTTCTGTATGCAGCGGGTGAATGACCCATACATAAGCGAGCAAATGGTGAAAAGCAGCTTTGCTTTTAGAAATCTGTTCTTAAATGAAACGCTACATGCTCTTTAGGTGGCTTAATATTTGGCAGCATTCCTGCTGATTGCCAAATGTAACTGCACATTTCACTTACAGAAAGAAAACACGCAACTGAAAAATGGCTTTGCAGTGTTTGCAAGTTGTCAGATATATGGTAATATCCCTCATGTATTAAACTGAAATTGAAACATCTGGAGTTCTGGATGCATTTGTAGCTTTGACTATAAGGTTTCAGAAAATAAATAATTAGAAATGCTACTGCAGTTTCCTGTTAACAAGGAACCAATAAGAATAGCATAGGCTTGACAAACTCAGAGCTTACACTGGATTATAGCATATACATAACATAAAACCAATATTATGGCTACAGCTGTTGGAGAAACAGCTCTGAAAATTCTGATATCAAGTATTTTTTTACTTCAGTAAGATGCCAGTATGCAGGTGTTTATGAAATCATCTGTATGCAGAATGTCTGCAGCTGGAGCATGCTGCAATTCCAAAATATCTCCATTATAATACGAAAGAGTATGGGTTGCTTTTTGATGGTTTAACCCAGATAATGACGACTCATTTTTAATCCTRAAGTGTTGGGGTTTTTTTGTTGTTGTTGTTTTTAGATCCCTAAATTTTCAGAAACCATACCATTGTCTCCAGCACAGCTTTTTGGCATATATTTGGATAATGTACCTGCATGTAAGATTTTTTTCTTTTAACCTGGTAGACATTCTGGTAATATCATTAGATTAAACTGTAAATGCATTTATAGAACTCATTTTTTGCATTTATAATCTGATCCAAATCAGGTTTCATTTTTCCCAGGTAAGGATGCTGAACTGAACCAATGCTGTTCAGGTGCTGCACATACATGCAAGAAGGAGCAGGCCTTCTTCACACAGTCACAACTACATCAGAATCTAAATGCCTGATCAGGTCAATGGGATTTCTTTCTGGATTCTTCTGGATTCTTCTCTTTTCAGTCTCCTCTAGATGAGGAGACTTTAAGACACTTAACTCCCAATGCTGAAAGCCATTCACAACATGCTAATATTTTTCAGATGTTCTTTTTCCACTGAGATATCTATTGTGGAACTGGTGCATTGCTGTAATCGAAAAGGAAATTACTGAGATTTGTTCCTGACTTCCAGCAAATGGCAAATGGGAGGTTTTTGAGGGAAGGACATGTCAAATTATTTGAATCACTATAGTGTTTGATTTAAAATGAATGATCACAAACCTTAATAAATACTACTTCTCTAAAAAAAAAATCTATTATAAGTATGAAATCAAACCACATAAAATAGTGTCATGGCATAAATACCAAAATGGGAGAGGAATTATTGGGCGAAGTTCAAAAGGATATAAGAATAAAATTACAATGACAAATTCAGGGCAAGTATCAGGAGGGAAAATCCAACGGTGCTCCTCAGCAACAGCTCCAATCTGGGTGCAGAGGGAGCTGCTAAACTCCAGTCACTGCTAAAATCTGGGGTAAAAGTAGACTGACAGCAGGTGACCTTGATTTATTTGAAGTCCGCATATTTACACTCTGATGGGAATAAGGAAGAACAGCTTGGATACTAAGAATTTTGGAAAATATGTCTCACAACTTCTTTGATATGCAAGGAAATACTAGCTTAATAGCTAAAACAGAAATGATTGTTCAGTGGCTCTCTAACGATCCAAGTGTGGTTGCCAGGCTGGGACTACATTAGCTGGGTGACATTAGGGCTGTGATGGTGCAGAGGTGACCAGGTCATCTGACACGAATGTGTCACGCCAGCGCCTCAGTGCCCAAAACCGCTCCAGCGCAGGGAGAGACTGCTACCTCCCGCCTGCGCGCTGCCTGAAGAACCCCTGCTCCGATGGCTCTCCGCGCTATGGAAATTTCAGTATGTGGGTTCCAAAGCTGGAAATTGCAGCCACCCCAACCTAAAATCACATCCTAATTGGACTGGGTAACAGAACTATTTTACATTTGATTGCATTTTTATATATACTTTTAAAGTAAAAAGCCTTTGCTGGCAGTGGGAAATTAATGGAGTGTAAAGCCATATGCTATTCAAAACTCTTCATACATTTCCTTGTTTTCCATTAGGTCTGCCAGCTCCCAATTCCAAGCTAAGTAGGGTTCCCTTCCTTTACTGTCATCAGCTTGCTCAACTTTTAAATCTAAATATAARAGCACCATCTTGCACATAAGGGCCGAGATTGCATAACAAGGATTCAGTCTCTGAAATGTACCCATGCAACAGCAGCTTTCACACAGTGYAGACAAGCTGCAAGCAAGCAGAGCAGAGGCATAGCCCCTTTTCCTTCTAACAATCTCTATCTTGTTCGAGACTTCTAGGCAGCAAAAAAGCTGCTTCTCCTTCTTGCAGCAGACAGTACATGAAGCAGATGTGGCAGGAGCACAGTGACTGATGTAACTTTTTGAAAAAAACATTGCACAGATCAGGATTTAATTTTCTTTCCAGCTGTTGCTGCCACAAGTACGGGATTTACACTAAGCCAGGTGCATTACGGATGATGCAGACATCATTTTGGTCATGCACGCTCGTTGCTTTTGAAGTCTGACCATTGCTTTCCAACCCACACTGTGCAGATTCTTTTCTTAAAATGAATACTGGTGCATGAACATGTTCTGAACCTCCTCTTTTCCAAAAGTAAAAAATATCTGCTATCTACAAATATGAACATAGCTCAGCCACAGCCCTGTGAGATGTCTCACAGTACTGCTCTTGTGGTGCTTTTCTGCTATTTCCTGCAACAGTGTGGAGTAAGTACCACAAAGCAAACAGTTTCTGAGAGGGTGAAGATAATTTTACCATGTAAGTTAGCAACACCTAAGACAGCAATATAGGCTGTCTTCAGATTGAGCTTTGCTTAATTGTTCTTGGGATGAAGAGTGCAATGACTTTCAGGTGAAGGAGGAAATATCTCCTTCTACAACTGTTACACCTGGACCGTCATGGAGAATGGTGGGCATTAACATTAGGGGCAGAACAAGTCATGTTTAATTAGTTTTTTTTGGAAACAAAACCCAATCTTTCTACATCTACTGATCTTGATTTAGAACATTAGATGAACAATTTAGATGAACAACGTGTTCACCTATGCAGATTTTTAGACAGCACTCCCTTATTATAAACAAATGTTCTGCAATCAGAGTATTTATGTTATGTCATAAGACAAACACATCAGACTAATCCCTTAAGGTCGCTTAAAATATAAAAACTGGATACTGCACTTGATGAAAACTAAACTGTTCCCAATACCTCTTGGGTACTCTGAATTTGCCTGGGTGAATTTTTCATGGAAACTCAACTATTTTGTTAGAATGTAGTTTGAGATTTGCATTCTTAAGCTTATCTTTCTCTTCTATAATCAGTTCTACACCAACATTCAATTCTCTATGAAAGACAATTGACCAGTGTTTATGTGAAATATGATACAAGCGTCTTCTATACATTTTTAGAAATGCCTGAAGAAAAAATAAATTATCTCCTCCTTAAACAAGTTTTTGGTTCTAAGACGAAGCCCAGATTGCAGCTAACTTTTTTTGTTCCCCTTCCCAATTTAGCATTAGAAGTGAGCTGCAGAAAAACACCACACATACTCAATTAAAAAGAAACAAACTAGACAATAAGAAATATAATGCTTCTTCCCTGATTTTAAAGAGACACACCACAGATTCCCTTACGCAGTTTAAAGAACTTGCGTAAATAACTGGAAAAACTTATAAGGTGTGAAACACCATCCAGGCCCTGCAAACCCTGAAGCTTCTGACAGTCACTCACCTCTAGGTAAGTTGCTATTTTTGTATACACATTTTCAACTTTATTAGCTTTGCTAGTGTGATCTCTTTTATACTTACATTTCCAAGACCATAACAATGTTGGCTTTTTCTTCAAAGGCATCTACACATTGGACAAGTTTTGGATGATGTAGACAATTCATGATGCTGATTTCTTCCCTTATGTTTTCTTTTTCCTTAGCAGAATATGCTTTGAAAAATTTTCCTGCCCAAACTTTTCCAGTCTTCTTTTCAACAAGCCTAAAGACTTGTCCAAATTTCCCCCTGAAAATATATAACTATTTCCATAAAATGTATAGTTCACCATGAAGAGCAACAACATTTTACTAAATATTCAAGTGCAGCCATTCCAGTCTGGAATACAAATGTCATCATAACAAGTATTGATTTTGTGCAGAGTAATCTGCAAGAACTTTTTAATGAATAACATATCTAGAGAGATCCCCAGAAGGCAAATGTTGCTGTAAATCTATCAAAATCAACAGAACTGTGCTGAGCTGCACCAAGCTGAGGAGCTGCCCCAGAACTTCCGCTCAGAATTTGATTAGGTTGGTACACAGCAAAGATACAGTAGAAGTACAGCACTGTATTTGTACACTGATATTACAAGCTGAAAAACTCATGCACGTTAAGTATAGACATCCATACACCTACACTATTAATATCAGACTGCAGCCCAAAGACTCCCAGATCGTCCCTTTACTTTCTAATAAACAATATTCCAATTAGTATCTTCTGTGCAAGAGGGTTCAAAAAAACCAGACTCCTGCAGGGCCTCAATTCATACAACTCCAGTTTTCCTGCATCCTGCAAGTTTTTCTATTGGCCACACACCTCTGAAGGGGAACTGGACAGGAAACACCTTACTAAGAGATGTAGGTGAAATGAGAATCCCCATGCTAGAGGCTTCAGTGCTGTTCATTCAATCTGGTGAATACACACAATTCCACCTGTGCGACGCACTTATCGGGTAGAAGGACGGGAAGTGGCAGATTTGTTATGAGAAGCACACAGGGCCCCTGGCCTTCAGCTCCACCAGGAGCACAAATTGCTCAAAGATTATCCTGGCATGCAATTCACATAACCACGAGCTTGAGTACTGAGAAACACAGCCAGGTTAATCACTGACCTTCACTGAGCAATACTATTAATGCTCCTGGGATTATAACCACTGTCAACACAGATTCTAGCCTGTGGGCAGGATAATCTTGTTATCGCTAATGCATATAATGGAAATGCAAGTGCACAGTGTGTTCCTGTCTTTTCAGCTAGCTTTCAGAGCACAGAACAACGAACAAATCCTCTAGCTTTATTCATTTGTGGGCTCCACTTTCCTTGCCAAAAATGCATGTAATGCCTATTTAAAAATATCAATTAATAGGAATAAAAGATCTTTATGGAGTGGAGGCCAACATACATTAGAACCTATTTTTACTGCAATAGAGGAGCCCAGCTGAAATGCTAAGAGTGCAAGACACCATCAAGAAATGAATATACCTGATCTTTTTAATTGACTGCTAGCTGCAAAAACAGTGTCTTCAAAAGCACAGTATTGTACTTACGATCCCAGTCTTTCTTCAATATTGTAGACATCTGAAACTTTTTGTTCAGTGTTGATAGCAACTGTCCGATATTCGATCTCTGTTTCTTTCCCTTCTATAAATAAGGATTAAGAATTGTGATTAAAACCTCCATAGAGCACAAATTAAGGATGCAGCTTTGCATTTGTCCTGATTAAAATATGAACTTCTTACCATCATCAGATAGCTCCACTTCATCTTTAAGTTCTATGAAGAAAAAAAAAGGCATTATTAATTTATTTTATAGGATATAGTACTTACATAGAAGAGTCAAATTATTCACAGTATTATGAAGAACTGGTAGATCCGAATGGCTAAGCAGAAAAAAGCAGTCAGGGAGTTTGTGCATTAACTTCATAATCAAAATCTATTCACCATGTCTACATTTCTATTAACTACCTAATCAAAATCTGGTCACCACTTCTTAATAAATCAAGTTTAGGTGTTTTGCAGTGCTCAGCTATTTTACCTGTCTATTAGAAACATAGGCATAATGAATCAGTTCAAAATCATCTAATAAATTGCTTTCAGAATGCCTTAATGAAATGGAAAATAAATAAAAAATATTCAAATCAGTAACTACACTACTGATACAATGACAAATCCTTTTCTGTTTTTTCTATACATTTTTGGGACTGAAAAAACAAAACTGAAGCAAACTCTTACATGAAAAGATGCCTTGCAAAGCATCTAGACAAATTTTTGAGACTCAGAAGGATGGGAAAATTTGGAAACCATGCACCTTCCTGAGCGTGGCTGAACTTTGAAATCACCGAGGTCCAAATGGAGCCTCCGTTCTGCAGTGTATGCAAAGGCAGGCAGAGATGTCAGCAAGCCCAGTAACACAGGGCAGAGTGAAAGCTGCCCTGAGTGTCTTGCTAAAAATTTTCAGGTGCAAGAGCTGTCAGTGACACAGGTTTGTGTGTTGTTCCCTGTGTTGCCTGCAGGTATGGGGGAAAGGGGTTGTAGCTGCAGTGTTGTTTGTATTACTTTTACTGCTTGGACTTGTTCCTAAGACCTGTGGAAATGACCAGTAGTTTGAAAAACTGCAAAGACGGTTTCAGTGATCTGAACAACTCTCCCGTCAACTGCTGAAGCAGCGCTTTGCCATTGTCGAGTGCAATCCCAGACAAGTGATTTATCCCCCCTGTGCCAACAGATTTATGTTATGATATATTAATGCGGCACTCCGGACACTGTTGGGTGCTTTACATGCACCTACTCTACTTGGAGCTACATGCAGCAGATGACAAAAAACAACAGAAAGAAAGGGCGAAAGGGGAGCAGATAGCTCGTCTGACACAGGGGCCTTTTGATATAACTGACCAGCTTCATCCCTCACCTTCTTCTACCACCCAACACATGATGTTGCCTCTGTATCCTGGTAGCAAACCCAGGGAAGTAGATATAACGTGTTACTAAAGCCTATCTCGCCTTTTGCTGGGTTTGCACCACTTGCATGCCCCAGCACAGACTAGCTGGTTTGCCATCAGCTGAGGTACTAGAAGAGCAGGGAGGGAAGGGGGGCCTCCCCACTCAGCGGTAGCTGTCCTCACATCTTCCTCGTCTAGAAACCACACTTGCACAGAGCACATCACATTTTCCTCCCCTTTTAAGGGCTGCATAAGGGTTGATCCCAACCATGCTGCCAAGTAGTTATGCCTGCCAAATGGCTATTAGACAGACAAAGAAGTTGGTTCCCCATTCTGCAGCGGCACTCTATTCAAGACATGAGCTAGAAACCCTTTGGTCTACCAGTGAAAGCATAAATTAAATAAATGAAACATATCTGAGCTTGGTAAGCTCTGAGTAGCTGTGCTAAAATCTTTCTCAGAAGTGAGTCAACAGTACCAGATTTTCCTCAAACATGGCAATGTCTGCCTTAATCCTTTGTGACATATGGCCTCATTTTAGTAGCTGTTTTCCTCTGAATCCACAGTGAAAAGTTTCCCATGCCTTTCTTCACTAGGATTTGACTGAGATTGCTGATGTGCACTAGCCACTTCAGTATAACAATCAGTAATCACTCTTTCTGGCCGCAATGAAAAATCCTTACTTACTCAGCTAAGTGTTTACATAGATGACAGTGTGAAGTCCTGACTTTCAGAGGTGCTGAACACATGCATTTTCCACCGGCTTTAATTAGAACACTGGCTTGCTCTGCACACTTGAAAAATCAGACTTTAAATGACTTGCCCTTTCTCCATACTAGCTTCGTATCAAGAACAGAAATCAAGACAACTGCTAAGACAAGGCACTTTCCTGTAAACAGGAGGCATTTTCTTTTCACCCAAAGTAACTTTGTTGTTGCTTTCTGCATGTGTCACACTGATTCATACACTCTCTAGTCTTTCTGCATTAAAATCTATGCAAGAAAAACTCTTAGTCTTAAAAACAAAAATAACTTGTTTGCTTTGGCCCAGTACAATTAATGTCAGCTCTGGGAAAAGCAAATGTAGGGAAAAGTCCAGTCCCCAGCTCCAGAAGGTGTCCCTCCCGCAACTAAAGAAAGAGGGCATTCAAACACAGGGAATTTTATTATGAAAAGCCAGCACCGCCTAGCTTTCTTCCAATTTTACTGCTACTCTTACTGCTATTTCTCCCCCTTTGAAGAGAAGCTGCATCTTGATTTGCATTAATTTTTAAGTCTGTAAAATAGAGGAAAGCAATTTCTCAGAATACATCCAATTTAGCACTTGAAGAGGAATATGATGTCCTTTTGTTTGGAAATATCTGTTGAGAGATTTTACACAGTTGTGTGGTGCTGCACCACTTTGTTGTCATTTTGTCTTGCTGTGACGCTACAAGATAGTATCACAAGGATTACATGAGACACTTAAAACTCCAAAACCCTGCATACATAAATAGGGACGGAGAGATGCAACACCAAAGACAACTCTCCAAAGACAAGAAATATGGCAAAATGCATCATTCTTGTTCCCCCTATTGTGGGCTTTTCAGTGTGGCATGACTATTGAAATGATCCTTGTACAGTTGGTAGATGTGGGTGTGCACATTCAACATCTACTTTTTAAAAATAATATTGATATTTTTGTGTGTGTTAAAAACTTTTGTACCACTTTCAGAATAACTTCTGAAATGCTCCAGCTCTTCCCATTAGGCCCTTGATAAAATCTTAAGCAAAAAATAAGAGGTGAAAGATACTGAAAAATACATTTACAAGCACGTGCAACTGGAATAAAAATATTCTGCTTACTTAGCTCAGAAGTCCTCAAAAAGTATTTTTAACACCCATACAGTGCAGCAAAACCAACATACTCTAAGGGATACAAGTCTGAAATCCAGCAGATCAGATGTACTGGGGCAACAGGACTGAGGATTTTCTTTTGATGCTCTCCCATGCTGGGATTTGAAGAATGGGAATTTGTATGAATGAGAGGCTAATTCAGCTTCCACATACAGATTCAGCGCTTGGCTACCAGCAGGCACAGAGGTTGGGACAGTGTTTTTGACCTGTTTTTCCATAGTGTGTCCAGTATAAACTGTAATGAATCCACCGGTATATTTCAGGTAAGCCACCAAACATCATTTTCCTCCGGGCAAGGTCTGAACCTGTAACTTATGCGTGAAAGGTTTCATCTCCCATTACCTCTGCACTGAATCACAGAAGTTTGTCAGCAAGTACGCAGACAGCAATCCAGAGGGCAAATGATTGGTTCTTTCTCAGAGCAGGGTTTGGGATCCAGACGCCAGGTTCCCACAATAAGTGCATGCAAAACCTATATGTACGGACACCCAAATGAAGCTTGCGACGGGACATTAGCACACTTACTGCCAGCATAAGCATTCACTGCACACAGGCACATGCGAAAGAGCGTGTACAGCTGCCTGACCTCACTGGGGAAGTGTTAGGAGACGGTGTAACGCAATTCAGGTGTTTTTTTCTTTTRAAAACTAACCTTCTTGTTTCTCTCCAACTTTTACCAGCTCGGATTCTTGACTGGGCTCGCTGATGCCATACACGTTAGCAGCTCGCACGCGGAATTTGTACTCCCTGTCAGCCTGCAGGTCCTGCACACTGAAAGACGTGCTGCGGCAGGTAGTGAGGTCTGTCCATTTGTTATCCACTGAATTCCAGATCTCCACGGTGTAGGACTGCACAGCACTTCCACCATCGTAAGAGGAGCCGTACCATGAGAGAGTGAGGGACGAACTTCGTATGTCCGACGCGCAAGGTGTTCCAGCAGGTGGGTCTGGTTTATCTGCAAAGATGCATATGCAAAACATATTAGATGAAACTGAGAGTACGAGGTAGGACTGTCATTAGGACGTGAGTGGCCATAGCTAAGAGCTTGGTTCCTTCTGTGTCATTGCTCTGCCTCGGAGGGTTGTACTACAGTAAGAAGGAACAACCGTGGCACAGACAGACGTATCCGAACTAGCTAACACAAGTGCTGATCCCACATGGGACTCAGCATGGGCTGTTCGGTACCCCGGGCATCTTGCTTAGCTGTGCTGAAGCCTATGCCCTTCACAGCTACCATTACAGGAACTGTTGAGACTAAAACCAGTCCCAGCTATGCCTGCAAGTACTGGAATCAAATCTCCCACAGTAGCGCAAACCTCTCCTTGGTTAACTTCCTTAGAGGGTCACCCCTGCCACAGTTGCCATGGCAGTGACACTCTCAGTCCAGCTCCCCTCTGCTGCCACCATGCTCCAAGGCTGAGGCAAGCTTTCGCAGCCTCAGAACGTGCCATTAATCCAAGCGTAGCTAGGTATCAGGGACACCAAACCCATTTTGTTGGCATAGAAATACATATCTTGAAGAGCGACAACTTTGCTGTCAACAATTTAGTGAACTTCTTTGCCTGCGTGCAGTTTCTTGAAGCCTAGTACATTTTTTGGCAAAAAGAACTCAGCTTAGAATACCTCATTTAAATATTGAAATTTTATCTCATGTGGATTTTGGAAATTGTTGAAGAAGTGGAACATGGAAATTTTGAACTGCTATTCCCCATTCAGAGGCTTGCTCCTAAAACCCGTATTTGCATGGACAGAGCCAGTATCACCAGAAACTGGTATGCAAATGAGCAACCAACTATGCAAACCTCCACACAATACAAAAAACATACAGTTATAGGGCTTTTTCAGAATTAACCTGAATCATTAAACTAAGGAATTATTGCAATAAATGTTCTCCTAAGACAGAAGGATGCTGATGTTTTAAATTACTTATTAAAGAAAGAATTATGGAAGTTAAGCACTTGCAAAGACTTTAAAGGGAACAAAGCATCTTCCCTGGGAATAATCCTCTCAGAAGTAATCTAGCAAAACCTACAAAATAATGATGATGTTGATCTGGATGAACCAGTGACCAAAGGCTGAATGTGAAGTCAAAGAATGGGACAAAGTGATAGAAGATGGAAAGGAAAAAATAGAATAAGTGTGAGATGATACAGACAGTGGTAACACTGGACACGGATCGGTAAAATCCATAGCAATAACTAATATGTCAAGGTAAAAGCACAGTCACATACAGCATGCAGAACAAGACAAAGCTTTGCAAATTATTCCAGGATTTTGAAAGGGAGAGAACAGGAGAATAAAATGTTGTGAAGACGATACCAGACCAAAGCAACAACTATCGCAAATGTTTTATTATCCATTTTCCTGAAAATCACCAATATTCAAGCTTCCCTCTGTCAAACACACCAGTTTACATCACTGTGTCAATGGGCAATAGACACAATTTAATTAATTTGATAACTTTAAATAATCTGGCAAATAACTTTTCACCAGTCATTACTATTCTTTGCTTGAAGCAGCAACCATCCAGCTGGGTATTTCCAAGCACATCCTACATCCTCACATTCAAAATAACAAAGAGAAACAGACAGGATGGAAACAAGGAAATGGGATTTTTATGCAGGCATTCAACCATTAGGTAACATAAGTGGGTTTCTAAGAGGGAGGAGTTTAAGGTATGAGGCAAAGTATAATAAAACCTTGCCTGCATTTGTTTTTCTAGTGCTCCATTGCTATATTGCACAAAGAGTCCTATAAAGCTCTGAGAGGCGTAAGTCTGATGAACCATTTCCAGTCAAATGAGTAGAACTGCAAAATCACACGTAGCTGTCCTAGCCGCACACCCAATCATCAGGACACAGAAAACCGCAAACTGCTGCACAAAATCCCAGATGCATTCTCTGAACCTCACCTGTTCCTGGCTTAGATGTGGCTGGTGGCAAAACTCAACAAACTAAGATGAAAAGAAAACCATGCTACATGCATGTCCTGTTTTGCTGATAAAAGCTGCCRAAGAATAACTGTCTGTTGCTAATGGACATCATCATCGTTTTCTTGGAAAGACAGAACTGCCAAACAAACCAAAAATACAGCCACTTGCTCAGTAATAAAAAAATTTCTTGAGAAAAACTGTTGTGACCTTTGATCAAAGCCTTACTGTGGTAGCCTACATTAGTTATCCCTCCATATTCAAATTATCATTGCTAGGAAAATCACTGAGCAGACAGAAATGGCCACAGTTTGCCACAGGCATACCTTTAGTTCTTGGACGGAAGGATGTCTCCTCTGACTGCTGTGATTTTACTTATACAGAGGGAAAATGGGATAGTTTAACCCAGCCAGGACACTGAACTATTCAGATCAGTTCACTGTCTGGAACAGGCCAGTCCTCTTTCTACAGACCATAAGCTGTTTTGTTCTGTTGACCAACGGCTTCTCTGAAAAATCTCTCTTATGTAATTCTCTTTAATACAATTGTCGCTAAAAATCCACCTCCCTCCCAAACTGAAATATATGAAAGGTCTATAACTTTTAAATATAAGGAAAGAGATGGAGATGGAGGAAGAGAGATGGGCACCAAGGATTTTCAGCTGCATTCAGCCTGAGAATGCCCAGGCAGAAGAGAAAGAGCCATTCAGGTGTAGGTTATCTTTATTCATTTTGGCAATATTTAAAACACCATTCCACTAGGAGTCATCATTATACAGTGCCCCTCTAGTTAAACACGAATATCAGAAACCAAATGTCCTTAATCTCTGGAATGGCTTACTGCCCTGCTTAGTTGTCACATTTTACTGGCCTCATTCTCTAGCAAAATAAAAGGGACTACCAACAAGCATGAATTTACAGTTTAGATATTGTGAACTGGATCACAGAGGGGTTAAATGATTTGTCCAAGATTAGAAGGACAGACTGTGGCAAAAATGAGAACCGAATCTCAATCTCCTGGTACTTAAATGGTGGCGTCCCTCTTCCCTGCACTGGTGCTACCTCAGCCTCCTCGGTGCTGAAAGAAGTGAGACCTCCACGCCGCCTTCATTCACGGGACCAGCASCGTCCTGCACCAGGCACCAGGGAGCTGGCATCACACGCGGGGATTAGATGGTTTCAGTCACACTCCGAAGAGCAGGGATAACCACCTTCTGTTCACTACAAACCATCATCCAGGGAGACCTCGTGGGAAACTCTACTGCCTCTGTCCTCTTCAAGTATTATTCAGAAGAATAATACTTAGCTGTGTGTCTCGTTTTCCTCTTACATATTCATTGTTGTATTATGTCAGGATGCAGATATAAGAACTCGGACAAGCAACTGCTGACTCATCCTAAATCCAAACAGAACAGAGCAGTTGCTGATAGCAAAAGAAAAATACATTGAAGAAAAAGCTGAGCCAAAGGCCGAGCCTTTCTAAAGGCGTTTGTTCGGGTTTGTGCAAGTGGTGCATGTTCTCCAACTCCTGCCATGCACACAGCTAAATGTGGACAGTTAAGTAGTATGTGCTTCTCTCTTTTTTTTTCTTTTTTTTCTTTTTTTAAGTTAGCTTGCTGTAATACTAAGCCCTTCTTTCAAAGAGAAGACTAGCCTACAGAGATCCATATGTTGGACAGCTTTTGACTAGATCATTATACTCAGTTTTATACTGAAGGAGGAAAAAATGCATCTCTTTCAGTCTGTGCAGAGCATAGTGGCCTGCTTCCCAGGCAGGACGTGAATATGCAGTCTTTCTTTGCTGGCTTTCAGCACACTTCTGTTTTCAAATGATGCATGGGCATGATTTTATCAGTTGCCTAGGCCACAGTTACCTTAGTGACCTCTCTTTCCATGACTCACCTAGATAACTGGAATCCATTTTGATAGTTTACAAAAGCAAGGCTTAAGTATGTGAGCACTGGAGAGAAAACATTCACGGCCAAAGGGACTTTAGCTGTAAAGAAAATGCCATATGGCTTAGTCTAATATCTGCCAGTCTTGGGAATGTTTCCACTTTTCTAATAACTTTTGCCCAGAAGGAAAAGAAGAAAACCTGCAACCCTCGCCGGACTCTCTTGAGTCAGAAAGCCACATTTTTGTTTGAAGTCTACCATGTACTGCTGCTTGCAGACCTGCTTAACATATAAATACTGGGTAGTAGCTGCTATGGAAGACCATAAACAAGAAAGACAGCCTAATCTTTGCACTTTCTTAATATGACAGATCTATGTATCTCTCCAAATTGTACTTTACCATGCTTAAAAAATTATTTGATATCAGACTGGATGATATCCTATAGCTCTGCGCATTCAGAGAATTTGCAGATGGTCTCTCCGTGTGTCTGTTTTGTTTCTCAACAGTTTATTCCATGGAGATTTAAAAGGTTACCCTGTATTCATCTGTCTGTACTGAGAGCTAGGATATTTTGCCAAACTGCATTCCCTTCTGGAATATGAAAACTCTATCAGCATAATTAACTGCTTCCAATAAAAATATCCAGTGGTTTGAGAAAGGGTGCAGAAGTCAAGCACAAGTCTCTATTTTGTCCTTCTGTTTTACTGTTTAATATAACATTAGCGTCCTTGAGCTGGCTATCTTCAGTCTTTCATTTGCATGTCATGTGCAGTGCTTTACGTACACAAACATACTTCACATTTAGCCTTATACTGTGAGGACTTTACATTGGCTCCATTGGACTACAGTTTGGTACCTCCTGTTCTGGACCAAGACACAACCACAGTCCAAAATGGGAACTAGAAGGAAGGGAGTGCATCCAAAAAATATGCTGCTCCTTTTGAACATTTGCATATCAATGTATCTCCAGGGGAAGCAATTCATTCAAAATACAGAGCTCTAACTTCAGCTTCACTACTTACGCAACAAAAGAAAATAGATGTGCACGTTCTCCACAATTAGACATCTTAACTAGATGAAACTAGGGGTACTCCAGCCTTGACTAAGTTATCACAGCATGCATATAACGCCCAAATCAACAGTTACCTAAACTTTACGATAATCTAGATTATCACAGTCAAATTGGCTGCACCCACACAGTCTCTGTTGAACTTGGTCAGCACCCTACAAAGTCCACCGTCCTTTGTAGCAGACAGCACCTATACCTCTTTTACCAGGATGCATGACTACCTTGTTTGCCTAATGTGACTGCAAAGGCTAACAAGATCGTTGGTGGCTGGAGAGCTAAATGCTGAAGGGGACTCAAGCGCAGAGCTCCCTAGGCAATCTCCTCAGGAATACCAGCAGGGCTGCCTCCRGGCTGGCTCCAAAGGCTGCAGGCAGGGAAGATGGACAAACAGCTAACCTGGCCTCAAGCCTGCCCGAGGCTCTGCTCTACACAGCAGCGTAGGGACTGCCTGAAGTCACTGAGACAGGGGAAAGAGCAGCAGCAACTCATACAACATGCCCTGAGTAGGCGAGCAAGAGGCGAATGAGGTGAAGAGAAGGAGGGCTTTTCTCCCTTCATGATCCAGCAAACTAGGAACAGATTAAAAAACAAATGCTCCCCAACACAGAGGGACATAGATTATCCCTTCCCCAGAGCAAGGAGGAGCAGGCAAGGCGGTCTGATGCCGATTTGTTCTTTGTGGCCTGTGCTCCTTAGGGCAGACAGTAAAGTCACAAGCTAGCCCCACTGAAGGGTATGAGCCACATTTAAGACCATACTGGGACTGAAATGCACACTTCCTATTTACTCCCAAATTGGATTCAGCTGCACTTCTTCTTCAGACAAATTCTCAGAGATATTTTGGTAAACAGGTTTTGATATACAGCCTGAAGTAACCTTTAATTAATCTGCATTTGTACACTCTGCGCACTGAGAAGCACAAAGCATAAGCATGCTCGGCCTTTAAATCATTGTTATTTATGAGACAAGTCTGACTTGAGGCCCTTGCTTTCCTTTCAGTGGTGTTTAACTCAAAATCCCTCCTGATAAGGAAAGGGACTTTCTCTCCTTCTGCATAGGTGGCAAACCCACAGCTCATACAGGACACCCACATAACATGAAACCATGCTACCCACATCTCACTGGCTTCTCAAAATGGCTCAATTTGCAGAGTCTGCAGAACACGAGCCCCATTCCAGGACACCAAAAAAGGCAGTGTTCTCCTTATCTAGCTCGGAGCGCAGGGAAATGGAAATTG
This sequence comes from Apteryx rowi, assembly GCF_003343035.1. Classification (NCBI taxonomy): domain Eukaryota; kingdom Metazoa; phylum Chordata; class Aves; order Apterygiformes; family Apterygidae; genus Apteryx; species Apteryx rowi. The sequence continues at coordinate 936,178 of NW_020450838.1, read as the reverse complement.
TCCGGCTACTTGATGTGACCATCAGACTGAGCCGAAGCGGGGAGATAGGGCTTGCCGCACATTAAGAGCTTGCAGGGCTCGGGCAGTCTCTTAAGCAGCAACACTGTTGCAGCAGAAAGCCTCTGAAAACAGGGAACAGTATAACCGCAGCTCCTGAGAAAGAAAAGTTACTGCTCTTTTTCAGAGACAGCACTGAAGCAACATCTCTGAGGTGGTTTTCTTTATCTGTTCTCAAAGTTGGTTTGGTTTCTTTCTAAATCCAGTTATCATATTACTGTATAATACTATTATTAGCTATTGTGATATTTGTCTGCCAGATGAAGAACAGACAGAAAGAAACAATTTAATTCCATTCCACAGGCTGTTTAGCCAGAGAAGGTATTTAATATGCTGCTAAAGCCAGTTGAACACTGTCCATGCCGACAGCACTGGCAAAGGCTCCATTTGAAATTCATCAGCAGGAGAAAAGCGAAACCATAAAAGGTCATAACTGAACTCTACATTATTGCTGACAGGGCTTGGGGTCATGGCAGACCTCTCTGCTTTGCTTGGAAAACTATGCCCTGCAGCTCTTTTTCCAAGGCAGAGAAGCACTGTAAGTAAAGGTACTAACACCCTTTAACAGCCTCCTGGATGTTAATGCACCACAGGTTTAGCATAATATTAAACTGGAAGCAAACACCTGGGTTCTCCYGCAAAGCAGCACAAGAGAAGATGAAAGGAACAGAGGTTTTCCCCGGAGGAAGCAGCCTCCCCAGCAGGAGCAGAGCGCCGCGCAGACGAGGCTGGTTAGCTCAGGGGAGCTGCCCACCCGGAGCTCGGGCACAACTCGTAACGCAGCCCAGCCCTGCAGCACCCGCTGCAGACGGGCTCTAGCCTCCTCTCCACGTCACCCTGCACGACAGCGCCAAGCTCAAAAGCTGGACCCCCCTTTGCCCCTCTCCACAATTCTGACATAAAACTACATTACTGAAAAACTGCGCTGCTGAGATCTGCAGATAAAGCAGCTCGCAAGCACTGCAGACCCGCAGCAGCACTTCATACCGCGATCCCCACTTTGCCAAGGGGGAGACTGGGGCAGAAAGAGTAAAACGACCTCACCCAAGGACAGGCAGGAGGATGGAGCTGGGAACGAAACCAGAGCTCACCACTCCCACGCATATGCCCTCATCACAAGAACATCTCCTCCTGCCACAGGCCTAATGGAACAAACAAATATATAATGCATTCTCAGGAGCCCTTCTTCTAAACCATCTGTTCCTGTGCCTAAGTCAACAAGCTATTCAGATTACTCATATGCTACGCGTCAGGAATCTGGTTTGATAACTGATTGAATTAGAGCTCTAATACCTGTCCACTGAAAGTAAGAATAAATTTTAGGGCTTGCTCCGGTAAGACTGTAAGCAGATGCCAAGTCTCCACCGGGGTCCTAGGAACACCCTGCTCATGTGCAGAACAGCAACCACTAGCCTTTATAACTAAAGAAATGCCTAGCATTCAATAGCACGTGAAATACAGGAAGCTTATTGTGAAAAATACTGTGATGATGTTTCCTTTTCTTCATCAGAAGAAAGGTAAAGGTGAATATCAGGAAAAACAGCTAAGCAGAGAGTTCTGCTGCAATTTCTCCTCACAGAAGTGACACAAATGAGATGGTCCTTCAGGGACTAATTCTGCATCAGGGTACTGGCACTGATGTTAGGCAACCTAGGCTGTTTTTTCCTCTATGCACTATTATCTTTCTGCAAAAACACAGTTTTGATATGGCTGCAGAGTCTAGTCACCAAACAGTAGCAGGGAAGCTGACAGTGGTGATTATAACACCATACTACCGCAACAACGACAACAACGACAACAACAACAACAACAAACATCCCTTCCTGAACCATCAGTCTAGTTGCTCTTTAACCGGAAAGCTGGTGACAAAAATCCTCCAGCAATCCAGAGGAATTTAAAAGGCCAAAGGTTAGAGGCCAAGTCCACCCACATATTCTTAGGAAATTCACTGCATTCTCAGCCCTAGCTATAAACAGGGAATCACGTGGCCACTGTAGGATGCAAGCTGATGCTTCTCAGAAGATGAAGGACGTTTCAGAAGCATTCATGTTGCTGTAGTATTCTCTGTAGAAACACCTTTGGTTGTCCTGCCTCACTATCGCAGAAGTCTGCACGTGCTTTTGCAGAGAGAGACTGCCCAGTTTCTGCCCCCCTATGGATCCATTCAGTGTGAGCCACTCGCAGAGCCAGAGGTCTCAGGGACTCGTAGAAAATGCTGAAAGCACCACTGTTAAATGTTACATTTCCTTACAGTAGAGCTTAAGGGCAAAGAACTAATGTTAAGATAGCATGCATATACGTCACTTGTTGAAGCCAATGGCTCTGCATAGGCGATTAATAATACTACCACTATATTCGATGACTATTGGAGTTAGTGCACGATCAGATCTTATTCTAAAGCTAAACTTGAATTTTCTCATTTTTGCTTGGAAAGACTCTGTGGATACTGATTCTGCTGAAGACAGGGAAATAACAATTTCCTCACAGAAAATAACATCTCCATCCCAAATCAAGTAAGGAACCATAACATCAGGCAGAAAAGCAAGTATTACTTAATGCAGTCATATTATACTACTTGCATGTCTGTGTGCAACATGCTTATATGTAAGTATACTTAAGTACTTGGTTTATCACCGTTCAACAATGTATGAGAAGGACTCAGAGCACACAGTATGTGCACAACTGTTTAGGGTAATAAAAACACCATAACGACTATCTTTAAGTCTCTCTTGAGGTATAATAATATTGCTCTTATTCTTTTGCATATATCTGTCTTAGAGCCATATTTTGTTTTTATACAATACCACATGAGAAACAATACCAATCTAAAGAACAAAACAAGGTTGATCAAAAGCAGCCCCCACATAGGTAGTATATATTTTCCTACTTGTGTATGAAAAAAGGCAAAAGGCATCGCTGATATCCAACGTACTCAGCAAACACTGAGCTTCAGAATTCCCTTGTGTCTGGGCATGGAACCACTAAGCAGGATCCTCAAAATCATGAAGGAAACTTGCGGCAGAGCCACAGAACAGACCACAGCTTCTCAAAGGCCAAGTTCTCTTTCTTAAGTACTCCGTTATTCTTTTTACTCTTTGTCATAGTAACCAGCCTTAGCCAGTATGATGACAAAGTTGCTTTTTCATAACAGGTTACGGATTGAGGTATTCCTGTCCCATAGCTAAAACGTTCAGAAGCAGCAATGTGATTATTTACCCATATGCATCCAAAAAGTGGCAAGAAAGGAATGAATATTCCTTGCTATCACTATGGAGTGAGGACTTTACCTTTCCTAAATCAGCCCTATCTTACACTCAGCTCATCGCTGGCTCATTTAATATAGCTTTAGCAACAAAAAGCCACTTTAATCTGACACAGTGTCTGCTGTTAATCATAAGCTTGGTCCCACAACAGGCTGTTTTGGATTTGGAGCAGAAACATGCAAAATCTCTCTAGAGAGATCATTCAGCTAATGAAATTGCTTATGTGAGAGAGCTAATCTTTAAATAACAATAGAGAAGAACTCTACACGGACATTTTGGAAGCAGCCTACCCTTTAAGAGGTGAGACTGCTTAACTTGGACGTCACACTTCTACTGCAGGTCTCCCAGTATTATTAGCTTATACAGGCCCAAAGTTACACCACAAATCTATATTAAGCTTAAGACTCAATGCTTGTGGCTTAGTCCTGCACGCTCATCACCACACCACACTGCCTATCCTCAACTAACAGGAGTCTCCTCTAATTTGACTCAATACCGTGCAGCTGGTGTGTGGACTGCAAACAGCTCACACCAGAGGTTGGGTTTAATAGAAGTTTTATTCATGGTTATCCATTAAAATCATGAAGGAAAAAAGAAATCCTTAGAATAATTCAAAGCTGGGCTTCTTCAAGAGCAGCTTTTCCCATGGCCAAAACTGAATCAAACAATGTTATACGATTCAAGCTCCTTAAATGGCAGAATCCCTACTTGGTTCAATTAAGCTCACAGTTGAAGTGCTGAATATGACTGTTGAGTATGACAGTTTGAGCAGTTTGATTTAAGACTTTAGGAGTGATGACAAGGAGAAAATTCATCAAAAGAATACAAGGGAGGCATTTTTCTTTTTCTTTTTTTTTCCCCCCTAAAATCATTCAAATGTCCAGCTATGGTTTATTGTCTAAGACTCAGGCCTTAAATCAGGAGGTCATTAGACCTTCTGCTCAGCTAGGAGGTCAGACGAGGTTGTTCAGATGCTTATTCAGTCTGGACTTGAATACCTCCAAGGATGGAGATGTCACAACCTCTCTGGGCAATGTGTTCCCTGTCATGTGCTACAGTCCAATGTTAATTTGGGAAATGCTTATTGGAGCCTTTCACATGAGAAACTTGCGCATGAGCATGACAACTTTGCAAGCCACACGGTTGTAAAAAGTAATAATAAAAAATTACTGGTTTATTTCCTTATCTATTTCATTTTGTATTTTAACAAATGTCATTGATTTGTTAAAACTCAAACCAGACAAGCCTGTTAGTTAGCCTTTTGAGAAACATAGCTCTAGGTCGGCTCAGACACGCTCCTTTCAGAGAGCAGATGTTCTGTATTTATAGTTTCTCTCAACACGTTCAAGAGTCAGTTATGTACTGGGGTCAGGCAGCAGTGTTTTCAGTACACAGCATATACGTGGGTGTGCCTTTTAAACAGTAATCTTGTGGGGAGGCAGCTCACACAGAGGTTAGAGCCTTATTATATATAGCTGAGGCAAACAAAGCCCATGTGTAGCAGCAGGGCTTTCTCCATCAACCCTTGTTATGAATAGGGGTCAGGACAGGGAGGGCAAGTTCCTTCCTGGTACTTTGGAGGGAACAGAAAGGACAGATGAGAACTTAGTCCTAAGGATGAGGTTTGGTAGACTAAAAGCTCTCTGGTTCTGCATGCTTTAAGAAGTACAGCCTCCCTATTCTGACTGGAGCAGGCTTTGGAGAAAAGACAGCACCTTCCTATTTTTCATGAACAGTTAACACCATTAAAGGTGCAAATAGGCTGAAGGATTTTACCTCAACAGTGAGACTCCAACCTGCTCCCTAGAAGGAAGACATTTTTGCCCCCTTCCCCCACATTTTTGGGTACCCAGATGGAAGGATCTGGCTGTAAAATGCATATGTAGCAAAGGAGGAATCTTGAGGCTTTGTCATGCCTTCGGCAGTACTGACATCAGTGAGATGTTTCACTGAAGAGCTTGGCAATTTTACAAGAGGGAATTTATTCTTTTCAGCTGGAATCAGACAGCTTTTCATCAGCCAAAATGCATGGCAAACTCCAGCGCATTGTAAGGATTCTTCACCCAACTCTCCCAAAAGCAGCTCTGGGAATCCCACTGTTCTCTGGCACATTTCTTACTCATGGAAGAGCAAAGCAAGAGGCTGAGATGTAGCTTTATAAGGTTATAGAATTCAAAGACTTTCAAACCAATTAACTCCACAGAATATAAACCAGTGACTTATATAATAATGAGGTGAAGTTCACATAGTGACAAGATTGTAAGACTCGTCATCTCGGTTCAGCTAAAAAATCCATCTTGCCCAATAACCCGCTACAGTTAGCAGTCTGCAGCAGTTGCCTAGGAAAGCGTACCGGGGGACATGAAGAGTGGATGCTCTCCTGGCATACCTCTAGCTGCTAACCAGCTGCATAGCCAAAAGCTGTAGCCAGAACAGTGCATTTAATGGTTACCGGAGGATCAATCTTTCATGGTGTTCATTTTTAACCTAGCTATATTTCTGACCTGCACAAGCTACTGTCGGAAGGGGTAGTACAATTTATTTATGCATTACATGAAAAATGCTTCTTCTATGATATTCTAATCTTGCCTTCTCTGATCTGTTGCTGGAATTTACTTTATATTTGTACTCATTCATTCAGTTACCTTTTAATTGCAACAAACACCAAAAATAAGGCAAAAGAAATTCATTTAAATAATCAAGAAACATATTCAGACTTTACTGGATATTGTACACTGAAGTGTGATACTAGTTATTAAACTTTTTATGCTCTTCAGTGGATCACTGGAATGAATTTCCAGCCAAGTTAGAGTCAACGGGAATTTTGCCATTGATTTCACTGGAGTCGGATCTTCACCTTTGGCCTTACACCCAGGTTTCTTTACTTGCTCAGTAGCCCACATATATGTTAGGACAGCAGAGCCAATGCAGTTATGACTGAGTGATTAGGATGCAGCCTCATTATTTGAAATAGAGTTTGTCCAAATGCCTGGGCAAACTCTGCCCTCCCCTGCCAGGTGCCAAGACCCCGCTGCAAGCCTTAGGAAACAGAGACAAGCCCAAACTGTCCTACACAACTAGTGATGCATGTTAGAAGGAACCAGGTTAACATTTTGACTAAATCTCTCTCTCTGCTTGCAGAACTTTCCTAGATTTCCCTGGAAAGCATTTGCTGTGTATCCACACAAAGGTGGGTTCATTAGCCCTTTCAGAGCTAGATGGTACAGCTCTACATTTTGTCCAGAATTAACCCAGCTTGTTTACATCTAGGCTGCAGTTGTACCTGCAAATACATTGCAACAGTCTACTGGTCCGCAGCTATCTGTAGCTGCCCACATCCTGCTTCAACAAACTTGATAGCCTCACGGTGTCATCTGATAAAGCTGTTTGGAACTTTAAAACGCTCCAAAGTATCAAACAAATAATTCTTTCACTGTTTCTATGTATGTTACAGAATATATGCACATGTGTACAATAGACCACATATAAAGGACTCCATATTCCAAACAGACTGCCTCTATCCACCGGTTTATGTCACTATAAAACACTAGACACTGGTAGGAATTTCAGCCAAACAGATAAAACCTCCCTCCCCAAAATAACATGACGTTTTAAAATTTACAGTCTAATACAGACCACTTGAGTCCTTCCCAAACTAACAGTCTAATAAAATCTGGATTATTTAGTTAAAATTGCGGTCTAGCAAACATCTGGATGCTACAAATGTTAAATGGGAAAAGGACGACTACAGTGGTACCTAAACAAAATAAGAGATGTGAGCTGCTTTTTTTCTTTACTGTTTTTTTTTCTAAATCTGGGTTATTTCTTACCTCCATCTGTAATTAATAATTTTTCAAAATTAAATTAAATGCATCATAAGCTGCTGCAATACAGCATAGCCCTACTGAGGTTGCTTATAGTGCTTATACCATGTCAGCATCCTGTCCAGGTATTTTTTTTTAAAGGTCTGGGGTTTTTTTCAGTCTTCTTAACTTATCTGATGATTTTATTTAAGTTTTTGCATAGCATCATATACATTAGAACACCAATGTAAAGTAATTTCTAAAGAATGAGTATATATCTAAAGCATTGTTTAAACTCACCGACAACTGTAAGGTTGACTTGTGCTTGTCTGCTGCCAAGTTTGTTTTCTACAACTAGAGTGTAACATCCACAGTGTTCTTGCTTTGTTGATGATATTGTTAGCTTGCTGCTGTTCTCAGCATTCTCAATTTTGATATATTCATTTTCTTCTATCTGCCAAATTCAACAGAAAAAAAATTAAAGATCTTAAGGGCAAAAATTCCTTACCTATTTGAAAGAGCTCACATTACAACACAAGTTAGCATTATTAAGCATCATCTAGAGATAACTCTATCACAGCAGTGAATATGTGTAGCTCATGAAGAGTGAAATCAACACAAAACATCTAGAAATATAGTAAATGTTATGACTCCATTCCTGCAGTGGAGACAAGGAACATTGGAATTGGTGGGACTCCACTAAGGAACAGGAATTTCACTTTCTACCTCCCCTTTGACAACTGAAAGTGAAAAATGGCAAAAGAGCAAAGTCTTGTCTCACTTATCCTACAGAGACCACAGTGGAACTAGGGTTTAGCTGTAAATAACCTAATTCATTTGTCATTGCTTTCAGAGACCCACTCTGCAGATCCTTCATAGCTGTGACTTTCACCACCTTGTCTTAACCAGCCTTACTCTGTGCTTCCACATCAATCAGGGCAAGAGTTTCCTGGTTTTGAACAACTGAAGATATTTTGCCTGAAACGGAGTTGTAATAGTGCACTGTGCAGAGAGGCTTACAAAGTGCAGATGCAGCCTTCCTAAGTTACTTTTATTTTCTGGAGAACCAAAAATATTTTTTAATTTACAGACAAAAAAATTATACCCTTTCACTCTTTGAATTTTAAATTCCTGTGAAACATTCATTTTGAAATCACTGACATTACAAAATGAATCACATTGTCTAGCAGAAGAGAACAAACTATCCTAATTTAATGTGCACAGATATCCCTGGCATCTCTCCTTTTGGTTAAATTTTCAGAAACAACCAAAAATCAAACTCTCAGCTGAATTCCATAGGCACATTATGAACTAGTTTTTAATTGAAACAAAGCTATTACAGCATGGCCAGGGATACTTGGATTTTAATGAGTATTAATTTGAGACATGAAAGATTATTCCAAAACCCCGTGATGCTACACTGCAATTACAGAAGTAGCACACTGTGTTCTTATGAAACAGGCACCATAATGTCAATGCCCTTCTTCCTCCCACCACTTCCTTCTCAGATAAGTGACTCTTCCAACTCATTCTCAGAATTTCATTAAAAATGAAGGCTATTTAGTTTGACTTATCTTGTCTCATGTATTCAGAGGATAAGGAATTACAAGGCTAGGAGCAGGACTTGCCCCTCTTTTCTCCTCAATCGAGCCAGAACGCGTGCATTGCTATAGCCCAAAAGTAACCTGAGAAAGCTTGTCCTGCAATAATTGGTATAGGAGCTGGTAATTGGAATTATGTAGGCGTACAGTTTAAATTATATTGAAAGTTTTTTTTTTTTCCTGCTGTGCTTTGTTCTTCTGATATTCTACACTGGTTTATGTGTTTTGCTTCACTACAATTAATCAAAAGGTTATAATAATAAAAAAAGCAGTCTAGTAGAACTGGATATGTATTATGCAAAGAAAGCCCTGCAAGGATGCTTGGTGGCTTGCAATGCGTCTGGGGAATAGGACAGTTGATCCCTGTGTTCCCAAAAGACAGTCACTGGTGGTAGTTAAGAATCGCCAGCAATTAGCAGTGTCAAACAATGGACTTTGTTATCCAGCTAACAATAGAACAGGCTTTCAAAGGCACATTTGCTCCGTGTGTTAACTCAGCATAGCTCCACCATCGCTCTAGTGGGCTGCCATCCCATACAGCAGTACTCGTCATTACTTTGTGGTATTCCCTTTTCCCCAGCAAAAGGCATTTATCCAGAATACCTGTGAGAGCCCCCGTGGTTCTCTCAAACGCGAGGGAATGGGAGAAAGGAGAAGCTGAGTCCCTCCTGTGCACCACAGCGATGCAGTGACAGAGCTGAAATCAGAATTCACCACTCACAGGCTCTGCTGACCCTCATTTGTTCTCCTATATTGTTTATTAAGCTTCCTAATGTTTTTTTCTTTTCTACACCATTTACCTGCCATACCGACATACGAAAAATTTAAATATCATCCTAACGTAAAATTTTGCAAACCTTTAGTTTGTCTCACAGGGATTAGCTAAAGAATACATAAAGATGGTAAAAGTGACATTTTAAAACAGAGAAAGCTGAAGTATCACAGATTATGGGTCTGATACGGGCAATAAGAGATGGTAGTCTCTGTTATCACTTTGGTTTTGTATATAAAAATGGCCATGGAATCGATGTAAATAGGATTGCCGAATTCACCAGTGAGCTCAGAATTCTGCACAGAACAGACTGGAAACTCACTTTTTGGGGTACCTACCACTGACGTGCCAAGACAGAGCTCAGCAGCACAGAACAGTGAATGCCACTGAGGCTTCTGAGGACTATTTTTGTAGAAATAAGTAGACCAGTTTTTAGCCTCAGTCTCTAAGCTACAGAATTTTAAGAAAATGTAAGACTTCAGGAAAAAAAACTCCACAAAGGAGATAAAAGAAAAGCTGAGTATACAGTATAGAGAGAATTAATGGCACATTATCATGCACCCTTTCCCCTAAAGTAAGAGGTTATTTGGGGATAGCAAAGATGAAATGTGGAATACCCTTTGCATTAGTGAACTGTTTTGAACTCCTGTGATTAAATGCTGACATATCTAGATTTAGAGTCTAAACTTCCTCCTAAGAGGAGCTGTTTTTATTTATGTTTTATAGAGTGCATAACAAGTTCAGAATGAAATAAACACAATAGCTGCTACAGTACATATTTATCTTTTGTCTATCCTAACGTGGCACTTCATCTTCCAGCTTGTGCTTCCATATTGGGTTGTTTGGTTTAAAGTGTTTTAACTGTTCACTAAAGCAACTCTCTTCAGAAATTACCCTTATGGACACACGTAATATAACTTGAGGAAATTAATTCAAGAAAAAGGAACTTTAACCCAGGTGGTGAGGGCACTCGCAGCACCACAAGTGCTGCTGTGCCTTGTATGGTGCCATTTGTGTTGTGAGACATTTCATTCAATCTTCGTAAGTCATATTTTTGCCCCTCTGACATAGCTTTAGACCAAGCATCAATGAAGAAAAGGTTATTTCTGAAGGAGGAGAGAAATGCTTCCTGTGATAAATATCTTTCATATAATATATCCTTCAGATCACCTATCCTTTAATTACATGGTCTAAGGCTCTTCTCAAAGGACCAGTCATTTGTCATGGGAGAGAGAACAGGCAGCAATGGGTTTAAACTGTAGCAAGAAAGATTTAGGTCTGGCATTAGGAAAAAAATTCTAACACTAAGTATAGTTAAGCAGTGCAATAGGATGCCAATGGAGGCTGTGAAATCTCCATCGTTGGAATGCTTTCAGAAGAGGTGAGAAAAACATCTGGCAGAAATGACACAGTTATGGCCAGTTATTGGGGAAGGAATATAGACTAGTTGGGTCTTTGGAGTTCCTTTCCAGCTCTGTTCTTTTAAGATTGTTAAAACAGACCAGAAAACAATTTACCTGCTTACGAAATTTCATCCAGGTGCAAGTTATGGGTGCTGTTCCTACCACCTTGGCAAACAATTCCACTGATTCACCAGCACGGACTTTTCTGTCTTCTGGGAACTGAGTAATCTGAGGGGGAGTAGCTGATAAAACAAAAAAAACCTCCCTTTAGGTGACTATACTTTCTATTTTTCTTAACAGTCAAACACATATATCTCTTAACAGTTTCAGAGTGGTATTTGAAAAAAGACTGACAATTATCTATGGCTTGCTATGAAACAATTCTGTGGACACTTGTTAATCCTGTTGTAGTGAAGGAAAAACAATCTACCCATCAAAAGTTTGCTCATTCAAGACTAACGTACAGAAATCTGAAGGCCAAAACTGTTAAGACTTACCACTAATTCCAAACATAAAACATATTAAATTTTGCACTGAGTTTTTCAGAATACTAAGGATTCTTGTAGCACTTTATGTTTTCAATGAATGGCCCCAGCTAACTTCCTATCTATCTGCATGTGCTCAGGGTGTCTGCACACCTGCTCCCAAATGCCATCAACAGCATGCAGAAAATCTAAGGCTCAACAGCCAACTTTGAACATCCTCATTTCAGTAGCCAGGTGACCATCATCTGAGACCTCAGTTAGAGAGGCAAGGAGGGAAATCAGCTTCTTTCCCCACCACACTGAATTTTCCTGTGAGCAATGATGATCCTTCGGTTTCTGTACTGCAGGGCTTCTTTTAAATCTTGCAGTCCTATTCATATTCCTCAATGTCTGAATCAGTTATTTCTCCTCTTCCTTCTCACTGTCGGGGTAACAATAGATGGCAGGACCTCTCTTTCGCTTCTAGTGCTATTTCCTGACTCTCAGTTGTGGTGCTGAGCGTGACAGACTCCTGGCAGCTCTTAGGGATAGATGCCAGAAATATCACAGCCCTGACAGCTCCAGGGTGAAACATGTTCAGTTGTTTTACAGGAACAGCACAATAAATGGTATTTTTTTGGAGGCAGCTTTGAGGACATTTTGACTGAAACAGTAAAAGGCCTTCCCTAACACTAGAATAACTTCACCAAATGTAAGGTTCCTGTCCAAAGCACTGGGCTACTGGGCATCCAAGAAAGTGCTTTCTTTTCAAAATAAGTAAAACAAAGTGTTTTTCCCTAGACATGTTCTTAGAGAAGTTTATTTTTTTGTTTTGAAAATATCTGAAAGAAATTAGAAAGAAGCACACATCTGGCAGAGAAAACTGTGTGAACAGCTAAAAAGTCTGACAAAGTTTCAAGGCACCGAAAGCAGACTGCTGTAATGGAACATCCTGCTTAACATTAAATACAGATAGCTTTGCCTAGGAGAAGGCAAACACCTGAGCAAGTTAGCACAAGACCAGTTAAGAGGAAATGTAGAATCTATCAACTTCTCTGTGGTAGCTACCCATGCGGACGTGGCATTATGTGATAAATGAAAAAATCTCTTTCCCTGAGGGCTATGTTGTGGATATACTAAAGGGGCCGGAGTTCCAGCACTACTGCTGACACGCCATAAGATCTTGCTTTAGTTTATTGTTAGTAACTTCTTTGCGTGCTCATAATTTAAATTGTATACAAATGTAACCTCAAGAGCAAATTTGAGAAATGGACTCTGCCTTCCAGTTTTCTCCTCATAGAACATCACAACCACCATTTAATCACATACGCACAACAAACTTAGCAGGTAAACAGCTGTGCTTATAAATGTGTTGCCTGTTTTTTAAAACTGTACTGGTTTATTTTTTATTAATACAGTATGATATATGCAACTAATTACCTGCTTTTGGAGGAGTCTTTGGAGCTGGTTTCTTCTTCACTGTTGCTTCACCTAGTTTAAAAAAAAAAGTTTAAAAAAAAAAGTTAATTCACAGGTGAGTTTTGGAAGGTATCAGATTAACTGCAAAGACATTCACATTCATAGTGATGCTCTGTTGGCAATTCAAAACCTATTATATTTTGGCAACTTAAGAATTAATGTAAATTAACTTAAACAACTCAAGAATTAAAAATACTTCTAAAAATCACTTTTATTATCCTGGGTGATCCTCAGAATATTCACAGCTGAAACTGGAACTTTCAAAAGAGCCAATGAAATCTGCTACGTGTCTCCTGTACTCTGTCATACTCAGTTCCTTTTAGCAGCTTAACTGGGATGAAAACGCTGGGCTGAGATCCATCTCATACTGAATTTCTGCTCAGGGTTTAAAAAAATCATGCTCAACTAAATGAGCTCAATTAAAACAAGGTAGTAAACACCATGTCCTACTTCTTATGCCACTTGTGAACTAACAAAGAAACAGACATATGCAGGCAGTAAATACTGTTATCACCCCCTTATCACCTCATTTTCTCTAGGCAAGGGCAACATTTGGTTTATTCACAAATGTTTATTCGCAATGTGTTGCCATCAAAAAACATGGGCTAGAATTTGAAACCTGGGCACTTAATGTGATCAAGACAACATTCTACAAAATTGTGAACGGTTAAGTAGAAGGACAGTAGAGAAGGTAGGTAGAAGGTGACTATCCACTATTTCTCAGAAAACAAGAACTAGGGGCCGTCCCATTAAATTACCAGGTAGCAGGCGTAAAAGAAACCAAAGAAGTATTTTTAAATATAGCACATGCTTAAGTTGGGGTTCATAGAGAAGGAATGTTTTGCAGGCCAAAAGCATAAACAGGCTCAAAAGGACAAATTCATAGGAGGTAGTCTAGTGGTGGCCATTAACGTCTGGATGCCTTCAACCCCCCGAATTCTAGAAGCGGGGGCTCATTCCTTTTAGAGCACTCTCTTTTTATCCGCTATCCTAAGCGTCCTTGTCAGAGGATGCCCTCTGGTCTAAAAGGCCATTTCTTATTTTCTGATGCTCAAATAGGTAACTTGATTGAAGCAGTATGGCTTTTAAGATGCTGCTGCCTCTGATGGAGGCAGGATCTGCTAAGTGCTTTTCAGTATCTGGCAGCATCTACTTAGGTGCCTAGTGATAGCCATAACTAAGTTTGAATTATTTGGTTCACTGTTTACTTAAAATATTTCAAAGCAGTGAGCAGCAAATAAATTAAACACAATAAAGTGAGCCGGGTTTTTTTAACCTCCCTTTCAATAAGATCCTGCACATTTTGTACCACCAAGTGCTGGCCTCTGTGTTTATAGAACTGCTTTTCTTTAAAGCTCTGGAAGACATAACAAGCACTGCCATGCCTCCCTTGCTCTGAGCCTTCAAATCTGCTTGCTGATAGCAAACTGCAAGCTGTGAATGTGCCCAGTGAACACGTCACCTGATCCCCCAGGAACGAGGACCAATCGGAGATGGGAGCCCACCATGGGCTCAAGCAATACATAATTGCAAAGACTCTGATTTCAAGTTTTAGGGACGCTGGAGATAGCAACTAATAGCAACTGATGTGCTGTAGGCTGTTAAAACAGCAAATGGCTTAATAAATATAAATAAATAATGGTTTAGCTGTCCACATCAGTGTTTATTCAGTTCATTTTGAGGAATATTTCATATGCATTGAATACAGAAGCTGTTGTCACCTTCTTTTCATAAACAGTTCTACTTTATAGCAATTTTCTCTCAAAGTATGCTTAGCTTTCACATGCTCTGTATTTATTGATTTTGTTGGAACCAGAAATAAATAATGGAGAGGCAGGTTATTCTTGCAGTACTTAAAGCTGAGTCAAAAAAAGAAGAGCTGGATATCTCCCAAGAAAGCCCTTCTTCAAAGACTGCAAGCTCAACAAAACTAGTTATAGGTTTAGATTAGTACTTGTGAGGTGTTTATCCTAGTATAACCGGACCACCAAGGCATAAGATACATGTCTGCATTGCTATGTCTTCTTTGTTGGCTTAGTCTTGTTAAATGGGTGCTTTTAAAGAGCACCACTATTCATTAAAGGGACCCATTACTTCTTGGGCCACCAGCAGACTATCATGTACCCTGGCTGCTGTAATAAGTGATAGCAAATATATTTCCAGCTCCTCTTCTCCTCCCCGAGCTGTATGAGGAAAAGCAAAAAGCGGTATTTGTAAAGCATCTCTGCTCTTTATCGCTGTATGATCAAGCCCTGAGCTGAAACTCTCATTTATTTCTGTAGTCACAGCTACGTGGATGAAACTGCTTATGTGACCAGGTGCTAGTTCATAAGGGCTGCTGAATCTGGCCTATCATCTGCTGGCAAACACCTCAATTAATGGAAGTAATCCGTTAGCTGCATAATCCCATGCAAACTAACACAGCTGTATGATTTAGATACTTTAATTTTTTTTCTGCTGTACTTGACACCAGATTCTCTCCTTTTCTCTAAACTGAGAATGAAATTACTGTTGGGTATCCTCAGAGCTATAATGGCTTTTAGTACTTTTAATATCTAAAACAGTGACATGAATCTTATTACCTCCATGCCCTGTTAAGCCTGATATGAACAACAAGGAACGCCAGTGATGATGAAAAAGCACCATTTGTGAAATGCCATCTTGGATTGAAGATACTACAGACAAATGGGAGGAAAACCAAAATTCCTTAATCAAGCATGATTTACACTCAGCTATCACCTCTTGGCTGATGTTGTACATTTGCTGCAATATCTCAGTTAACAGGCAAGGTGGCATTTTTTTCCTGACAATATCATTCTCTGCCTTTTCACAAAACATACACAGAACACATATCTATATACTCAAATACCTCCCTCTTTCACTTCTCTCTGACTCTTATCAGCCACTCCTAGTTCATCAGAGAAGGGACCCCAATCACAAAATTTGTTCATTCACAACTACAGTCAGTGATGTTCAATTCATCACTGTTAAAGAACAATATTTATATATAGGCTAGGAGGTAAAATGAACCACCACGGACTATATTTACACTCTAAGTGAAATAAATGCAGCATCCTTCTTATCCCTGGGAGGGCTAAGGGCCATGCTTAGACAGTTTAAAGGACTCTCACATCATGAGTATTTCCACTGCAGTGAGGCAAAGAACACGAACCCATCATCTCATTCAGCTGGGGTACTGCTTTTTATATGTAAATACGAGTTTTTTGTTTAATTTTTTTATTTTCACCCACCAGGACATTGCATTCACTTATCTGAGGCTATGCAGACTGTCACTGGATTTCATCAAACCATGCAGACTGCACAGGGCTGCTACAAGGTCTGGCTGACACAAATAGCCCGGAGCAGAAATGAAGGGCAAGGACAGTGTGGAAGGGAATGAGTGCAAAAGTATGCCTCTGTGTCCATGAACCTGACTTCTTTGGCTAATGGAGTACACTCCACTGTCCATGGACCTTCCTTAAAAAATTTCAGCTCAACTCATGCATCTTTTTGAAAAGCAACTTTTGCTCAAAAGCCGCTGTAGACAGTTAGTGAAAGAAATCTAATAAGATTAACCAAAGTTGACAAGGTCAAATGATTGTTTTCATCAAAATATTTCAGCCTCTTGGAAATGTTAGTTCAAGTCTGCTTCTGCTGTTTTTTTTCTTTTTTCTTAAAAGACAGTTTGTCTCTCTTTTGATATTTACATTGAAAGAAGCTGAAGCTAAAAACCGGCCTGGAAGAAAAAGGGCATAATATTCCCTCCTTAAATGAATCTGCCTCCTAGAAACGACACAATGTAAACATTACAAGGCTGGTATTTACATAACTTTATAGGCAGGTTTGCCTCTTAGAGAGCTCGTGCCTGGGGAGATGTACACTAAAAGGGAAAGATCCCATACAGGCTGATAGCTGTGGAACATTCGGTTGGGCCGTTTGCCTTGCCCTGATGTCGAATTCATGGGAGCAGATATGTTCAGAAGCCTCCGTCTTTCTTTTTTGTTTCCCTTTTTTGGAATTTTACTAAAAATAGGCATAGGCCTCCCCTGAAATGACTCTCCGCACAACTTGCTTTCATAAAGCATGAAGTAAAAATCTGTTACAGTCTGAAAAAACATCATTACTCCAGAGAGCGTTTCCAGCCAGTCCATCCTTCCCACCATCTTCCTTGAAACACACGCCTAAAGTTATGTGCTTGTCGTCTATAGTATCGTGATGGATTTCAGCACCTGGTAAACAAATACAATGAATCCCCAACTCCTTCAAACACAGGGAGCAAGGTCTGCTTCTGGAATGGTCTCATTTTAGCTCAGGGTAGGAGAAGGGCTAATGTCATACTCTGATACTCTAGCCACATTGGAAAACATTTTCCCATCATGCAAAACTTTTCAAGATATTATCTTCTGAGAGGAACTAAATCAAGATTTTCAGAGTTTCCTTTATGAGAAACTGAAAAAGAAGTCATATCTATAATATGGTAGATACCACAGTAACAAGAATACTCATACAGGAGATGGAAAACTCAGGTTCAATTCTCTGCTCTATCAGATTCACATTATGGACCTGAACCTGTATCTTCTCCATCTCACCTGAGTACCTCAGACCTGTGGGATGTGACACTGTGAGTAACCTGTCTCCTGCAAGTAAATGCATCACAAGGTAACCTCTGTCTGATCCTGGGAATATCAGGTTTTGGTATCAAAGGTGACCGCTGTCTGTAAAGCTTCACTACTCACTGCTTAGAAAGCACGGATTGACTGAGACCTAGAACTATGGAAGAGAAAAAACGCTTGGCCTCACAGTTAAGGCTGTGACTAACTCAGTTCTATCCTTGCCTCTATCACAGGCCTCCTTTGTGGCACCCAAGTTTATCACAGGTATCACTCAGCACAGACAAGCTGAAACAAAAGAAAGATGATGCGTAAGATTATAGTAAAAGATGACACATCATCACTTACCAGTTTATTCCTACATTCAGAAACCTATGCTAATCGCTATACAGAAAATGACAGTGACAATGTACCAGCACCAATAGCCTGAGACTTCATCACGGTTTGAAAGTTTAAATAGTTCCACTCTATTGCTTCCCAAGGAGCAAATTCCTCATATCCTTTCCAAGTAACTGTTTTTTATCTAAATACAATAAAATAGAAAAGAACTCTGACTTAAATTTGATAAGATGTGGAAATTAGACAACTAAATGCCATATACGTCAGTTGTTTGTGTGTTTCAGCACAATTTTAATAGCTTTTATTTGTTCATTAGAAACAACTGACAGTTTGTTGCAACATCCCATATTTAGCTTCTAAATCATTCAGAGATTGCCCTCTAATTTAAAAAAATCCAGCTTCCTCCTCTCCCTCCTCCAAAAAAAATCACTCTTGCATTCCCAGTCAAGAGAGAGCTAGCACATATTAACACACTCGCAGCTTCAATAATGCAAAATAGGGCACTGAAAGTAACTCAGTTTTTTAAAAGAGCTCAGCTCGATGAAGAAACAATTCCACAGCAGTTTGGCAGTGCAGTGCTTGAGCAATTTCTGCAGTTAAAGCAAATCTGAGAAGCACAGAAGAGATCCAGCATCAAATAGAAATGCAGACTCTCAGAGCTTAGGAACAACTCAAGGTGTACGACTTCCACTACAAGCTCTCGTGGGAGCAAGACAACAGCGCTAGCTTTTTAAATGTAGATTTGATTCTTGTATTTCTCATGTCCTGCAAGGACAGCTAGAATTAGACACTAAGATGCTGTGCTCATGCATTTAGGAACAGCAGCCTAAATCAGGTTACGAGCCTGCTGCCCAGTCTATTAAGTAGGAAAGAGAGGGCTGACTGTCAGTTTGTTTAGACTTTCAGCAACTTCAAGTGATTTCAGTGGAAAAAGCTAGGTGTTCAGTGCTTTTGTACATTATTCAAGCACACAGATGTAGGCTCCCATTTTATAAAAAAAGAAACTTTAGTCAATGTTTCTATTACATGCCAGAGATCAGCAATTTCTAATCAATGACTTAACTGGGAATTAATGGTGCATGGTGCCTCTTCAGTTCAAGGCCATCCTGCAAAAACTACGCTCATCTTTTTCTGCGTGCGACAGTCAATAAACATCTCTCTTTTCTTCTGTCAACATACAGCTAGGCAGGATGGATTGTATGAAAAACACATGGAAAATACTGTTTTGTGCCAATGTTAACTCAGAAAGCATCAGTTTGGTGTAAGCTGTAAAGTAACCTGGCAGAGATTCAAAATGCATACCTGGCATTAGCTAAATGGTGCTGCACTGAGCCCCAAGGAGAAGTGATTTACACAACACATCAGTGTTTCTTCTTTGCTTTATATATACATACAGTGACTGGATTCTCTTTTCGTCTCTGGAGGCAACCAACTTCAGTCACCAAGTTAAATCTTACACTACCTTTTCACTTCAGCTAGTTTGTTTGTTAGGCTCCGTGCCACAGTTATTCACCCTCAGACACCAGTCCTGAGGTGTGCAGTCATCGCCTCTAATTATTCAGAGTTCCAGAAAAATCATACCTACATCTTAAAAACAGCTCAGAGTAAGTTTATTTTCATACACTAAAAAAGGAGGTTTCACCTTCACTTAAGAAAAAAAGAGAGATTTTTTTTCTCTTTGAGAAAGTTTGGTCAATGACTTCCCTGGCAATGAAATTGGTATTGTTCCAACACATTAAGCAGAGATCTAGATACTGTGCACCCACGGTACAGACAACAGCTCAGTTCTTCTTGGAGCATTCAAGCAGCGGAGAGGTATGGACCTCCTGGGAAAGTGACAGGCCTGAGAGAACTGTTTTGAATAGCCTTGTTGACCCTTAAAAGCATCTCAAACTATCCCAGAGAGAAGAGAGGACAGCAGCAGCAGTCACCAGATCGCTGCTGCCCTGATTTCCTGACAGTGGGTGCAGCTACACAGCACTGTCTTATTTGTGCAATTAAGAGAATATCTCTGACCTGATTAGTTACTTCTTCCCTTAGAAAGTGGCAAGTTTTATACTGAGGAGAAAAAAATCTGACGTGACGAAGATTTTGAAGCATTTTATATTCATCAGTGCCATGTTTAATATTGTATTGATAGTTCCTAGAATGGAAAACCACAAAAATATGAAGTGTTTAGTGATTTAATTACATATTATCTAAGTCAGACACATCAAGTTTAGCTTTTTACTGCGACATTTTCTTAAAATGGTGCCAGCAGACCTGGATTCAATAAACAAGGCTGTTTATTGAAGAACAAATGACAGCACTGTGTGCTAATCACTTGGCTGCTGACTGATAACTTCTCCATGGTAATTAAAATGCTTTGACCTCCCCCCCCGCCATATGAATACGGATATATAAGGAGTCCTGTCTGACACATTTACACGTACGACATGCTGTTGCAAAGATGCTGCTGCTCAGCGTTATGGTCAAGTACCAACAACGTTGAGAAGTCAGATCTGGGAAGATAACGCTTCAGCCTCCCAGAAGATTTGATCTGGACAGTGTCAGTGGCGACATTTTATTAACAACAGTCAGCAAGAGAATGCGTCGTTACTCAGCCAAAAATGTGTTTGACATGAAATCAAACAGATTTTATATAGTAGCAGATATAAAAGACTTATATCAGCAAGATATCAAATACTGCTAAATAACGTATTTTGGGCTCTTTTACTTGGGTGTGTGGAGGAAGTTATTTTCTTTGAAATAACTTTATTTTTAACTGAGCAGAAGAACTTGAATTTGTGCAGTTAAACCCTGTGCTGGATCATCCCTTCGATGCATGAGGTTTAACTACCAGGTATTAATTTATGGGTATGAGAACAGTGGGTTTAACAAGCATATTGCTGAGATGAAGGAATCCAGGATATCCTGGTAGGTTTTTACACCACTGATTATGACAGGTGATAGTTGCCATTTCTTAATATTTACTGGAAGTAGGGCTGTGAATTAGCTCTGTGAAAAACAGCGGGCATTTCTTTCCAAACACTTTGATTCAATGCTTAGATTTAGGAGGTTTAATTTCTAACACATTAAAGCCAATTCTTTCCTAAGAAGCAACGATTGGGATACAGTTTCTTCCTACTATAGTAAAGTTATGTTGCACTGCTCAGCCCTGGCGAAGTTTAAGAGATAGCCTCTAACTGTTGTAAGATGCCTTTTCCCCCTCTAAGTCTTGAAAAATACTTCAAATCTTTGGAAAAGAAATCTGGCCTTGGGAAAATCTGTATGTTTTATGCAAATTTGGGGTATGTCAGTTAAAAAAAAGTATTGTGTTTCAGGGCATGGTATGCAGAGTAAGCTAATCACAAGACTGAGAATCAAAAAAGTTGGCTTCTAGAACAGCAACTGAATGTGCCTGATCTTGGGCAAACTGCTCAGGCTATGTTTTGCTGTTATTTTGATCCTCAGCTTAAGACACATTAAAGGGACAAAATCTTAGGAAGCATTGAGTAGTAGAAGATTTTTTCATAAAAGAGAATACTTATTTATATACCATGAAATCATCATTTACTCTTAAAAAATCTCAAGCTGCACCTTCATTTTTCCACAATCTGTTGGGCAAAACACATTTATATAATAAACACTGAAGTAGTCATGGCAATTTAAACACCCAATTCCCTTTATGCTTAATTTGAATGAACTTCTAATTTTAATGGGGATTGGGTGCCCAAATCCCTTTACATCAGATGCTTTCAAAGCTCCATAGGAAGATGATTAAGTGCTAAGAATTTTTAATTCACTGCTTCTGCTGCAAGGTTATGTCAAACTGGGAGACCCTTATATTATTCACTGATTGTCCTGCCATAGCGGGGAGTATACAGCATGATAAATAATGAAAGGTTCCAATTTTCCACTGCCTCTTCTAATCTTTTATATCTGTGCAGAGGAAACATAACACTTTATTATTCTAATCCAGTAGCATTTTATATCCACCTAGAAGAGAAACATAAGCCAGTAAAGAATGAATCAATTCTGAAAGTAAAAAAAATATGTCCTTCCCCCTTCTTTCTCACAACTGATTTCTTCAGATTCAAAGCTGAATCTGTTTGTTTCTCTCACAAACATTATTATTTATTCTATTTAGCATTACAGAGTTGCATTCTATAGAGTCATAATTACTACTAAATTCTGGTTACAGAATATTAATTATGAGCAAAAAGAAATACAGCCTAATTTTCCTAATTTGCTAGCATGGGAGCAGTCTCTCTGCATGTAAACATAGCGTGCTTGAAAAGGAGCTATTCAGAGATATTGCTAAACACTCAGTGCCACAAAGCTGCTTTCACAGATATTTTCCTCAGAATAACTTCTTATTCTAAATGAGAGTCTAGTATCATTTCAAAAGAGCTCATGCTGGGAAAATTTAGCTTACTAGTGGATTTCAGTAGCTTGCAAAAGCTAAACCTCAAATAATAGAATAAAATCGTCAGAACAACCAGTCAAATGACCTGAGGCAGCAACTTTTCTCACAGTGAGACAAATTCTGTGGATTAACATACCAACATTCATTCTGCTTCTCAACAAGAAATGTGTTGATCTTTGCTTTCAGGCACTAAAAGTTAATTATTTTTCATCAGATTTCCTGAAGGTTCCTATTAGGGCAAAAATCTTGGGATCACTTATAATTTATCTGAAGGGAAAAAAGGTTGGTGTAGCTGCTAACCATGAAAGTTGACTTGCACCTTCTTCCAGACAATGAACAATATGGAAATTTTTTCTGAGAAGGGGTATTTCTAAAGATGACAGAGAATATATAGCACATACTGTTGTGACTTAACAGAATTGAATCCTATCAGGCCAGGAGGGGTAAATAAAAAGCCGCTGACAAGTTTGTGATGGAAAGAACTGTAGCCCACATTAATGGCATGTTGTTTCTGTATTCAAAACTAGTGGGATTTCATGCTCATTTCCAAGCTCAGCCACGCTCAGCATTAAATATCAATGCTGTTCATCGTTTTATAGATTTTATCTTATCTTTCTTTGGTTACCTCTTTTCAAACCAAAGATTCCTAGTCTATTTAATGTCTCCTGTGTAATTTCTTTAGTTCTCCAATATCCATTCAGAGAAGCTGGGGTGGAAGGGTCAGACCTGCATTAACTATTCAAAATTCAGAATTTATGCAGTGGGATTGTTAGGTTTGTTTTGTTCTCTACTTCTTCCTTATCATTTCTTATACTCTACCTGCCGTTATGAGTGCTGCCGAGTCGATGTGGCAACAAAGACTAGAAGAGATCAGAGGACAAATTAACTCCTTATTAGACTGGGGAATCTTACCTTGCAGGCATTTTTATTAACCTCCTTTTGGAGAGAAATGATACAGTAAAGATGGACAAATATTTGACTTGTTAAGGCTGTTCTCTTTCAGGTAAGGAACTTTAAATTCTCTACATCTGAAAGGGATTTCAGTTTATATTGAAACCGTGAAGAGTACTGGATCAGTTTTGTACGGTTTGCCACTGACAAGCACACAAATGTAACACCCATTTCAGGCAGATAAATACCTACAGCCCTCCAGAGACTGAGGCTGAGATGTTAAAATCTGCCTGTGGAATCTCTTTGGACAAATCCCTTTAAAATTAAACATATACCCTCCAAAGTTTTTCAAAAGCTCTTCCAAAGCCCAGCTCCCTAATGTTCTGTCTGGTTGCCTTGATGATACTTTCAGGGCAACAGGAAAGATGTTTTACAGGTATTTTGAAAAAAGACCTTATGAGAAGCTTAAGAACTTTAAACACTGATATAATATGTCATGGAGCAAACTTAAGAAAACCAGCCATCATTGTTTCAACTTTCTTTTCATTTCTGAAGTCAGAGTTGCTAGCTTCTGTTTTACTGCTCATATCCAGTTTCTACTAAAATCCACAGCAAGACAAACAATGATTACAATAGGATGTGGATCAGCATCTCCACATATTTAGACTTGATTCCCACTAACACATTCTCCTGGGAATGCTGCAACTGATAACATGGCTGGGAGGCTGAGAGGAAATGTGTGTGTTTGTGTGCATAGAAAACACTATTTAAAACACTAGCCTGTGGTGCTTTAAATAGCTTTAAAACTTTATTTTCTATTGATGTTCAAGAACAAATGCTTGTTCTTCTCAATTCCTATTATTCACAGTTTTTGAAGCACAGGTGCAGAGGTCGAGCATGTTGGTGTGACCCTTCCCACACTCCCAAACGACTGGCAGGAGGGAGAAGTTCTAATGCTCAGCCAGCAACTCAGGAATACCTGCAGCCCAAGTCAAATGTCATCTTTAAATCAAAAAAAAAAAGTAATGGAGAAGAGATAACATTTCCAAAACTTTCAGAAATAGAGCATATCATGACAGAACAGCCTGGGGGCACACACTCATAACAGCTCTACATAAGTCAACAACTCCAGAAGCACAAATATTACCTGTGATCATTAATAAGTACAAAACTGCACTGAGTCCATCTAAAAAAAGCCAAAACTATTCCATGCTGGAGAATCAGATAGTAGCTTGTTTCTAATTATTTTGAAACAGTTGGAGAAAATATTACATAGAAAATAGTTTCTATTAGAACTATGTCTTTACTCCTTTTTTAGAAACTCACATGGTAGACAGCCTAGGTAGACAACTTTCAAGCTCCAGTGTTTCATTTCAAAGAGACATTTGCACCCTGTGGACATTCTGTTTCTAAAGTAGTAGCAGCATTGCGAATTTCTAAGTAGTAATGTTATTATGCTGACTTTACCATTTAAAGTTTCCTCTTAATCAAATGCATGTATGCAGAGTAGCAAAAAACATTGGATTTTATGGCTGATTTGTTATTTTAAGTAGCATTAAAAGCAAGCAGAGTATTTAGGGTTGAAATAAAGAATGCAAAACTCATAAAACCACTTCCCACGTTCACAGAAAAAGAACAGGATGGATTATGTTACAGGAGACAATTCAGTCAAAACACCTTGCCTATCAATGGTAGGACAGTCTATTGTCTGCAAGGACACAGCCTGATCTGAAACAAATGACTCGAGAATTTCTGCACTCTTTTGAGGAGGCAGCTGAAAAGAAATACGTGTCATAAGTTTATTGCATTATTATGGGAAACTGAGAAGTGAGTGGGCTAGGTCTGAACTCACAGTTTCACCTCTCACTTCCATTCCCTACAAGGCAAAAACTCTTATTTCGCATGACCTATGCGTAAGGGTTAAAGAAACAGCACAAGCTTCCAATACTATGCCTACAAACAGAAGGCAATGACCACAGAATCCCAAAGCACTCTTTTGTTTCCACTGAAAAGGAAGCAATTAAAATCACTGTCACTTACTCTCTGTTGACAGCACAGGGGGAAGTGTGCTCTTAGGCTTCTTGGTTTTCTTCTCAGCAGGCTTTGAGGTCTTTGTGGATGAGGCATCTGCAATCAAAACAAAAATGATTATAAAATACACATTAATTTAAAAATTAAGAATGAAAGTACTGTCTGTTAACCTCAATTTGTTCTGGATCTTTCTGCAAAGTTAGAGGAACCTGTTGGCTGTTAGGGTTTTAAACAAGATTTCCTGCACAGAATTGCTGGAGAATGTCATATTCCAAAAGGAAGAGGGAACAGAGAGAGGGAAGCACTCTGCAGAAGCAGCTGCACTGAAAACCTGAGAAAGCAAACAGAAAGGAGACACCACCAAGGCTGATGGGCCTATTTAACTGAAGAGAACTAAGTACAATGTGCACACAGCTGCTTTAGACAGGACATGGGAAGAGGGAAGCAAAGGCATCTTTGAAGCACCATTTCATCCAAAATAATCTTTTGCTATGTCATTTTCTAGTCTATTGTCTCTGTGATCTATATAGATGAACATTCTTTGAAAAGTAGTATTTCCTCTGTATGTTTAAGTCTTTTCAAGAAGATTGGTTCAGTTCCTAAGGAGGATGGCAAAAGTGGCACCACAGGACTCAAGTTTGATGCATTTCAGCATTCTCAAGATTATACAGTTCATATCCAGCAATACTCAGCATTGACATCCAAGAGTCAATACAGGCTCTCTTCCACATGTACCCAAAAGATACAGACACATATAGCTAGGAGATGCAACCTTTTTTCAGCCAGATTACCCAGGTAATCTGTAGGTGCCAGAGCATGGAAGTTGGTCTTTCTAAATTTCCTGTAAAATTAACAGAGAAAAACAGAAATTTCTAGCAAGCAATTCAGAGCAGAAGTCTGCTAGGCCTAAATTCAGACACTTAGATTCTACAGATTTGTCCCTGAGCTAATAAACCATCAAGTCAAATGTTCCTCTGAGCTGATTTTAGTCCATGGGGCCAAAAGGAACGTAATGAAACTTAAGGTTATTTTTTTAGTCTAAAAATCAGCATCTAGGATGCTGACTGCAGACTGAGTAGAAAGGAGCAATTTTTACTGTTGTTTTAGATCATAATTCTAATTTAAAAGTAACAGCTGTCCTGTCTGCCAATCATGGATACGGGATATCCAGCAGCATCCCTCCTAGTACCTGGGGTTTGCTCTGGTGCCATTCCTCAAAACCTCTTCTCTGTCATGCAAAGCAGCATGCCAGTAGGGAACAGAAAGGACAGATGAGTTGGCCAGTATCGAGGTAGGAATATGGTCACTCTGGTGTCCAATATTATGTGAGCAGTTAGCTCCTAACACCATGGATGCCACTGCCAGTGCGAGGCAGACAGCTGGTTGGACACCATCTCTGTCATCAAGTAACGAATATGTCATGAGCTGACAGCTTCCCATGATCAAGGCTTTGCAAACCAAAGACTACATCCAGTCTCCCAGATCATACATTGCCAGCAAGAAATTTAGAGTGGGAAACAATAATGCTGAAGGAGACTTCATGAAAGAAGGCAACTACTTGAGGGCAATCAGAGGACAAAGAAAAGGAAAAAATATGAAGATGACTGAAACATTTAAAAGATGCTAGGGTAGCTTCGGAGAACTACTGAGTGCTAAGCTCTTAATGACCAGCTCCTTTATCCTTCTGCTTCTGTGGTACTGAAGGTGTTACATGATTTAGATTCTGTTTAAAGCCTCTAGATAGTCTTTTCTGAACTTCAGTGCTGGTAAATTCTCATTATTACTTTAAATTACCACCCAAGATTTATATTATGGTAGGTATTGCATTTCTTTTTTAGTTTTGTGTTCTTTTAGTTGCAATGCAAAGTAGAGTATTCAAGAATGAGCTGTTCACCTGAAGGTGAGCTGATCAGAATCACATTTAATTAGTTGGGCTTAAATTCCATGGCATTTTTAAAAGTCTGTGCTCTCAACCCCATGACAAAATATTTGCCTAAGACCAAGACTATCTGGCATGTGAGTACAGTGTCATCAGCATCACTGGAGTTGAGAACTGGTACCTTAGTTAGCAAATTATTCATACCAGACTTCTAAGACAGTGGTATACAGGGGTGGTATCATTATAGAAATACAGTGGACAGCAGGAGCTTGAATTATACGACAAAGCAGCGAGAGCACTTGGCGCTCCACTATTTCTCTGCTCATGCTTCTTTATGGTGGACACTGAACTATCGTATTGATAGAAAACATGCAGGAAGGAAGCAGGCAGAGTTCTTTTTTGTGTATGTAGCTCATAAAGGCTGCTGTTGTGAAAGAAAGGGGGGGAAAGGAGGAAGTTCTATGGAAGGGTTTTCTCATATCCAGTAAAGCACTTACCTTCCACCAGCACTCTGCAAGCGCATTCAGCTTTTCCTGCTGCATTCTCAGCTATGCATTTGTACTCGCCTTCATCTTCAGGCACAGCCTTCTCAATGGTAAGTGAAAACAGTGTCCCTAATACAAAGAAAAGAGAGGTCAAACAGGCATTATGTTTGGCAGTTCATAAAAAGCTTAGTGTTACTAAGGAACAGAACACATGAAATGATCCAATCTTTTACTACAGTTGATGTTCACTACTAGAAAAAGATGTCCTGACCTTAAAAAGTCAACATCAGAACCTTATTAAGACTGAAATAAAATAAAAATACATGGATACATAAGGTAGATCATATCAATATTCCTCAGGATTCTCAAAACTGGACCTGCAGTCCTCAAGTGATCAATAGATGAGGATACAGAAGACCCAGAACAGAATCTCTGCTGCCATTCTTTGCCTTGCAGCAGTGATAAGAAGACCTCACTGAGATGGTCTTTACCCAAAAGTGCTAGTAGTGTAGGACTGCAAATAAGAGGACTTCTATAAAGCATCCATCTGCAGTATTTTGGTTCAAACTTGTTTCTAGCACTCCCATCAGCATCCATGTGTGAAAGTAGAACCGTAGCTTAGTGCCTGAGTTTAAAAATGGCACTGAGGGCCACCATGTTTTTGCTTGATTTTTTTGCTCAAAGACCAAATGTCTGATCTTGTAAAATATCTGTAAAAAAGCCCAATATATCAATGGCAATCAAATCTGTCACTGCAATGAACCCATTTAATTTCAAACAAAAAGCCAAAATTTGGGTTCAATGGGTTTGCAGAAACAGGATGCGACATAAGCTCTGTAGTTACCAAGGGAAGCTTGGTATGACCCAAGGGAAATACATTTCCTCTTAAAAAATAAAACTCTGTGAACCAAAACAGAAGCTATTCCCACTAGTTGGGGGAAGAGGAAGGAGAACTGTGGTTTACCTAATCCCTTACACTCTCACTTGCATTGCTTGGAACAACAAAGTACTTCACTCCCTGGGGAGAACCCACTTTAAAAAAATGACACTCCAAACCTTCCCCTTTCAAATATCCTTGCAGTGAGGGTGAAATGTGGGCTTGCGTTCTCCTTCCTCACTGGAATGCTTGACCTGTCCTCTAACCAATTTTTCTTAGGCATTTTCCCATGTCCTGGGACATAAGGAGATTTCCCAGCATCTCTTGCTATTTTCCATGTTTCTCTTTCTAGGTTAACTGCAGGCTGACTTCCACCTTTCAGAGTGCTGGCCTGCAGGCTCTCCATCACATATCTCCCCTCGTGATGTGGGAGATGGCACAAGTCACAAGTGACACTGATCCTTGAAAAGCAACATGGGGAATTTACTGGCTTCCCTCAGAGACTGGACCTCAGTTCTGACACAGCAGCTCAGCTTTTGGCATTCAGATTTTCCCTCCCTGTAAGACTGGATGTTATTATTCAAGGCAAATCTTTCAAAAAAACACCAAAGAGTTCCCAACAGATTTGTTTTGTCAGGAACACGCAAGGGTTAGAAGCAAATCAATTTCTTCCCTCCTCCTTATTTTCAGCAAAACAAAGAAGCTCTAAAAAAATGCCAATTTTTTCCCCCTGAGAAATTAAGCGAGAACTATTTCAGAGGAGAAGCACTGACCCCTCACTCACTCACATGGGCTGCACTCAGCCAACTTACAGGGTGAGGAGAAAAGCCACGTGCCTTCCCTCAGGCAACTCATCTCGGTGAGTCAGCCTGAGCTGCAGCCTCCTTCCAAATGAAGGAGAGACATTACAAAAGTGTCCCGGCAGGCATCTAGCAAATGCAAACTCAGGCATCTCTGCTGTTTAAAGAGACAACTGGAGGGCAAACCAATGATAACTTCCAGGCAAACAATTTGTWTGCATCTATATAACATGATTAGAACAGATCACACATTAGAAGCTAAAAATGCCATTGCTAAAGAACATAAACTATGGAACAAATTCACATACACATGAAGTAGGTCTCTGGCCACCTTGCTGATGGGATAGGGCCTTGTTTGTAAGGATAACTGGATCCTTAGGGGACTGGAACAAACCAGCATTTGCTTTAGTTTCTGCTGGTGGGTTACAGAGCTCCCTTCTACCTTCTCAAAAGCCCTCCCTGACCTGAATGTTTATCAGCTTGTTTAACTCATCTGACATAAATTCACTCTTCACCACTCATAATGTTGCGCTGCTGCCCATATAGCACACTCCGGAAATATAAGTTAACACCTTATGAGAAACTTTTCCTTAAGCAGCATGCAAGCAGAAAGAACCCTCCCTGACAATAGGTCATTCCCCACAATTAAACTAAATCCTAGAAGCAAATCCTTGCTTTTTCTCATGAAAATCCTCCCGTTGCCATGCGCATACAGCTCTCTGTGAGCAGTACTTTTATAATCCAGCACTGGCCAGGCTGCATAGCAGGGATCTGACTGAAAATGCATTTGGGTTATTCTGCTGGAAGTCCAGTCCTCATGAAATAACGTTAGTCTTGCTGAGGATGCTCATTCCAAAAGAATATTTATAGGTGCTTAATTTGAATTAAGTTATTTGGGGAGCAGGAGAATGACTGAAACTTGACTTCTCAAGGGCTGTCCCCTTTGTCTCTTAACTTTCATCTCCCTGCAGCAATAATCTGCATCCTTTCTCCTTTCAATTCTTCATACTCCCTGGCAGCTGCACCAGATCAGCACATCCAAAGCACATGTGGATTGCTGGGCTTCTTGCTACCACCAGAAGATGTAATGGTGGTATTCTGCCCTCACTGGAGGAGTAAAGACGAAATGGGATAACTTGGGTCATTCTCCTTTATTTAGCCACTAGTTTTCACAAAGCTGTGGACTACTAGGTTTTATTTATTATGAAATTGGCCAATGGTTCAAAAAAAATATTAGCCAGGCTGGGGCAGGGGGATAAAGGGAGGCTGAGAAACAGCAAGGCCGTAGAAAACTCATTTCCTTAGGAAATCAGAAAAAAAAGACAAGCAAGACTTGATGAGATTTAATAAGGACAGGAAACTCCCCAAAAGGCCTATATTCTGTGATCTAGGGCTACAGTTGATTCCCGGGACTGGAAGGCCAAAAGTCTTTCAATGAAGTATTTGGTATTTCCTCTACAAAAGCCCTTCATGACCTGAAACAAGCTTATTTTCTCATAACTGTAAGAAAGCTCAGACTGGTGACTCCAGTTGGGTATTCTGAATCCTGGCACTTCACAAATCCCAGCCATCTAAAAAATTTCACAATGAATTTTGTCCCCCATCCCTCCATTTCTTTTTTTTATATATATATATATATTTTTTTTAAAGAACGAGCTCACTGACATAGTCTTTAAAACCCTGCCACAAAGTGCAGCATTAGAGTAAACACAAATACTTGGATCCTCCATTTGGGCCGTGGAACTGGTGCAGCTCTAGAAAAGACCTTAACAACCAGAGAAGCTGACAGTTTACTGGAGACTCTAGTTTAGATACACAAAAACTTTCCCTTGCATTTTGAGCTATTAAAGGATTTTCTGACTTACTCAAAAATAGTGCAAACCAGTTTAAAATATCTCTAGGCTTCTGCATTCTTTCCATGAAACTCTGCAGAAAGTGAACTTCAGATATAAAACAAATACACAAACCAACAAAGAACAGCTCCTGGTCTAATTCCCTGTTCTGGCATCTAGCTGGCCAAACTCCCGACTCCCTGTTTCTGACGCAGATTGAAGTTTCTGATGTCTTTCGCATTTGTATCTCATGGCAAAAAGAAGTACTACAGAGTATTTAGGCAACATTAATAAATACTAGGCCAAGGGAAATGGTGCCCTCAAGTCATAACAAATTGGTTGAGGAGCTCTTTGGCCCACTGGTGTTAATTTTTAATAAATCACAGACTGTGTGGGAAGGTGCAGAAATGTGCTAATGTCACAGTCATGTTTAAAACTGGCAAGTGGGTTGACCAGGAAACTATTCACTGAATACAGTGACAATGATAACAAGCAATGCAGTGGAAAAATTCACAGGAGTTTCAGGGAAGAAAAAAATCAGATTTAATTATTGCTCATTGACAGGGTTTTAAGGAAGATGATGTAAGAAGCAAACCTGCTTTCATTCTTCGTGGGATTACATGTTCAACTGGCAATGTATCTGTGAAAAGGTAACTCTCTTAGATTACTGAAATATTTGTGTTATCTCATATCATTTTGCTTGAAACTAATACTATAATAATAACATTCACATTAGGCAGAGTCAGAGCTGCCAAAATAAAGATCTCATGAAGAAGGTGACAAGAGGAAATCATCACTTGGTATGTTTCTAGTGGGCTTCCTCTGTGATCAAACTAGGACCAAATTTATTCAATATTTTAACCTATGATGGAGAAGTACTCATAAATCAATGGCGATAAACTTACAGATGATTGAAAGGCTGTTGGAAAGGGAAAACAGAGGAAGACAGAGAGAGAGAGAGAGAGAGAGAACACAGCGATTATCAGAAATGATCTCATTTACTTGTTGAACTAAGTCCTATTCACTCAAAGAAAATGGGGCTTAATATAGAGAAATGCCAAATTATATATCCAGGTACAGGAAGGGACACTCTGTCTTCAGACTGGACTGCTGTGTTATGTAAAGGAGTGACAACATCCAAGATTTAAAGGTTTAACACAGAAGTAACAAACATGAGCCCCACTGTGACAAGGTGGAAAGAGGACTAATGAACTCCTGTAAGCACAGCAATAGGATGGTGACCTCCATCTCACTGATGCAGATATTAAGGTATGGGTCTGCTGCCTGTCTTCTAAAAAGAATAAACCAACAAACAACAACTGAAGAGGAGGTATTAAAAAGACCAAAAAAAAAAGCAACACTCCAGGGATAAAGTGCATTATGGAGGAGAATTTAATAAGAGCATGACTTGTCAAGTCTCTAAAAATAGAGAGGTAGAGAGGTGTCTTGATTACAGAATCAAAGTCATTATACCAAGTACAAATAGGCTTTTTAGCTTATCAGAGAAAAGAAATCAGTGTGTGGAAGCAGAAACCAGAGAAATTCCAATTAGAAATAAGACATTTCTTTGGTTCTTGATTTAAAAACAAAACACTTATGAAAATAATTAGCTAGTGTAATAAATTGCCAGGGATTATAGCATTCGTCTCTCTTTTGCTGTATTCAGATCTACGCTACACGCCTTCCTGGCAGATAAGCTTCAGACACAAATGACAGTACAGAGGGAATTTTTATGGCATTTGGCACGCAAGGAGTTGTGTCGGAGCTGTTGTTAAAATGATCTCCTTAGCCTTAAACTTTATTAAATAGCTTTTCTTTAAGCTTTTCTTACGCTGCCGAGTCCAGCTAAATTCAGCAGTACATATGGATCTGTTAATTATACACCAAACTCTTGCTCCAAGTTAATTAAAAAAATCAGAAAAGTCATGGCAGATCCTAGCCAGACTGACAGACAGAGACATGCACAATTGAGAACAAGACTTGGGTTAGGTCACAAGAAAGTCATTAAGGCATTACTGCTAACAAGATCACCAACTGTTAAAGCTGCCAAGACACTTAGGAAGACAAAAAGAACTGTCTTACACAAAGTAACACAAACTCTGGGCATTTTCTAAGCTACACCATCACTTCTACCTGAGCCTGCATTACATGGTATCTCCTCAACGTATACAGTCTCGCAGTACTAAAGCTAGCCAAAAAAAGTAGAGCAAACTGACTTAGAAAATGGCCAGTTTGCACGTATATTCACTGTGCATCTCAACTCCTTTGCACTCCTCAGTCCACTCAGCATGCCAGCATCCAGGTCCCTTTTACTGTCTTCTTCTAGAATAGCTTTTGCACCATGCAAAAATTTCCAATCTGGTACTAGCATCCAAGAGTGAGTCACACAGCAGCACAGGGCACTGCTGTGCCAAGTCCTGTAAAACATAAACCAAAATGGTCCCCACTCTAAAGAGCTCACAGTGTTAGGAAGCTCGTTCTGCACGGTCCTTATATGTCTAACTCCACTCTGGCACCTTCTTAAAATCTTGTTTCAAACAAACCAAAAAACTCCTTACTTCAAACAAAGCAGCATTCTTCCATACGAAAATCAACCACCTTTTAACCATACACCATCTAACCTGCCCATACATCTGTAACGCTCTAATTTGTGAGCACCTTCTCTTGCACCTTCTCATTTGTCACAGTGACCATTAATTTTGAGACTTTACAGGCAAAAAACCTATAGGTGCCTATCCTGAAAGTGAAGACAACTGCACTCTGACAAGTGTTCAAAAGAAGAAAAATATAAAGTCAAACCATTCTAAACTCCTACCAGGTCAAATATATTGGTAAAAGAAAAATGGTATAGTAGCTCACTTTGCCATAAAAATGATACTTTAAGCAACAAATCACTTCTGCAAATGAACATACAGAATACTATTTGGGGAAGTATCCTATGAAAAGGAATGAGAAAACAAATACCGATGTTCATGATTAGGAAGAGCAATAAAACACTTTTAATAGTTGAAGTGTAAAATGGAAGGAATGAGACTGTTCTTAGGTATGTGATCATGACATCCAGTATAATGCTGCCCAGATTCTGACTTCTAATTGCTAATGTAAACTTTACCCTGAAATAATAACATACGTTGCAAGCCTTAGATTAAGTACAAGAATACAGCAAATATACTGAATAATAGGCCTGAAGGTAAAAGTCTGTTTTTGGAGCAGAATATAATTTTTCATTAGCTAAAGACCTTAAGAATCAGTGATTATTCTGAGCCTGGTGTTCGAATTTGGTCATCTCTGTAAAGAAGCTGGGCTAACGTCCACCCTTCTCTTGCAAGCTAATAGCTAAACTGCCTCAGACAGGGAACGTAGGGTGAGCCTCTTCACGCACAGAGSAGACGTGAACAGAAGCGCTTGTAACAGGTAAAGGGCCTTCTGTCAGCTAGGGACAAATATGACAAGGAAAGTTACTTTCAGTGAGTTACTACATAGAGGGCTCGCTTATCCAGTGGAGTTCTTAAACACCAAAAGATTTTGTGTAATGCACATACTTTTAAATCTGTCCTTCCTAGCCAAATGTACCACTTGCTTTAGCAAGTAGCCATGTTCAAGAAACCAGGAGATTTTGTGGATTTATTTTAGTGGTATATCTGGTGCCAGGAGGTCACCAAGCTGCTGCCTCTTTTTGCTTTCCAGCAATGACAGAGAGTGTTAATTTGATTTCCAAAGGACAAATACATGTCATTCTGCAGGTTCGTGTGCCATTCACGTTGAACAGTTTGTGGACCACTAGCCTGTACTAACTAAAATGGGCTTGCACTATGCAAAGAAGCAGATAAACATCTCTTGCTCTAGATGGAGGATTTTCCACTACACAGTTCACTAAGAAGGACTAAGCCACTCTTCCTCTGTGAGACACCTAAGGAAAATATATGTATGGTATTTTCCATACATGAGAGCCAGCACTCCCCATCAAACATCAAGGCAGCGCTTAAGCAATTGGTGAAATAGCTAATAACAGACCCTGTCCCACTTCCATAATGGATTTTGCTGCTGAACACAAGAGGAGCAAGATCATACTGAAGAAGTAAAAACTGGCTTTGCAAAATCTAAGCCCATTAATGTGAGCTAGGTCCTTTTGCTCCAAATTCCTCTCCTTCCCCACAGACTCAACCTTCTTTCAGCTGAGGATGACTGTAGGGGATCATCTCCAGAGCCCATTAGATGCCGCTCCAAGGTTGGCCAAAGGCACTGTTGCTAAAGGACATGATGCCTGTGGCCTGACCAAGTTGCCTTTTCAGCATTCTGAGTAAAAGACAGAAACGGGGTTTTTGGCATTGGGATGCCAAGTACTGCATCCAGTTTTATTGTTGTTCTCTATGTTTAAAGCTGCTCCAAACACTGTCTCTGTGGTACTAACCCACAGGCCTCCACTACTGAGCAGTCTTTCCTGATATTTAGCATAAACTTGCTATTTCTCAGTTCTAGTCTGTAGTTCCCAGTAAATTTTGTTGTGCTAACTGTTCCCCCTCCTTCCTTGACCCCGATATCCATCAAACATTCACATGTTCCTAATTAAGGAAAAAGAGAAAATCAATTTCTAAGAAAATTGGAGCTTGCTTTGAGTAAGTATCATGCATATCTGGCTAATTACTTAACAGTTGGCATAAAAGCATCTCACAGCATGACAGCAGCAACACGTTGCTCTCCAAGTGCCAAAGCAAGCAGCTACTGGCTGGAAAAAGCCTAAACTGACCATCACGCAAGGTGTCCCTTCAATGTACCAGAAGGCAGGTAATAGGGGGAAAAAAAAAGTAGTTGTAACCTTCGCTCCATTTCTTGGCATTAAAGGAGAAAACCTTACCATTCAGTTCCTYGTGTAACACAGCCTCTGCAAACATGCAAAAGGCAGCATAACCTTTAAGTACAAATAATACAATTACCTAACCGTGACAATAGTACAGTACAGGTACCACTCAAACAAAAGGACAGGTTCTTCACTCCCTGCAGGATGGCTGTCCTGAAACAGTGGATTCCTCATTCCGTGGTGACCTTTGCTCTTTACCCCAATGGAAAGTGTTGCTGATCTGTGACACCCTGACAAAGCGCCAGCTCTGGGGTGTTATGAGCTGAGAGCGTCACCTGGCCCAGACAAACTGGACGGGACATGTCACGTGCTCTGCTCAGGCAGGTGGCAGAGCATTTAAGTACATCAGGATCACTTCACAGCAAACCCCAACTACACTGGATTTTTGGCTTCACAGTACTATYTTTTTTAAATGAGTATGAGTTGGAGGATTGCAACAGCTTCTTTCAGTCAAGAAAACAGCTTTCTGCAACACTGCAGCACCAACGCTGCAGTACTTTGAGGGGCTCCACCATAGCTCAGAAGAACCTGATTCACTCTGATACAGAGATGCTCTCTCTCTGCTCTACCTTGAGAGGAGAGATTAAACTTTCAGATGTGTAATTTCTTGTTACCCTAAGCAACTCCAAGAAAACCCCTGAAATCTTGCTATTCGGGCTTCTTTCAGGATAAGGGTAATTAGACTGTGGTCCCACCTTTTTGATTATCTCAGTCCTTTTCACAGGGATGGCATTTTTTCCATTCTATCTTTTCTCATGTACATGGGAGTTACCCCTATTCTGCACAGTTCCCTCTGGTAAAAATCAGCACATGTTCATGAGTAAAATTCTTCTGCTACTTCAGACACAATGTGCCTGCTGCCATCTCTCTCTCCCCACCTACTCACTTGGCTATGCCATAACATAGTACCCAGGTACTGTTTTGTTCTATTGGAAAACAACGTTGTTTCTGATTGCATCAACTTAAATCCTCATGTTTCAGTGCTTGGATTGTTGTGGAAGGATTCACTGGTTGTGGTGAACCACTGTGCAAATTCTTTTGGTTCTCATTTGCTAACACTGAAAAAAACTGTGGATTAAATGTATCAAGCTACAGTTCTTACAACCACCATGAAATTTTTTAGCACRAGCTATGTAGGACACTATCATTCTCGATACAATTCCCTGTGTGTTTCATGAAACCAATATAAAATAAGGATTTTTTTTCTACATTATCAGTTATCCTCCCCACTTTTGTCCCAAGGAAAGTACATTTTGCCTAGATATAGTATTAGCTTTCATGCTGTATAAAACCAGTCTAGTGGGTTTTGTTTATCCAGAACGTGGAATACAAAGAAATTACTCATTTTGACAACACTAACGTTCTCCTTGAGGGCTTTTACCAAACCAGGTGTTGTTTTGAAATTGGTTAAAAACCATCACACCAATGATTTTGAATGCTTCACTGTCTCTAAAGACTACAGGAGCACCTGTGGCAAGTTACTGAATATATTGGAAATCAATTCTCAACTCTGATCTTAACTGTATAACTCAAAATTGTAGCCATTTCTTTCAATAACACAATTCCTCTTTGCTTCCATGTTTCTTAATGCAATAGAAAAGCCTGAAATAGTAAACATACAAAGGAATTAAATCAGAATGTATAAACCAGCAATAATGTTATTCTGTTTTTCAACATTCTAAATCCTTAAAGTTCAGCTTAAATAAACGTCACGTACCAGCTCCTTAAACACCGTTAGCAATGTAAGCAGCATTTCAGAATGCATGAAGTTCAACTTTATAAAAAATTACATCTGCAGGCTGTTAAAGGAGAATCTGCAAGAAATTTCAAACAATACTGTTCCTTGTGTACTGCACTGAAATAACAAGAAAGATGCATCTGGAAGCAGTTACTGGCACAGGACTTAAAGTATTGCATTACCTATAATGAACTAAATATTATTAATCAAGAGTTGGATATAATAGTGTGCCATCCAGCTGGCTTCTAATTCAATTAATTTACCTTCTTGAGAGATGACAACAGACTTTGATGACTTGAGGAGTTTGCTGTCTAGAGTCCAGGTGACAGCTGCAGGGGGATCAGAGGAAATCCGACATTGTAAAACTAATTTTTCACCATCTATTACTTGAGCATCCTTAAGCTTCTCTGTAAAGGATGGTGCTGTTCCTTTGCTTGCAGTTCCTTTGCTTTCAGCTTTTTTTCCAATTATACCGCCATCCACCACTGAGCACCCATGTTCACAGTTCCTGTCGTTCTTCTCTTCTTTTTTCACTACTGGTTTGGCAACAGGGGCTTCAGAATTGGGGGTGGCTTTCTGGGGTTCAGAATTGGTGCGGGCATTCGGTGTTGGGGTGCTAGCACTGCCATTCTCTGCRGGTGGCTTCTTCTTTGAGCCCAGCACAGATCTGAAATCTGGAGTGGCTGGCTTAGGAGGTGGCACTTTCTCTGGCAAAGGGGTTTTTGGGGTGCCTTTCTTGGCCAGCACAGAACGGAAGTCCACCTGCTGAGGAGCATGAACTTTCCTTTCCTCCTCTGACAAGGTCTTGGGTTTGACCTGCCGTTGCAGGTTTGCACGGAAGTCCATTTGCTCGGCTGGAATTTCTTTCAGTTCCTCCTCAGAAAAACTTTTGGTGCTGACTTTCTTGCCTAAAATGTCACGGAAATCAAGCTGCTCAGCTTCCTGCTGCCTCARGCTCTCCTCCGTGTGTTCCCGAGTTTCCACTCGCCTCTTCAGCACCCCTCGGACGTCTTCCTGTTCTTCCTCAGCTGGTCTGGTTTCACTGCTGCTCTTTTTGAAACCACTTGTTCTACCAAATGTTAGTGTACCATGACCTCCACCATCTCTTCGCTCTCCAGAGCTGCCTGACTCCCTCCCACTAGGATCAGAAAAAGAAAAGAAAGAGTCAGCCAGGAAAGGGGCTGGTTTAAAAATGTCAGGGAACAATCTCAGAGCAGGAACAAAATGTGTTTATAGAAGGGGAGGTTGATTAGAGGAGCACACTCCATTAGTTTATTGCATCAATGATGACTTCAGGAGCCATATAAGGGCACAAACAAAAATGATCTTCTCTCCTCTGGCTTGGTACAGTGTGCTTAGCCTGTATGATGAAAACAATTTGTTGGGTCACATTTGGGGATTAGGTTGAACAGCAGCCAGACTGGGTCTGTAAGGGCAGGGAATTAACGGAGCAAAAAATAGAACCCACCCATGCAAGTCCCTGGGAAAAATACTCACTCTCTGAGCATTTCTGCTCTGGAAGCTGAACTCTCTCGCAGCATCAGAGACACCTGGCAGCTGCATTCTCCAACTTGGTTCCTGAAATGTTTAAATGAAATCAGAAAAGCAGAGGTTTCCCCCTCCAAAACTGTAACTTGCCTGAGCTAAAGTGGCTGTACTGTGTGTTGCACTAATGCAGCTCAAACCTAGTGTGATATTCCCCTTTCTTAAGGCCAGCACGGTGGTGGTTGGCTGAGTGGGTTTGTTCCCCTTATATTTGGAGTTAAGCTATATCAAATAGCTTTTCCTGATCTATTGCTGTCTACGCTGGGAACTACATACTCCCTGAACAAAAATCAAAGCAATTTACAGAATGAAGCAGCTGCAAACAAACAAGCTAAAGGAAAATAAATACAAAAGCTGGAAAATCCAGGCAGAGGAAGGGGCTATTTTGCAAAGTTGAAAAGCTTCCCAACTCTGCCTACTGTTTATTTATTCAAGTCCYGAGCTCTTAAGTTTCCTAATGTTAAGATATTAAAAACAGGGTCTCATTTCCTTACCTCTCCCCCCGACCCAACCAATCAGCAAAASCCATCTACATGGATTGCTCCAGCCTGTACATGTTTATATTAAAAAACATAAAAGTGTCACCATATATGGTACTGAGTACTTATTCTTCCTTTTGCAGAGGAATACCATGGATGCCTTCTGCAAAGGGCTCCCATTAAAGAAGTCATTAGCGTGCTCCCCCCGCCCCCACTGCACACTCCCTCCAGCAGATATATATCATCTTTCCAGCCCCAAACAGCTCTTCTCCACTTAACACAGGAGATGCCAAAAGCAAAATGTAACTCCCCCAGGCAGTAGTTTTTTTAAGCGTTGCCACAGCTCCCCTGAAGTCYTATTAAAAAAATAGACTGACCCCTTTGAACTGATTAAGGACTGGAGAGAACACACCTTACTTGTCCCTAAGGCCGTTAAGAACAAGAAGCCATAGGAACACATTCAACACTTCAAAACCAAGTCAGTCTATGCACACAGGAAACTGTTGTGGATAA
Source organism: Apteryx rowi (assembly GCF_003343035.1). Taxonomy (NCBI): domain Eukaryota; kingdom Metazoa; phylum Chordata; class Aves; order Apterygiformes; family Apterygidae; genus Apteryx; species Apteryx rowi. Next base: position 896,051 of record NW_020450838.1, on the reverse strand, counting down.
CAATCCATAAGGACAGCACTCAAAGCCACAACCCTGACTTCCCTCAATATAAAAGACTGGAGAGTATCTGAGTACCAAACGGAGACTGTCCAAAGGGCATGGGAAGTCCCAAGTCAGCGCAGACAGTATTCAAACCAGTCCCACGCAATGCGAGCTGAATGCTGGAGACCTGGCAGTCACTTCCTGTCGTGTGCAACCCCCATTTGGAAGCAAGATAAACAAAAAGAAAGAAAAAAAATGCATGTGTCCCCTGCTCCCAACACACCCATCGGTACCGAAAGATGGGTGGAAGCACTCTGAAACTGCTCAAGAACTTTCTCATTCACCAGAGCTACAGGGCTGCTAGCAGGCTTTTGGTTTAGCCCAAAGCCCTTCCTAGCAGAATCTCCCAGAGCTCAGTTACTCTCCCTTTAGGACGTAAAACCACTCCAAAGCTGACAGAGTAGGAGAAGCCTCCTAAGCTGAAAAATTGACAGTTCACAGCATATATCAAATGGARAGGCACCACTGCTTAGCTTCTGTCACAACTGTACGACCATAGTTTTTGCCCACAAGAATTGTGTCACCAGTGGGAGAGGTTAAAGTACCAGCAACAGCACTCTCCCAGAAGAAGGATCTAGGAATACCGAGTGTCACCTTGAGCACTGTGATAAATRCCATTTCTGCAGGACCCATTTCTGCAATGCATCTTTCCCTCAGCAAAGTCRTCATATATACAAGAAAGCAAATAAGGAAGGCAAAATACAGCTCTCTAAACTAAGTTATTTTTCACAGGGTTTGGAAAATAAAGGAGGGGGTAAGAAAGCAGGAGAGCAATTTTTTCTATTTTTAAAACCTGGGAAGCACATACAAATTATGGCATGTGGGCCATGCAAKTGCCTACATGGACAAATGGTTCACAAGGTAGGTTTTTGTTCTTAATTATGATTTCTGATTCAAGTGAATGACTGAAAAGCAGACCACTGGATAAAAACCTCCAGTCTGTGTCTGATTCATCATGTCCTTGTCCAAAGGCTTAACTTTCTTAGGGCAAATTCTGGTCCCAATGAAATCAAAGCAAGTTTTGTCACTGATTTTAGGAGCAGGGAGAACAGAATTTTGTCTTCTGAATTCAGTTGCAGTGTCTAAAAAAGTGWAGTTAAGAACATTGACCCACCTTTGCAAAGTACTTGTAGTTCATAGGATGGAAAAAGAGAAACAAGCCAATAATAATTAAGAAGGACTGGATAGTTTAGATGCTAAATTCAATCCAGAATAATTCTGGAAACTCTGTAAACATTTTTACATTTACGCAATTTCAGAACCTAGTCAAGGCAAGGTTCATAGGGACAATTGGAAAAAATAGAGCTTTGCAGTGTACAAGCCCTACTTCAAGTCTTTCAGGTCTCTGCTGTTTTGAATCTTGGCAATAACAACATTACTTCTGCAACGTTACATTCTCCACGTTGGGATCATATCAACAAAACCCCTGACAAAGTTAGATCCCACTGGCTCCTTTTTTGTGGACTAACGCAGAACATGGATAAAAGTGACGCYTCATAGCTATGTGGCAAAGAAGTGCTTGGAAGTGTTGGATTTTGCAGGATTATTCTATATAATGCCCATGCTCAGGATTTATCTTTAATATGTCAATGAATTAAAAAAAAAACCAACAAAAAAAAACCAAATAAAACCCCAGCTGCAAAGCCTGAAGCAATTTTAGAAATAGCTCCCTGTTCTATTGTGGGATCAGTTTTCCCTGGAATGGCTTTTATGTTCAAAATGTCTTGAAATACTAGTTTCTTGGCAGAATCTACTCAAATATTTCCACTGAACCTTAGATGAGACTTATTGTCTGCATGTCCCCAGGAAGCTCTCTCTGGAGAAAGAGGGGGGGGAAAAAAAAGCACTGTTAATTATAGTGTGGGGACACACCAAAAATTCCTACTGGCCTACCAAGTGTGAAGCAAGTGTAGCAGAGTAAATTGGATTTTTTAAGAATGAACTGAAAAGGGTAAAGAAAGAAGTTGATTCCTAGCGATAGCTGGTGCATCAGTGCACGTCACTGCAAAGTCTCAGAATGAGGTTTTGCAACTCTTTTCTTAGTTAAATGGGGATACAGTCCAGACCCTATGAAGCTTTAACCCCAAAGAAAGTGCCTAATCTACTGGACCAGGCCTCCAGCTGACATAAAGCAGAGCAGCTCTACTGGCTTCAAAGAGGATGCACTGATTTACCTCAGTTGATGGTTCAGCTAAAAGGTTTTAATACCTGGAAGACTAGAACATTTTATTCGCATTTTACAGCATTGAGTGGGAGAAGGGAATGGGAAAGGGGTCATGATTTTCCTCCCTAAAAATAGACAATGAGTTGATAGCAGAGAACAAGGTTTGCAAAGTTTATTTTACACCAAGACAGAACTATATTTGCTGTGGGGTGTAATGGAATATAACCTTACAACTGTTTTTTATGTAACTTGAATTGCAGACTATTATTTGAGGTACCCCTGATTTATGAGATGAATGTTTACCTCTGATTTTAATCACATTATTAAAATCTCTAAAAAGATTAATCAACACTAACCAAAGTTTTATGGAAGATGGGGTGGGGAAAAGGAGAAGGGCTCAGCTTCTGAAAAGGCAAAGGATAATAAAGCAGATGATTTGTTTAAGGAGCTGCAGGAGGATTTCTGAGGTCTCTGATGTTGACTGTGCCATTATAAAGGTTTTGCTCAASAAACTCAGTCTCAGTCCAGTACTCCCAATTTCTCTGCAGTTAAGAGCATGCACACTGACTGAAAGAACATGGGATAGGATAGGGATACCTATGGGATACCATGGGATAAGAAAAGGATACCTATGCTAGCATCACTAGAAGAATGGAATGGATGGGAGGAGAAAAAGATATCTGTGGTTTTCTGGGTCAAAAAGGGGGTGTTATTTCTCGTCTCAATCATGATGGTTTCAAAGAGACTCTGACTGATTTCTTGTCCCTTAACGGCACAGGCCGGCAATTTTGCAGGCTGCCATGTTCAAACTTGAATAGGTGAACCTCAGTAGTGGATGAATCAGTTGTTCTTTCTATATTTATGCAACACTATTTCCAGAGGCCTGAGCAAAAACAAGCAGAGTAGGAAATGATTAGGAAAATTAAAATGAACAATGCAAATGTAGAGAAATCAGAGCTCTATGTAGGTTTAAAGCAAGGGCCAGGAGAGGCTAAAATGACTGACTTTTTAAAAGACAGCCTTAATAGTCTGCCATATAGCAAAAGGCAAAGCAAGCACACATCCCTAAATGATATTGAGGGAGTAAAAAGGAAAGAGCCAAACAGCAATCATTGRTGGATCACACTAGGATCACAGTGGACTACATTCCTCTGTTGACTCATTCTGATAAAAGGAGAAAGAACCAGGAAGAGGCAAAGAGATGTTTCTTTTAAACCCAAATTTTTAAACCCAGATCTTTAATTTGTGAGCCACCAACATAAAAGGAAAATTGTGGAGAGATTAGGACAGCATTTAGGGCTTGAGAACAATGGAAAAGAAAACTGGAAAGTAACTAATGCTAGTAGGAAACCATGCCCTGACTATGTTGAGGAGAGCTGGAGAAGGAATGACTCCCTAAAGCAGCTGTGCAACATGCTTCTAAAATTAGCACATGAAAAGGAATTGCACATTTTATTTGAAAAGAAAATGATTAAGTTTAAAAATAATCCATTGTATATTGTCAGCCTCTCTATAAACYCCTTAGTGAATTGTATTGTGGTTTCTCAGTTACTCCATATTTTTAATGGACTATGTAACAGCATTAGTGAAGGACACTATGCACAGCCCTCCTACTCTCAGGTACTGTTAAGACTATTTCTGAATATATAAACACTTCTCAGTCAAATATTCAAGACAAATGCAGGCTGTTCAAAAGCTATTTAGACAAGATTATTTGCTGCTGGAAATTACTTTAGCTCTACTGCAAACATGAAGTTCTACAGCCAATATTTTTGCTCCTTGAGTATTCCTGAGGCAGCTGCTTCTTCATCATTCATGGTACATAAGTGAGTTCATGGTACATAAGCGACTGCCTAAAAACACATGGCCTTCTGTTCCCTGAATAGTATTTCACAAATGAGAGCAGGGCAAAAAGAGGCATCAGCAGTCCCCTGGCAATAATTGCAATGTAGCATTATTCATTATGAATTTGAAAAAGCCAACATGAATGCACTGATCTTTGTGGGACCCCCAGCTGCTTCTCCAGTAAAACGAGAAGGGAACAACTGCATTAGTACGTAATCTGTTGTTTTCTTCTAGCTAAGACTTTACTTCTGTCGGCCCCTCAAAAATTCTCCTTCTCTGCTAATTTTATGAAGTAATTCCTTTTCTAACTGTACTTTCTATTGTGTGTTCCAGTCATGATGTTATCAGGCTTCCGCTTTGACAAAAGTCTTCAGTGACGAATTTGGCCTGGGTGACCAGCAGCCACAACCAGATCATTAAGGTTGACCTTGCTCAAGTCAGCCACAGGAAAGTWCTCTTGGCTCCCATTTGCTCTTCCTCTTCTCTTCCCTCCTTCCTGCCCTCCCTGATGTTTTGCTGGAATGTCTCCCTGTCCTTCAGTGCTGTTTAAAGTGAAATCTCTCTCTGTTCTCTTAGCAAATTGTGACAGAAAACGCCCATGTCCTGGGCATGCAAACAGAACTGCAGAAACGCACCAGAAGAAGGTAGCAATTCTTCCGATTCGGCCTGCTATCTCCCAAACAGGTTACTGACCTTAATGAAAACTGAACATGCGATCTAGGTTAGAAACACCACCCACCTCCAGAAAGACTTTTCTGTACATKCAAGGATGTATGTAGACATGACCTTCGCAAATCAGCATTGTGAATGCCCTAGATGACTTTGTCATTACCCTAAAATATTGGTCAGCTGATCGTGAACAAACCAATTCTGAAATCAGTCAGTTCATAATTTATTACAAAGAGTACAAAGTACAAAGTAAATCTGCTAAATGGCTTATTTGCAAAAAGGTCATGGCACATAGCTCTATTTACATAAATGTTAGTAACAAGACTTGAATATAACAGTAGAAAAGCTTCTCTATGGCAAATCTTAATATAAAACAGCTACAGTTTTCTAAAGTACACTACTCTGGTGAAGAGCAAGTAACCTGTCTGATTTGCATACAAAAACAACGTATACTGAGGCTAGCTTGTGGCTGCCTGTGGTAGTCTATGGAAACATACCTTAGGACTAGACATCTACACAGTGACAGGTCCATCATTGGGGCAACAATTTTTTTCCATTTCTGACACTGGTTGGAAAAGCAACCAGAAATATAAAAAATTAAACTCACTGCTTTAGAGGCTAAGTGGGTAAAATTTATTAAGAAATGCCCTGTCTCTTTGAAGAAGACAGGAACAATTTATTTGCAAGCGAGCAAATGACAATTCACTTTTTGAATTTTGTACCAGACTAAAGTATATGAAATAAAAATAGCTTGCTCACAGCATGAAAAAAAACCCAAAACAAACCACCATACAACAGGCAAATGCAAGTGGTACAGAACTGCAATGCTAATAGTTTGTAATATTGGGCAGTATTTGTCTATTCTGTTTCCTGGACTAGTCAGTCTGGACTAAAAAGGTAGTGTGCGGAGCAAAGCAGATAATTTTCTTCCAGTGTCACAGATTCAAACATCCATGATGGCTAAATAAATTTTAATAAAGTCACAAATATTAGCCAAATAAGGCAATACATCTATGCACAGTAAATAGCGTAGAATGATAACATCAGTTTAACGTTGTACACTAAGTTTTCTAAAACCATACAGGGAATATGTAAGTATGCCCAATCTTCATCATTCGAGGTGGAAAATGCTACAGCACTTTCTATAAAATAAAGCAGCAGCAAATCTGATGCTTGGTTTAAAGGACGGTTATTTTACCAACAGAAAAAAAAGCTAAATTCAGAACTGCTCTTCCAAATTTTGTAGGACAGACAATAAGGTCAAAGCATCAAGATGCCTCTGTTCAAAGATATGTCAGAAAAATGAGGCTCCAACTTCCATATAAAATTCAGACATTTTAAACATGGTCAGGAAACACTCTTCTCTTACAGATATGGATCATAAATACGTGGAATGACTCTTCCTGGTCAGTTTGTTCCTATGGGAAGGGGGCATCATTAAAAAATATCCAAAGAGATGCCAAACCTGATAGACAAGAGCCCCAAAACAGAGACATGGATTGTGACTTCCCTTGCTAGAAACACACATTGCTTCTCATACTGCTGCTACAAAGCTTTGCTTTTCAGGATCCAAAAAGAAAACTGTGTGCCACTTCGCCCTTCTTCCTGACTTTTCTCGTGTTTCTCCTTCCCTCTTTTAGTTTTATTAAATGTCTGTTCCGTTCGTCCCTCAGAAATACTTAGTTCCTTTAGTACTCTACATTTCTGTGCAAATAGGAGGGACCTCTTGTCTTGTTCAAGGAGGAACAGGAGAAAGAAGGGATGTTTGTCTCCACCTAGGCAGTTGAAAAGTCAAAGGCAAATATAACAGGCTTTTTCTTGGCAAACCTACCTGAGCTGAATTTCATATTGCCCTGCATGACGAGACTGCACATTCCTCAAGATCAGTGTGAAGATGTCTTCATTTTGCAGGATCTCATACCCTGCTCCTGGCATTATTTCTTGCCCATCTTTAAACCAGTGAACAGTAGGGAAAGGATCTCCAGCAATGGCACAGGATATAAGGACATTTTGCCCAGGAGCTGCRGTCACTGATCTTGGTTTGCTAATGAACCAAGGCTGAATACCATCCTGAGGTTCTGTAGTTTACAAACAGAGTTTACAAATCAAGAGAAAATATCACGCTTAAAAGGAACTAATAAACTAACTTTAGGCAAAGCAATTACAGAGAAGCAAAGTTATTTTGAACACTTAGGGTGTAAGTTTTTAACCTGATAATAAGTCAGGCTTTAATTTTGGAAGTAACTATCATTGGTACTATTATTAATCATTTACTTGGCACTTTACTGGCTCGATCCAGACTTATATTAAGATCAAAAAAAAGAGACTTTAAAGCCGCCCTAAAAGGAATCTTGAAGATTTGTCCTTGGAGAATATGGACAGCAATAACTTTAAGGGCAAGCGACAGCACTATGACTGCCGTGCAATTCAGAGCTCATGTAATAAATCATCATTGGCAATAGCATAAAATTGCATTTAGTATAAAACACTGACCCTGAGGCTAGACCTCAGGGAATGTTAGAGAATAGAGAACGGTCTGAATTTAGAGCAGACAGTGATGACAGACTACAGACCCACCCCATGAGGCACAGCTCTCTGAAATCCTGGGGTCAAGACTATTTATATGAAAAAATACTAAATGTCTCCCATCAATCTCCAATAATTCTAAATAATGACTATAGGAAAATGTTGGCTCAGAGTAAGATTAGACAAAGTCTAGTGTCAGGAAGCTAGTAAATGCCCAAATCACAGGAGGTTTTTAAGTACTTTTGTGTTTACTGTGGGATTTATATCTTATGTGGATATTCGAAGCCAAAATTTGAAGACTTGGTCCTCAAATTGCAGAAATCATTCTTCACCTGTTACCATTACAATGCTAATATTAAAGAAGCCAGGATTCCTGGCTCCTGGGCAGCTTTTCCAAATGCTCAGTGCTTTAATTAGAAAGAAAAACATCATTAAATGGTTTACATTTAGTCCACAGCTAAGCAAGTCTTATAATTATAATCTGAAGCTGCATTTAGCAGAAGTTTTGCACGGTCCCTAGGAATAGGACTGAGGAATGCATTTTTGAAATAGTAACATAATGTTCCAGAGTGAAAAGATTTTTTTTAAAGTTGCTTCTGCTCAACATCCTTGTTAATTCAGATGCAGAGACTGAGTATCCTTCACAGCAGACTTTATAAACATTCATCCACTTTAAAGAGACACTCCTCCAGCATATCAGAATGATTTCCTTTTCGCATTTCCTAAGGTGGAGAAGAACTTCATACCTTGTACAGTCAAAGTAGCCTGGGTCTGAGTCTCTCCTAAGTCATTCCAGGCTTCACAGGTATATTTGCCTGTGTCTTCAGGAAATACTTCCTGGATGTACAGACTGTACTCATTGCCTTTTTTCTCAAAGTGGAAATCTTCTGTCTCCTGGATTTCTTTCCCATTGTGCAGCCAGATAATTTCAGGAGGTGGGTTAGCTGAAAAATAGGAAACAAAAAAATCTGAGATAAACACAAAAAACCTCAGTGTGTGGCTGAGAGGACAAACAAGGTTGATTGTTTTCTGCCACCTGACTCTCAATTTCATCTTCAAAATCTCCTAGAATTTCACTATCTCTGTTGATGCTATGAAATGTGGAATAGTTCTAAGCCTGTCTTCTTAGAGTTAAAGTACAAATGAATGAGGTAAGTGTGTATACAACAGGGAGGRGAAATGATTTGTAGATACCATGAAGGTAGCTATCAACGGTTTTGACTGCCTAAGCTGATAYCAGGACTGATCTCTTCTACAACACTAATCTTGTCCCCAGCTGACAGGTATTCATTCATGTTCAGTTCATAACACAGGCTATTACAAGTCCTCTGAGACTTAGTTTCAGTTCAACAGGGGGACTTGATAACAGTAAGTAGATTATTATTCCAATAAAGAAACCCTTCTAYTGGTCTGAACACATTCAGCGCTGGCCAACGTTCATCCACCCTGAAGATCAGATAAGGCAACCCTAATTTCTACTTCTTAAAAATTGGTTACTTGAAACATTATTTGCAAATACAAAGACACTTTTTGGAGAAAGGGAGAATGGTAACAAGTGCACAACTTAGCAGCAGCACCAAAATTTTTAAAATAATATTTCTTYATTGCAACACACCTGATACCTCCACTGTCATTATCACTTGACTTCCATCCATTACTTTGAGGTCAGTCAGGCCTCTAAGGAAGATGGGTGCAAAAGTCTCGTTTAGCTTAACAGCGTGTGCACTKTCCATCTTCTTGCTGCTCTTCTTTTCTGTGAAGTCAAAAGGAAAACAAAAGGGGTCTCTTACTGGGATTTCTCACAATGAGCTTCAACTGACCTTAGGTTCAAACTGATTTTGAGTCAGTGGTCTTGTTTCAGCTCCCAGAGAACAATAGCACTGTAAACCACCCCAGTTGTTTACTCTTGACAATTGTCCAAGAAGAAAGGCCAAAGAAAGGGGAATGAAACTGTCCTTCCTCCAAAGACCCTCCTAAGTCAACATTAACATATATGGTGTAGTAGCACACAGAAATTTGCGCTCATTTTCCTCAAGTACATGCGCCCATGTGCAGAATAATACCATCCTTGCAACTCAATGCCTTTTATCTGTGCTAAATTCACATAAAAAAAGCTTAAAATACGTTAACAAGGTGTTTTTCTCATAATCGATGAGTTAAAAATTTAAACTCACAAGAATATAGGATTTGCCACTCTGTGTGAAACTACAAAACCATTTTGTTTGCTCGACTGCCAGTATCAAACGGGTTTGAGTATAATAGATTAGTTCACCATACGCCTCTGCTGTATTATACTTAGCCAACTGTATAATGATGGGAAAGATTGAAACCTGAGCRTATACCACAAAACATAAGCTATGGATTAGGGTTTTTTTTAAGGATGTACAATCAAATGATGAGGGTTGGAGTTAAAATTAATCACTCTTAAAAATATAATTTAGCTATGATACAACATTTCCACCATCTATAATGGTCTTTTCTGCCTCAGATTTACAGGCTATGAAGCAGGCTCATTGACTGTGTCCTGTACAGTATACCAGACTAGGAAGATACTTTTGCTCTAAAGACCRGAGCAAAGACACTTCTGGAGCCAAGGCAGTGATCATTACCAAATGCAGGAAGTCATAAATATTTATAGGTCACTTGGATACACTTTTTGTTTCGTTTACCTTGAGTTCAGACCTCTTACATCTTGCCACTATAATGCCAACTCTACCTTCTTGCCCATATGTGAAAATAATTTCATTTTGCTTATTGCCGCCTTGAAAATTTTCAAAGGTGTATCAGATCACCCAAAATAGCATTACAGCAACATAAAGTGCCAGGCTGAAACAAAGCAGCCATTCATAAAAGGACAATGATTAGAAAAGCTGGAAGCACCTCACTGAACAAGTCCACTGAACCTCCTGGAGGCCAAAAGTTAAGCTTGTCCCAGGGCTATTCAAGCTCCACAAAAATTTGGAAGCTTCTTGGAGAGGAAGTTTTTCCCCTCTTCTCTAGCAAAGCTTTTTCTAGCCAAAATCTTGTCCTGCTGGCTTATGTCATAGGTCTTTCCTTGGCACTGAGTAGAGAGACATTGATGCATGGGAGAATGGAAATACAGGAACTGATGAGACCCACTCCGCTCAGTGCAATGGACTTAGCACTCTGAAATTCCCATCAGGCCACATTGATCAGTCTCAGGGCTTCCTACAGCACCTATTTAGAAGTGACTAATGCTGTATAGAAAATAGTCATGAATTTGGGTCAAACCCAACTGCTGCAAGAAACTGCTCTGGTTCACCATATTCCTCTGTTTTGTACTGTTTACTCAGGAAAATTGCTGCATACATCTGCTAGACTGGGCAATACCAGCACATTGCCCTTCGCTACATTTCTAAAGCCTTGCAGAAAACTCTGTTGTCCCTCAGAAACAGATCTGGCAGGGGAAGCAGAAATCCACAAAAGTGGGAAAAGGAGGACAAGAAGAAGAAAGGAGGGAAAGGAGAAAACAAGAAAAGTAGTAAGACAGGGAAGAGGCATGGAAAAAAAGAGAAAAAGACACTAAGTAATGATAATGTTTCTATAATCCCTTTCATTGAAATAATACATAGCATTAGTAATAGAAGGAAGAAAGCAGACATGAAATAAAAGAAAAGTGGGGAGAAGAAAAAAAAATAGATATAAAGCAGAGATGTGGTGCTAGACTAACAGAGAAGCAGTCTTGGAGTATGATCAGAAAAGTTCAAGCCTACAGAGAAGGACTGATAACAGGAAAAAGAGCTGAAGCCGCTCCCTTGAGAGGGTTAACAGTGACTGGGAGTTGAGCTTGCTGGTAGTGGCTCTAACAGCAGTTCTCCCAGAACAGACCGAGCTGCCTCCGGCAAAGCCCTAGTACAACTGGCACTGAGCACTAGCAGCACTCCACATCCCTCCCAGCCGGCTCTTTGCTTCATTAGACGGACATACCTGCTCCATGCAATCTAAATACATGGATTTCTGTTATCAAGAAAGACAATAYGGTGTAACAGGCTCCGCTTATTAAAAAGAATGGGTGAGGGGCTACAGAATGAATAGCATAAAATCACCTTCCAAAAGAAATTTTTCACTATTTGTTCACAAGAAATTTGCTCACTATTCGTAAGTGAAGCTTCCTAACTGATATTAAGGGGTCAGAACTTGGCTAACCATCACACAAATATTAAAAATAGTGTTTACACTGAATTTAAGCACTGCGCAGCTTTATGATGATCTCTTGTTTAGTACTTAAAGAGAACATTATGATGGTGGCTAAATAACAAAAGAAGTAGAAACGTTATGGTATATGCATAGTTAAAGGACACAGCTTCAAAAGTGCAAGAAAAGTTACTGGAGAAATGAATGAGTTATTTCATTAGGGGAAGCTGAATATAACTATGCAGAGGAACTGTTAWGTCTGAAATATTGAAAACTTGAGGATCACTCCAGGGGCAGAAGCAAAGGCAGTTTTTTATATCAGAACATTTCTGAAGACATTCCTATGTTTGCAAACCTATGGTATGCCACTGCATGTACACTGCTTGATTTAGACCAGCCCATGAAATGCTACTTGGTTTCTCACTAAATATCAGAAAGCAGCAGTAAAAACGGCTCTCTTTTTCATTGCTGATGTTCTTTAGAGCACAGAGGCAGTGAAAGCAGTTCTTTACCGACCAGATACAAAATCCRTTGCATGTCAGGGCTCAAAAAAGCCTAAGCAGTTGCAAATTCTACCCAATTCACGTCAGCACCACCTGCGAAATTAGAAGCTTGATTGTGGCCAAGGCAACCAGTATTCCTGTTCAACTRTAAGACATCCAGGACACAATAAATACATGGCTAAAAAGACTGACTCCACAGCAACTTCCTTCAAAACACAAGCATTCCCCCCTGCTTTTTAAAGATGTGTTTTTAATAGGGATCTCTGATTTTATGCTACTGTTGTTTGACAGCGTGTGTTGATTGTACCAACTTAAGCAGAACATCAAGATTGTCTACTGTTTCTTAACTTTACAGTAACAATTAAAAAGACTTGAGTTCTAATCCATAGTTCTAAACGCTATTCGTTCACTAAGAAATCATATGGACTCATTTCATAGAACGTTCCTTTCTTTATTTAAAATTTTGTATTTTGCACTTCTTCTAGACTTAGAAAAAAATTAAGTATATCTACTGACAACTTTATTTTCTAGCAATGCTTTGCACAACACAGCACAGCCGGTTTTTGCTATATTCTTTAGTTTTATTTGCTCTTAGTCTAAAATCATTCCATTTTCTCAAAAGGGACTGACACAATCACACAGAATCCAAATTGCAAGGCCTGGATCTTAACTATTATCAAGATCTCTGAAGCTTGTAAATGCTTTTAGCTGTGTATTTTTCATGTAGCATCATGCAATAACTCAGTGCTCCTCTAATGAAGGCTTTAACATTACACAACTTTACTACTAGAGAGCAGTGCTATACATTTGCCCAGCTCATTTTAAAACACCTAAAGGTTTCTTCACTTTTACCCATGGCCTTGCTTGCAAAAACTGCACTGAGTTTGTTTTTGGAGGGCACTTGGGAAGAGAACGGAAACTGCTCATCAACAAACTCTTTATAATCCAAGATTAAACAAATAACTCTGTTCCCACTTATGGTGAAAGGATACTGTATGATTCCACTTCCTTTTGAAAATACTTGGCTAATTATTTTGCCAGGAAAGTGAGATAAGGAAAACCATATGGAAAAGCCAGGCATTTTTTGCCAAAAAGTAATTTCAGGAATTGTAACAACCAAGGAAGCTCACATTCCCTGGCTACCACTAGTTGCCAGCTAACCTCATACACAAGGCATCAGGTACAAAATCTGTGACTTGCACCAGGAAAATGGAGGGCAGGAAGGCAAGAAAAACAGCACTCGAACAAACAGGCAAGCAGCATGCAACGAAAAGCCTGTTTTAGGGCTTTCCATCCCTCATCCCCTTTCACCACATGAACTGTGCAGGGGATTCAAAGTTAACGTGATCTTCAGCAACAGCTCGCTCCAGAGCCCAAAGCAGGGGGAAAGAGGAGAAAGAAGAAAGCACAAGTCCAGCTCCAAACTCAGATACTACTAGTCACCATGCTTCTGGCAGAAACAACTTCTACAGCACTGTGGGGTACTTCTGCTGCCAAAGGTACAGAGCAATATAAATATGGCACATCTCACATCAGAAAGCCAATCTGGAACCTAAAGAAAGTTTAGTCAGATATCAGCATAAAGGCCATGGCTTTCTTATGTATCTACCATCCTCAAGCTTAATCAACTGGATGTGAAATACAGCAGATCCAATCTCTTCCTATTATGTTAACGTGCTCTAATCACCTACAGCCGTTTAACATCTCCCCCACCGCTCTTACTTCCTATTACTTTGAATTAGGAGTAGGTTTACTTTTAAGAATGAAAAGCAGGAATATAGCAGATAACGGATATCAATACTGTCATAATGACTACAAAAATTCTAATTTAAGCAGTTAATTTTCCCCCTCCCCTTCCCTTCCCCAGTCAACTTTCACCGCTGCAGTGAGTTCACCCCAGGGGGATCATGATTCATTCAATTCAAGAGGAAGAGCAGAAAGCACTACCTCGGATGGGCTTGATAAAGCACAGGTACATTTTATTAATTTTTTGGACCACACAACTAGTTTATTTTACCGTAGCTTATAAAAACAGCTATAATTTTTAACCACAACTGTTGATTTTGCACAGAAGCTCAAATCACGCAAGATAATACACAAGATGCGATTTTCTCAAAGGCTGCTGATAGAGCACCTGATTTCCAAAGGCTCTAATAAAATTTGCAGCTCAAAAAGACTAACCATCTTTGCTCAGAGCTGAGATCTAGCTTAATACATGAGCCCAACTGCGGCATTCTCTGAAGAGCAATGGTCTGTCATTTTGATAGGCTTTCAATGAGGTGTTACAAAGGGTGACAGATTTAAAAGCCCACCACAGTGATCCCACTTACGCGGTTCCTGYGGTTTTTTATCTTTCTACAGGCTTTACTATGTATGAATGTTGGGAAATAGCAAGTAATAGGGTGCACAGCTCAGCGGGAAACAAATACAACACTCCACACATATCACTCCAAAGAGCTCAGTGCTTAGCCTGGGAGATCAGAAATAGTAAGCAAAGCTACCTTATATACCCACATATGTTTTATACTAGCAAGAATAATATAGGCTTTTCCCACGGTGTTTCCTTACCCTAAGGCTTCATTTTTTATTAGAAAGACAGTCTAATAAGCATCCAAGCCTATGTCTAAAAAAGCCATTTAGTGTATTAAATCCTCAGAGATTAAGGAGAATTCATATCCTTCCAGTTTCTTAMCAAAAGACAGATTCTCAGCATTTTTGGAAGGCAGTAAGGAGGARATATATTGCCTCTGATGCACGACTATTTCTATTCATCTCTCTTTCTACTTCCCTGTGTTTATGTAATCAATAGTAAATTAATCCATCTACAGCTACCACATCAAGCATCTATTGATCTATTAATATCTATTAATAGAGATATAAAGTGATAAATAACGCTTTCCTATTCTTTGACTCTTCCCATTCCAGGATCTCAGAAGTGCCTTACATCAATTTAACTTCCATGTATCTGCAGACTGGAAATTATTACAAGACTATTATTATTGTTAGCTATGGGCCCAAGCCAAACACTTGAATTTTGGAGAATCTAGACTTGAATCAGAATTTGGTGCTTGAACACAACTGTAAACATACTTGTATCGTAGAATGATAAGCAGAGGTGAGTTATTGTGTTGAAGGCGTATGTGTATACCTGAAAAAAAAAGGAAAAATTCATGCTGCCACACATAGTTAAATTAATCTACTCCAAACGAATTGTACAATAGACATATGTATCAATTTAAATGAAAGTATACAACCATTTACCTTCTAAGGTAAAAGATATAGATAAATCTATACATATAGAGAGAAGGAAAAAGAATCAATAATTACACTGTGGCATTTTCATTCCTAGATCTGCTATTGAAACTAAAGTGAAGAAGGAAGTCCAGATTTGGACACAAATGTTAAGAAGGTCTCCAAAGACTGTACCTGGGTTCTACCCGGCCTCTAACCGACACAGTTAACATCTTATGGACATCATCTATTCTAGTAAATTTTCTTGCTCATTTGCCTGCCCAGACGTACTGAAGACTTTTTAACGTGAGCTGCAAAGTGCTGACATCTCCTGTTGGAATATCAGGCTTTCAGCGTRCTCAGCTATGCACAAGATCAGGCTTACGACTAGTTACAGTCAAGGACATACAAAGAATAAAGYGTTTGCTGCCTTATGTTCAGAACACTGCGAACACGCTGTTTAGTCTTAGAAGAGATTTAATTATACTCGAGGAATCTGTTTGCCAGAATCATACGGTTAGCTGCCAAATAATGCCTAGCCTGAGCCGTGTGAAAGGACTGTCTCTGCAACATTTACCATTTATGGTGTTTAAGTATCATTTGGCTCAGAGGCTAAGATGTCAACTGAGCTGAAGCAAATGCTTAACTCAAAAAGCTCTCCACGTGAGCAACTCAGAGAGAGAAGCAGCAGATTCCACTAAAATCTCTCAAAGCAAGACTCACATTCACACATATACATACAGTCAGAGCTGTAARGGAGCCCGGCCAGCTGAATTAAAGACTTTTGAGTTCTACCTCCCCACATATTTTCTATGTAAATAACTCCAGCTGTTACCAGATCTCATGTTAACACTACCGTCGACTCAAAGAATAACAATTTTATAGGCAGAAAATTGATATTAGGACTTTCATCTCATCTGTCTTTCTTCCCATAAAGAATTTCTTCGTCTCAGGCTTGAAGCGATATGAGTAAAAGAGTCTCTGCAAGTTTTCCAAAAATTCCAAACTTGATTTATACTAGCATAAAAAATATGAGACCTCTATCTACTTGAGACATGTAGGGACATTTCTGCCTTGTTAAAGATATCAGGTTGGTATGCCATTTTGCAAACTTAGATCATGAGAACTAGACATATAATGACCTAGCAGTGTTCTTTAGACATCTACCTCCCATCATTTTTTTCTGCAGGTATAATCTATTTCTGCAAATGGAAGGCTAGGGGTTTTACATAGCCTTGGGAGATGCTTTCACTGACGAGCTGGGCCAAGTTATAGCCTGGATGTTGTACCTCCCCTTACACAGAAAAACCCTTAACCCAAGACTGACAATACGCTTAGCCTACACTAGCCAAGGTGCTTAAGGATATATTTAGGAGGCTGAGTTCCATTTCATCCAGTCTGGCGATCTCCCTGTTTTCCTGCAGGACTGCAAGCTAGTTCTCCAGTCCCATCCTGCAGCTCCATGAACGCTCTGCCTTTCTTCTCTGAGTCTTTCTCTCTGTATGGGATGCCACCAGGTCATCAGTGTTTTCACCTCTGATTTGTCTTCCCAGCTTCTTCTACAGCCCACAGCATTTGAAAGAGATGCCATCCCAGGAATCCTACTGTCAAAAGGCTGACCATACCAGTAAGACCCATTATTTGGGGAAAATCCAGTCAAAATCTTAACTTTAAGTTCAGAGGACAGAGATACAACATAGTCAGYTGAGGTCACTGCAAATCACTTCGCAGTCAGCAGACTGAATTCCTCAGTGACAGTCTCACTGGAAGTTTTTGCTGCCAAAGTGGTATTTGCTCTTGCCTTCAGAACTGTCTGCCTTACTAACGACTAACACTGTTTGCAAGCTATTTACATCAAGTGATTGCTCTTTTGTCACCGCCACAGACAGCAACTCCATGGAAGGCTTGAGAGCATGTGCATGTACCAAATGCATTTATAAGGCAGCTTAGCTGGCCCACTCTAACAAATTCCCCAATGTTAGATAGACCGCTAGAAACTCATGCTGATACCTGGACTAGTACAGTACTGTAAACGCAATTCTACCAGTCTGACATAGAGAACTGCAGAAAAGGTGCTTCATATATGCTAGACMAACCTGGCTTAACTGCAGTGAAATGTGCACACTGCTGAGGCAGAATTTCACCTTCGCATGTACAGCCTCAATTTCTGTGTGGCTGCACAGGTGGAATTTAAATTAAATGCAATGCATCATCATGTGCAGAGATATCAGCTCCAGTAGAAAAAAACTGGGCTCTGCRTGAGCAGAACTCCAATGGACCCACAACAGGAACAGGCAGCAATAGAAAGTGCAAGTATTCCCGAGGACGCTGTTAGCATAGAGAGTTACAGCCCTTCTCTAGTAAATCCACACCAGGAACAGAATGGCTCTGTTAGCTACGGTAATATTAAAATACTTCTGCTCACTCTGCTGAGTCAGTTATCAAACAGATACTGTGCTAAGAATGCTTTTAAGGGACAGTTCAAATAAGACTTGGCTTGATGGCAAGGATACATTTGAAGTTAGAAGAATATAAARAAAAAATGAGAGAACCAGCAGCATCATATTTCTGGGTGAGAGCTGGTGTCAGAAAGGAATTCTGAAACACACAGCTTTGACCAAAGCCTCATTTGGCATTTATGTGCAGAAAAGATAAAGTAATTCTATTAGGCTTTGTCTGTGCTCAGCTGCCTCTTCCTGATAAAGTCATATTAAAAAAAACTCAGCAAAACAAGACTTTATCCTGAAAAAAAAGAAAAAAATGTTATTCCATTATGACTGTGGAACTGCAGCCAGGACAAGGCCTGATTAAAGTGAAGCTATATTGAAACATCTCCAATGATACATAACTATGCAAAATTCCTGCACTCTGTTCCTTTGCTCTACTGCAGAGGAACGAGCTGCTCGTAGGACTCATACTCTAATCTGTATTAAGGCACTTAAACACTTCTGTATAGCWCATTTTTTCCAATCTGTAAAATGGAAACCTCATTCCTCTAAAACTGAAATATCAGTGTTTGACAAAATCAGAGCTTCAAGGAGGGGTGCTAAAGCAGGTGTTAAGAGTGGTACGTCTATCTAGCTAGGTATATTTTCTATGCCAAATGTACATACACAAATTCTGTTACACAGCTTCTCCTATGCRGACAATTTTACTTTTGGGCTAGAGGACAGCATAGACTTTCAGAACCACTAAGGACACAGCAGGACCTGCTAACTTTCAGTATGGGGTCTTGTGTTTATGGGGAGGGTTCATCTGCTAAGACTGAGCTTGGATCAGTAAGAAATGACATTTTGGGATGAGGACAAGGATAGGGCACTTTTCAGTATTAACTGTCTACTACACTTCCCAATTTCTTTCCATCTGCTCCCCCAGGTCACTAATTGCCTTTGGTTGAGAGAGGGCAGAAAGGCAGATGTGTGTAAGCAGCATATAAGCCCTTATGCCTAGTATAAGTGTCCTGCTGACAKCTAGGTGGACTCTGCACCTGGGAAAGGAACCTCACCTCCTTCACGTTAACATCTGGGAACACAGACTGAGGAAAGAGAGTCTTTTTTTTGCTCCTCTCCAGTTTTTCTCTAAAAACTGACAGCAAAATGAAAACAATGACAATCAAAATGGACTTTCTGAGAAGCTGTTTTGTTGGGACAGTTTTTACAGAAAAGGACCTTTGTTTTCAGTGTGGTTGGCCATACTAACCTAGGGACTCTATACTGTGTCCCCGTTAAATACTTGAACAACAAGTTGCTAATTTTGTAACAATAATCTGAAGAAAGATACCTCTAAGAACTTGCCATCCCTACTTAGCCCTATATACTCCAGCTTAAAGTGTCTAAAATTTTCAGATTTCTTTTTAACAACCTAACTCGAAGACAGATGCTTCCCTTAGACAAACCCGTCTCTTCTTTTCCTCACTTGGATCTTCCTCTCCTGTATCTCTGCTTCTCCCCCTGCATCCTGCTGTCCACAAACTCATTCTTTAATTCTCACCTTTCCACTGATGCTGAATATCCAGCCTTATACACTCACAGCTCTTTTCCATGGTCCTTCATTTCCCTATACTTCTGATAACAGTCCTCCCATTTCCCTGTGCTTTGGTAATGGTATTCACAAAAAAGCTTCTCATGTATACTCAGCAGAAACATGCACATCACCCTGTTCTCAAACCAGTGCCTTTGGTCCTGAGCCTTTTGATTAAGAGCCATTTTGCATGCTGATTTTCTCACACCCATGACAAAACACTTATCCCTGACATACTCTGCTTTTCTCTAAAAGTTGGCCATGCTCTTCTGCTTAGGTAAGACTCTTCCTTCTGCAAGTGAGATTTCTGTAAGATTTCTGCACTAGAGTATATATATGTTTGTGTGTAATTTTTACATCAGCTGATAAGGCAAGGTAGTCAACACGCTTCTAAATACTGTCAACGTGTCTGCTCCCAAATCTGAAAGAAATGGATAGACAGACAAAACTTGCACTAACGAAAGTGCCAATTATCTTAAACAAATTGAACAAAGTAGGCATAGGTAAATCCTTAGAGTCTCTTTTGCTGCCTCTATAATTTTAATTCTAACTTTGGGAAACAGTTTGGTTAAGGATGCATTTCAGCTTTTGATTTGTAGTTTAAAGGCAAATATTAGACAATCTCACAAGTGCTCTTCCACCTGTTACTCTCATTCCGCCTAAATATGAAGTACTAGAGATGAAAAGCTTAGCTGTTAAGGCAGGTCGCTTCTAGCACTTAATTAGCCATTTTAACTTTGATGTTATAGGGTATGTAATGGTTTTTAATTGTTACATAACCAGGTGGCAGAGTCTGCAGACAATTTCTCTTTGGGGTGTACTCCATCGGATGTAATCATGACTGATGTTAGACAAGTGACAAAAACACGATGTGTTTGCTGTTTGCCATTTGTTTAGTAACGTATGTGAAACAGGACTGTGCTTTGATAAATTCAGATTAGTATTCATGGAAAGGATGTTCAGCAAAGTTTGGTTGGAAGACGATTCACAGAAGCTTCATAGAATTCTCACATGCTGGGTGAATTTATAATTGCACTAAAAGCTCAAGACAAAAGTCCACACAAAGGAATGCAGGCAAGAACGATCCTTAGTGTCAGAAACCAAGTCCATTTTCCTCCAGAAAAACACACACTACAACCTATGCTCAGATGCTTTGGGACCAGTTTTCAGTGATTCAGTCTTATGAGGCCTTCCTCCCATCCCACAGCTTGTCTACCTCAAATCCACCTGTGATTTCTGAAGAGTTTTATAAATCAAGCTAATTCTATGAGATAGTCTGACGGTTGACTTTTTGACTTCTGATTAGCTAATCCACATCAGCTGCTCTTGGAAATGGTCTTCAGGGTAACATCATGTCCATGCTTTAAAAATTGCTCAGGCATATATTCAATTAACAATTTTTATATGTATTTTGATGACTTCCCCTTTCCAGCTGAAACCTACAGCATTGTAGAATTTGGCAGACCCTGCTGGGATAGCTTGCCCCTTGGCCAATGCAGGGCCATTCCTAAGACTGACGTTACAATAACCATCTGTTTTCTGTCATTCTAGTTATAATAGCTTAATGTGCACAGCATTTGATCACTTCACAGTTGAGGACACCACCAGATTTAGGGGTTTTGTTGTTGGGCTTTTTTCTTTTCTTTTTAAATTAAACATTTGTGTCTGTCAGCATTTCAGCTTTGTTTCTCATTTACAAGAAGTATTAATGTAATTCCTAGCATTTAACTTTTGCTCATTCTGCAAGCATGCATCCCTCATTTGCATCCAAATTTGGTTCCTCTTTTACTGGAAATGGTTTACATCAAGAAGCTGTCTTTAGAGAACACCACTTATATTGATGGCACAAATCCTATATCATTAAAAGCTTCCACACATGTTTTGCTTTTGTCCCTCATTTCTGGTCTCTAGCCACCATTGTGTTTCACGTTTGCGCTTGAGGTGCTGAAAGAAGGAAATTTATTAAAAAACAAAACCAAAAAAAACCCAAAAACAAACAAACAAAAAACCCTCAGTCCTGCAGGGATTACAGCTGTTAGTGACATACAGAGTGCTCAACTGAAAACATCAGGACACTCCTGAAAGCACTGGAACAGAGTTTCTCTGATGGCTAATATTAGCCCGGCTCACAACAGCTTACCTCTGACCTTTCAACACAGTGACAAAAGACTTCTCCCTTTCATTTAGTGCTCAGTACCAGTTCTTACGTAGCCAAGCAGTTCAAACAGGCTACTGGTCTGGAATAGCTTTTGGACATTTAACAAGACTAGATTTGTATACTTTGGAAAGTCTTCTATAGTCCTCTATATTTATGTTATGCTTGAAATACAGCAAAACGCTTTCAAATAACTAGTGGCTTTGAAAAGCTGTCACAAATATTTCATCACTTTAGATAAGTAGACATCATACTTTGCTTACCTTAGACAGAAATATTTATCTCAGAGAAACAAAGCTGTAGCCTCTCAGTTAAGGCCTCAAAGAGAGGCTGATTATAGCAATGATAACCTTCTGTAACAGATTAATGGCCAAGAGAGGTCATTCTGAGATACAAAGAAAACAACGCACCACCTAAAGACTTGAGCATTGCTCAAGATAGGACAAAAGACTCCTACCTGAAAGCCTTTCTTTCACCTGGTTATATTTTGTGGTCCGCTCACACTGGACTGAAGAGTGACAGGAACAAAACGAACTGGTTTTCCAGAAAGCATCTCTCTTCACTGCTCCGATAAACCGGTTACAGCAGGGATCCTGACAGGCTTTCAGGTGACTCTAATCTGCTTGTCTGATGATCAATGAATGACTACAGTAATCGGATTACAAGGGCTACAGGCTTCCCAACATAGACACTTATGCTGGGAATGCTGCACTAAAAAAAAGTGTGAACAGAAGATAGTGGGGGAGAAAGGGGAACAGATGTCAAGTCAGGAAAGTGCACTGCTGGCAGGGAGGGAGAAATGAGGTCAAGAGCCAGTGAGCAGGAGCAGCAGCACTGGCTGAATAGTGTTTGCTCACTGAGGGAAGCAGTATTAGGCCTCCATTCAAGAAAGAAATGTGCAGAAAATGAGCATCAGCAAAACAGGCCTGGGTGGCTGCAGAGCATTAGAGCACCCAGGAAAGTGCTGGCTCCCAGCCTGTGCTTCTGCTGCTATCATCACCAGAGTTCGTGCCGCACTTCTTGAAGTCAATCATTGATGCTGTTGCCTGGCAAGAGGAGACAGGAAACTCAGAGGGCTCGAGAACTCCAGAGGATGAAACAAGAGCCTGTAGCGGGTCAGATATTTTGTCTGTCATCTACAGTTGGACAGAACTGCAAGACAGAAGGACATTATCCTGCAAGTCAGCCCTCATGTAACAAGCACTCCATCTTGATACCACACCTAGAGAAACCTGGGAAAAGGAAATAACTGCCCCTCTTACATGCAGAGTCCGTCTGTGAAGAACAAAAGATTCCTGTACACAATATTTATTTGGTGCAGCACAATATTACTGCGAACCTATCATCTGTTCCCCCCCTTTTCCCCTTCTCTCTCCCCCTGTAATCTTGAGTAATACACCCACATACCGGTGTGAATGTCAGGTGGTTGAGTATCCCTTTGACGCATCTTTTCTGCAGCTGAATCTCACTTACAGTTCTTTGTCAGTGATTAATCAACTGACAGAGACAACTACATATCAGGAGGCTTTATCTCAGGTATGAGGCTATGCCCAGAAGCTTGCCTTACTTTCCAACCATGCAGTTATTTTAATAAGTTATAACCACTAACTGTCCTGCTTGTACTGCCATAGCTACAGCACAGCGCTGTAACTGGCACACCACACCGTTATGCCCAAGTCAATTAACCTCTCCTCACCTCAGTTTTCTACTCATAAAACTGTGTTTAAAGTGTTCAGCCACCTTGGTAAAAAGCTGATTAATATTAATATCTGACCTCAGTATCTACAATTGCCATCATCACTATAAATATATTTCAGGTGACCTGAATGCAGCTTACATCTCCCCATTACGGAGAGGTGATTTTTTTTTTTTTTTAAACAAGACACCTGGTGTATTTAAAAATGGCTTGTGTACTTATTTTCATATCACAACACAATGCACAAACTGTACTATTAAATGGGACAATAACCCAGTTGACCAGCTTGCACATACCATCAGAGCAACAACTCCGTTATGCACACATTATTTATGAACTTACAAAAAAATATTCATAGCAGCCCCAATGCCTCCCAAACTCTGATTTGCCTGTGTGTGGAAAAYGATGTTTTCATTTAAATAACAAAAAACTATAAAAATTGCAGAGTGACATATGACACTATTCCAGGAACGGGAAGATCTGCCACTGAGTTTGAATATCTGGATTCTACTGCTCAACACTCAGGGTTTCCTGCATTAGACTAATTAATCTAGCTCTTTATCCAGTGTACCCCACTCACCAGAGCATTCAGTTGGAAAAAGTACCCATGGTGAAGAAGTTTGCCAGGCCGGTTTTACAAAGCAGTGCTGCTCATTCTCTCGAGTTCGACTCTACCTGTATTTCAGCAGTAAGATACCGCTGTGACGGGGAGGGAGTCAGTCAGGATTCAGTCTAAGTCTACTTAGTCTTTTACAAGACCAGGATTAACTTCACCTTGATTAACTTCAGTTTCAGCACAGACCACCTAACTGCCCTATGCCAATTTACCCAGCCTGCCTTTACCTCAGTGATTTGAAGATGATATTTTCCTGCCTTAAATAAGCAGAAGAATGATTAGGTTGAAATTGTTAACTTTTTTTTAAGACCATTACATTTTTTATGCCTCATCCGTATGAAGTGTGGGACTGTTTCAACGAGGTGCCAAAAGCGTCCTACAAACAGTAAGGCTCTTCAGCTTTCCTGTAAGAAACCAAGGAAGCACCAAGGTTGCTCAGCACCAGGCAGATTTTATCCCTGCTTTATAATAAGGAAGCAAAAGCCAACCATAAATGAATCCAAGACTGATGACTTGGAAGGAATGCTCTGCCACAATAATCCTAGCTAGTTATCCTGGGCACAACGCAAAGCATACTGAAAGAACTGGAAAAATCTCCCACTGTGTTTAACAGGACTTGAATGGGTCTCCAAGTATGGGGCAAAGGCCCGCTGAAACATTGTTTCCTACATTAATTCCACAATAGGGAATTTCCTTTGACAAAAGCAAAGTAACATCTCTTCTGAAGGACAGACAAAGAACGCACAAAAGATCAGAAAGAACATAATATGTCACCTGATAATACCTGTAACATCCTGGTAGGTTTAAGTATGATCTTGTACTATAATTCATACATGAGGCTTACTTCTTTTTTTAATTTCCTTTAAACTGTCACTGACCATCCTTGCTGCCAGTATGGGACTTCTCAGAGTTATCTGAAAGCTTAACTTACTTTAGGAAGTGGAGGTTTTTTATTTTAAAAAAACAAAACTGAGTTTTACTGTCAAGACAGACAATTCATGCCAGGTAAAGTTTCCCTGCTGATCACAACAGATGAGTCCCTTCATGAGACCACTGTAGTTTCACAATAGCAAAGCCAAAAATGGCAATGTAAAGCTAAACTTAGCCCCAGACTCAGAGATGTGTCCAAGGACCACAGTAGCAAGTTAAGAAGAAGCTGAATTCAGATGCTGGTCTGATACTGAAAATAAGCCTGGAACATTCATTCCTTCTTAGATAAAATATAAAATTATGCTTAAGGTACAAAAGGAAAAATATTTTTTAGTGATGAACAAACAAACTGAGTGCTGTATGATGCCTAGAAACCTTAAATTGTCTGGGAGACAAAAAGGAACTGGAGAGAGATGGGTTACAATTCAGAAATGGTTTTTGCAGACTTTATCCCAAAAATCAGTGTCTGGTCTGGAGAGGATTTATGAAGTTTTCTCTCTTCCTGCACGTACACTGATTTCCTGCTGTAATCTGTCTGCAAAAGTCAAGCATTTAGAGATGCCTTAACAGCAGTTTTGGGTCTTAGAGAACCCTAATGCCAATAAGTATTTGCTAGAGGGTCTGATGGAAAAAAATATATGAAAAGATAAGAGATTTGGAAATCACAATTTTAAATTTGGTACTATTTTTGGCAGGCAAATCCACATTGATCTGAGTCTTGGGGAAAGTTACTGCAATCCTCATGGCAACAGGGACATAATGAGTTTTAGAGAGGAAGTGGGGAGGAGAGCTAAAGCTGTAAAAATGCTAAACACATGGCTTTACAGCCTGTCACGCGTGTTCTTAATTTTGCTCCTGTTCTCCCCCCACACTTAATGACTCCCAGAAAACAGAATCAGATGCAGCACAGAGGAACTAACTCCCCATAGCAGCAGCAGTGCAGCTTTCTAACCCCAGACTAGCTAAAATACAGGGGGGACACAACGCAGTGCAGCAGTGACTATGTAGCCTTAAAGACCTCAGCAGAGCACAAAAAACCTAGGGAAAGTCTAGGTCACTAGTGCTCCCAGGTTAGTGCTATATGTCAACCCTGAAATAACTCAGGTTAGTAAGTGAGGGGCTGTCTTTTTGGCTTCTGTGTCTGAGTGAAAAATCAGCAGGTCCCAAGTCAAAGATAGCTTCCTTGAGGTGGACCTCTGTTGATTGGTCCTTAGCTAATGCAGATGAAATGCTTCAGAGAAATTATAAATGACAACTTTGAGAACAGATTAGTTTTAGGCTTATTTTAAGTCCATGTTTTCCTACTTCATGCTCTTTTTTTTTGGTAACAGCATTTCCAATTCTGTTATCAAGAATATAACTCCTAGGTTTACTAGAACTATTTTGTTTTCATTTTAAGCTTGTCTAGGGTTTTAAGTCGATTCCTACAGACAGAATAGGGGCAGGCATATCACTGCAGTGCTGTTGACAAGCATGGCAGAATGTATGCGAACCAAGATGAATCTTGGGATATCAGGGATCAGGGTACGTTTTTCACCAAGTTGCATGTGCCAGTTTGGGGCAGGTATTACTAGAGGCTGGACAAATGGAATGGTTCCCTTGACAGCTGTCACTCAGCAGTCTGTTGGCAAGGGACAGGCAGTGACAAACTATCATAACTTTGGGGAAAAGACCAGGTGACAAATACCAAATACTAGCTTGATTGTAGAGGAGGGGGGAACCTGGTCACCTGCAGCCATAAAATCAAACAGCTAGCTGTGGGTGAGATCATAAGAATAAAGACCATAATGCTGATCGATACTACCTTACTGTTTGATTTATCCACGGGGAATCTATCATTTCTTGTCTTCATTACAATCTCTGGCCTTTTAGACGGTGTTTGTTCAGACCCTAGCGCAAAACCACGCCATCCATGGACAAACGCAAATATGTCAGTCCTGCACTGAGGGTATCAACATGTTGATATTTGAAAAGAGGATGGTCCCAGATTTCAGAGAAAACAGATCACCTCAGTCAGTCACATCAGCTGTCTTCTGATGGTACTTTCACCACCAAAATTCTGCTCGTTTGGAGATATACTGCTCCCAATTAGCTGGCACATATATCTTCAGAGCTGTCCTTGCCTCTGATAGCTCGTGGCAGCAGAACAAGAAGATTGACATTTGCTATCATAATTGCAGTCCCTGGCACTGGTCTCCTCTGAGACCTGCATTTCAAGAGAAAAGGGCAGCAGCTGCCTCCTCACCATAACACTCTCTCTCTGCCTGATGGGTACTGGTGATATTGCACTCATCTTTCTTTCAGTCCTTTCCCACATTGATATACCACTTCCAAACCTTAGCCTTACTGCTGTGTACCACATTAAACCACTCTTGGTAAGGTCAGAGCATTAATACCTATTTCTACAACATGCATATTACTTTACATTTCAGACTCCCTAAGCATTAAAATTGCACACACCTCCATGGGGGAGAAAAGTAGCCAGCTGACAACAGCTTAGACAAACCATGGAATCCTCTCACGACTGCCTCTGTTAAGGACTCAAGAAATCTTTTAAGTTCATAAGCTGATATCATTGCAATAATTACAGCAGGTTGAGATATTCACCTTTGACTGTGACTTGAGCACTGCAAGATGCCTGTCCTGTGTTGTTTTCGGCCAGACAAGTATAAATACCATCATCTTCTGGTAAGGCATCTTGGACAGTCAGTTTTGCAACTCCATCTTCAAAAGTGCAATGGGCATACTGGATTGGCTGGTCTGTAGACAGAAAGGAAGAGAATTATCTTAATACACCAACCACAAATTTCAAAAGCACTTCTTGGTTTCAATGAAATCAAGCTGCCCAACACCAGTCAGTATACTAGAGCCCAAAGCCAAATCCTGCTCTCTGGTGCACAGCCACTGCTCTCTAGTGACTACAAACGGCAGTATCCCAAGTTCAAGGCAGAACATGGTCCTCAGACAAATCTCACCATTAGGTTTACTGGATGCTACCTTGATTAATAGTAAGAGGAGAAAGGTTTGGTTTTGTATTTTGAACAGATTCACTTCCAAGTGCATAAGAGAAGAGATGCCATGTGTGTTTGCTCAACCATTGCCTCTATCTCATACTTTGTGGAAAACTAGACATTAACATTACCATCCAGATGTGCAAAACCTGTCGGCGTATGGAGAAACATTGGAAGGCCCCTATAATGGACGACATTCCAAGACAGACAGCAAAATCTACGATAGACTGTGAGGCTGATTTACACAGGCAGTCAGTCCGCACAAGAGTATGTATAGTCTGGTCATGCACAGCTACAGTCTAGTCTGTGGTAAAAAGCATGACCACTAAAGAAGTTCATTTTAAAAAACTGGTTCCTTGAACTGGTATGGAACATGCTTAAATGTTAGCRTGCACTGGTTAAAGTTGCCTTGCTATTGTTTCAGAAACTATCATCAATCTCAGCCTTACTTTCTGAAATGCTTCTGCAATCTGTTTTCCTAATATTAAATAGTTTCCACTACTGACTCATCATTGGTTGCTTTCCCAGTGTATGCAATGCTTAAGAGGGCCTGATAGCCGTATATAAACAGCATGCTGGAAACAGAAATTAGATTCATCTAAGAGAAGAGGGTGAAATTGAAGAAAAATTGTTCAGGACTGAATCAAAGACATCAGCCACTGGGGAAATCATGGTCAAAATGAAAGATCAAAATTGATTTCATTGACAGAATCATTTTAAAAGATTAAGAGAAAAGCACTGGGGTTTCTAAGAACCAGCTCTGCACTATCAGCAGGATAAATTAAATGATGCCACAGATTTTTCTCTCAGCTATGATTTCCAACACTAGCAAAATTAGAAGACAGTTATTATCTATGCATTATCTCTGTATGAAGTTTCATTCTGAAATATTTACATGTGCTAAAATCAGCATGATTCAATAGTTACACACACTATAAAATGCCTGGCTGGATGATCTTGGTCCCTTACTTGTCTTATAAGCCATCTGTTTGGAAAGTTAACAAATTTTCTACCACATGAAAATACTTGGGCAAACATTTAATCAACTGCCCAGGAGGCACCAATTTCAGAATAAACTCCCTCCAGCTTCTTCATGGATCACATGTTCTTATTACTGGTTCCTTTGAGCTCCTTTCACTCTGTTAGGCATGGGCTGTTGTGCCTACTAGGTCCAATTTTTATTTTAGCCTGCAGGATATCAGTAAGTTCAAATATGTGCAATATAGAACTGAAGCCCAAGTAGACAAAGTTTTCTGGTAGAGGGCATGGGGTACTGGACTGCCTTCCTGGTCTGACTGCAGAGTACCTAACCTGACAAGGATCCTGGCTSGGATTCTGACATTGAAGCTATTAATGGTGCCTAATAGTGCCACAATGATAACATGTCAGAATCATATATGCAGGATAAAAGCTGCACCATCAAACAAAAGGACAATGTCTTTTTATTTCTATCATGAATAAGCAAATGAATAGAGGAAGCGCTCTATGCGGAAAAAAAAAAAAGTGCGGTTTCCTTCACCATGCCCTCAAATCACAAAACAATATCACATCCACTTTTTCCCTCCATGTCCCAACAAAACCTGGACTTTCATTTTTTATTTTTAGCACTATTTGCTATTCTCCTTTTTTATCAGACCCCCAAAACCAAACAAAAATATATCTGTCCAGAGGGATAACCTACAGCCAGATTATGTTCATTGTACCTACATTTTGATCTAATAAAAACAGCTCTCCCAGTAGTGAAATGTTCCCTTCTCTAGAGGCAGAACAGTCAAATATCCGTGACAGTTTGGCAGCAGGAACAATAACAAAAAATACCGTACTGCTGGCATGCTATGCCAGAAGAAAGGAAATTTTCCCCTGGTCCATTTATTACAAGCTTTCTGGACAGATCAGAAAGCTATCCTAAAACAAACGCTTCTCAGAGAATTGTTCTGCTAAAGTTAGGGACGTATTGTTTTCTAAATTCAACAGAAAGAGGTTCAATTGAACTTAGGAGAAAATAGGACAGCAATATGAAAAGGCATGTTCGATTACAGGAAGATATTTAAAATGCAGTGACATTGGCCTTATTCCTGCACATTAAACAGAAATTACCAACAAAACATTTAAAGAATCTTAAGTAAATTGGAGTTACATACTCAAGTATTGTCACAGACAGCATGAATAGAAAGTTCTTCTTTATACAGCCTTGCTGAGGCCAGAACTAAACACAAGAACTATACTTCTAGGGAATTTGCTAGTAAATTGGTGCAAATTCATAGGGAAACTTAAAATAAAGGGCTGGAAGACAGAGATTAGCAAATAGTTTAATAGAGTTGAAGCGTGAGGAATTGCATCATTCCACCTTATTATCATCTAGAAAGAGACAAGAGCAAGAGCAATGAAAAATGACYCCAGTGACAAAAAAGGAACATTATCCATAATGGTATGGAACAGAAAGATGTTTAAGCTTCAGTTTCTGGAAAACTTTCAGAGTGAGAGCAAAAAGATGGAAGAATTGTCTTTTTAAAGTTGGAAAAAAAAGATTCAAATCATTAAAATGGACCAGGAAAAAGTATATGAAAAAGGAACTGAAGATGGTAAAGCTTCAGAGAAGAGTAAGAGCTGGAAAAAAACAAAGTTCAATCAAGYAGCTCTTATTTGTGCAATCTGGATGAATATGAAACCAACTCCCTGTCCTCACAGGTGCTAAGAAGTATTTATAGAGAATGCACAGCTTACATCATCTATTTTTTGGCTTGGTTAACCTGAAAAAGAGGTCGGTTCGCACAATGGCTTGGAAAACATTTTAAATTTGCATGTAGTCATAGCTGGTAAAAATGCCAAGAGGTGCCATTATACAAGAAGCTGTTACAAGTCTTTTAGGTCTCAGCTGTTGTTGATTCCTTAGAGATCATGGGAGGCAGACTGGACAACATGCAGGCTGTTCAGTATCACGGGATGGCAAGCATAAGAGTAAGACGGTTCTGCTTTTTTCTCGTTTTTGTGATTCAAAGCAGCCTTTTGCTCATGTTTCTTACAATTTGGTAACTTGGTCTTTATATTCATCACCCCCTCAAGTGTATATGTACTTTTCTGACTAATTATTTTGAAAAATTAATTCTAGTTTGTTACCACTGTCACACTTTGAAGACAATTTGAATTTGACATTTTCTTCTGAACTTCATACATCCTGTCCCATATATACATATTATTACCATGGAGTTCTGCAAAAGTGCTATACTGTGAACAAAAATGCAATTGCTATCAGTAGATTGTTTTTCTCTATGGGGCAGCCTACTAGTTGTGAACTTAAAAAGCTTTATATTCCAAGCATGGACAGCAGATTCTAACGCACCTTTTTTAAAATAAAATTTATCTGCCTGACTCAAACTATATACTGTGAATGTACTGTTKTCTTCACATGGCCAGTTGATGAAAGACTCCATCATGTTATTTCACAAAGAGCATTGTTATGTCTGCTTGGAGTGATATTTCAGGACCAGAAATACAAATTTCTCCTTTATTTGGTTATGGATGGAAATATGGCAGTGTATAGTATGTAGTTAGCTGTCAGACAGGAAAGAAATGTTTGCATTCAAATGGATATCACAATAGCCAATTTGATCCGTAAGTAAAATTATGACCGTAGGAATGTACATGGATTTATCAGCATTAAACTACTGTTTATAATCCATTCAAGTTTGTATCCAAATGGTATATAAACAGTTATGTATCACAATCAGATGCAAGACTGAGAAGCATTGAAATACAGTAGTATGTTCTAGGAGTCTGGGATGAAAGTAATGTGTTTATGTCTTTAGAATAATATATGATGTCCCTGATTTTTATTATTGTGATAGCTTCTTGTGCTTCTCTTGCTCAAAATCATAACTGCCTTTTGATTTAAGAGCAGAGTTAATGCACTGCCTTTCACCTACAGAACCCTAAATGATTTGAAATCCAGCTACCTGAAAAATTGCTTACTCCTTGTGATATTGATCTGATTGCAGTTAGAAGCTTGGATTCTATAAAGACGTGGCTATACCTGAACAGGCACAGGGCCAGACTCAGACAAGATTAGTAAGAACAGGAGAAAGGTTAACTCAGAACAAACATATGGAAGAACGACAAGAGGGAACAGTGTATATTGGAGGCTTACAGAAACCTGTCATTTATGGATCTCTAGGCTGCATTTTTCAGGAGACACTGGTTTCCCAGTTAGCAAAGGCAGAACATGATTATATCCACGGAGACACTGTGCCTAGGTGTAACAGTGCAAACTATACTTCATTTGAAAATCAGAAGTCATTTGAGACACGAAGACGCTCTGTATGAGGTGGAAGGCAACTGGGTATAACTACATCAAATGACTAAGGGAACCCCTTGTAAGTATGGGGTACCTTTGGAGCACAAAGCAGAAACAGCTGACCCGATGGGTAGGAGCTGCTCTTTCAGTGCTGCAAGATGCAATTCTTGTGTAGCAAAACACTGCTTCTATCCCAGCCTGCAAAGAGGGAACTGAAGTGTAGCCTTCAGAGAGAGAAGCAAATGATTTCCAATGGGAGAGGGTCAGAGCTTTATTCACATGTGTTTCATGCTGTAAATAAAGAACCGGCATTTCTATTCCAGACATGGAGCTATTGGGAAGGGGAATAGGCCAGGCTGTGGGAACATACCAATCTCAAGGTCATGGTTTATTTGCCCTGCCACCTTTCTGAGTTATCCCATTTTCTCTGAATGGCTTAAGATAAACAGAGATCATGTGCAAATAATTCATTTTAAAACAATCTTGGAGGAAACCGCTTGATGGCAAAGTATGCTATTCTTTGTCTTTAAATCACACACACACACAAAGATAGATGGCTTGGCAGAGCCTGCAAAAAATCAACTGCACTTCAGAAGTAACAGACCTGATCAAGGGTTAAGCTGAATATATCTGTCTAGTGTTTAATAGATATGGCTCTGAATGGAAAGAGCCCTTAGTCCAAGTGTGCCAGTCCCTGGATCTCCAAGATCGTTTGGATTCTAAGCAAAACACTGATGTTTGGGCCCAACTCGGATAGTAAGAGGGGACTGTTAAGGAAACTTTCATGTTCATTTGTTTAATCAGGGCAAGATACAAGATTATAGACCCTGATAAAAGTAGATAATGTTCTACTTGCTTATCTTTTTTTAGACAGCTTTGGACAAACATTCCCGTGCAGTGTTAAAATCTCAAGGAACATCTTTCCAGTAGAGAAGTAACCTGAAAAACTGTGATATTAAGCAGAAAGTGAAAATGCCATTCTGGTTTCATTGTCTCTGATAACTGAGAGGCTCAGAGAAAAAAGGGAAAGATGAAAAGGCAACTGAAATTTAGATGTTTGTGGATCTTTTTCATTCTTAATTATATCCTGTAAGGAAAGAAAAACACTTGTATAGTAAGAGCAATATATATTGCTGCTCTGTGTACACTTTGATTTCCTTCTCATTGGAGAAATGTGTATGATTTGTGAAGGAAAAAGATAAGCAGTCCAACAGTCCACAAAGAACGGACCAAAGCAACATAAACGGATGAAATGCCTGGAGGTTAATCACGGTAGGTCCAGGTCTGCAGCAGGCCCAGAAGCACATGGCCCTGCCCGAGTGTTGTGCCTTACTAGATTTTGGGCATGTAGCAGCTAAAAACAATTATGACCTACCCAGGTGACTGAAGAGTGGAACCAGGCACAGAATTCCTTCCAAGCTTAAAGAGTGATACTGCACTTATTTTTCTTATAAATTATCTTTCCTGCAGCACCTTGATGCCTACCCATTACCCTCAGAACAGAGGCTAGTAGCGAAGGAGGGGTAGTTGCACAGTATTCAGCATACAGTAGCAACACAGACTTTGTTCCACTGTGATGAAAAACTGTGTTTAACAAAACCCAAGAAACACCCCATCTGCATACAAACTTGTCATCGGAGTCCCCCTCCTGGACATAGTGGAAAACGGCAGTAAGACAGAAAACTACTGAAGGGAAACATTCTTCCTGCATATGATACACAAAAAAAATGATTTTCTTCAAACATTCTAGCAGATATTATATTATGGTGAGTTAGAGTGCTTTGTGCAGTATTCACAGCCTTACTGTGTACTGATCAGAGYGGCATTTGAGACTGTGGACAGAAGTGGGTGCATACATGTATTTCTGCAGAAAAGGGAATTCCTTACCATTGAGAAGCCATGTGATCTGAGGCACAGGCACACCTCCTACACAGCACTGCAGCACAAAGTCTTGCCCTTCACTCACGGTGCATCCTTTCAAGACACTGGAAAAACATGGAGCAACCTCTTCAACTTTAGGCCCTTTAAAACCAAAAGGAAAACAGTTCCTTTATCCAGACTGACAAAATGACCTTTACTATTTAGTGACTTTTTCTAGGGATGGTAAGATGCCATGGCTGGGCTAACAAATTTGTCCCATGCAAACAAGCAAAAAATCAAAACCACAATGAAATGTTTTATTGGGAAATAAAAATCATTTCAAGCRACGGACTGGCATAAAGAAGTTGTTCTCCCACAATCTACAAGGCAGGCAATTCTTGCCTTCAAGCTTTGTCTTAGGTGGTGGTTTTCTACCCCAAAATCCACCATTTGCAACCAAACACTAGCAGGGAATGCAACATATTACCTGAGAGCTAGTGCAAAGGGAAGGATAATTATTCTTCCCTCTTGTCTGTCTTATCTCTCCCTCTCTCAAATTTCCCTGGCTGGCAGTAAAATATAGGGTAAATTGAGGAAGCTGTTTACAGATCTCTCAGGAGGCCAAAAGTGTGCTGCCATAGTATCTTGGGCATCCTAGTTTAACCTCAGACACAGCAAATAGAGAAACGTTGCATAAACATGATCCTAGTTCCAGGACAAAATCTAAAACCAGGTGAAAAGATTAGAATTCAGGAGAGGATTTGCTAAGAGGCCAACAAGTCTTTCAACCAGACTGCTAAGACAGTGCTTTCAAGCTCGAAACAATTTGCCCCTGGGAGTTGTACTTGAATTTGGCAGCATGCAATTCTCATTCCTTCTTTTCAAATTCGCTTCATTGCACAGGATTGATTTGTGCTTGCAAAACATTTCAGATATGCAGTGTCCCATAGAAGTGCTAAGCAACTCCAGGAGAACCACATGCAGAATAAAACAAACAAAAAAACCCTTTGGCAACCTGTATTAATACAATCATTTATAGAAAAGTCCAAGAGAGAACAGGTCCTCCCTATGTACAAAACATGGTGAGATGCTAAGCAACAGCAACAGGTAGGAGCAGAAACCGGCACTGATGAAGAAAGTGGYTTGCCAGCTTTCCTACACCACATTAGTGGCAGAGGTAGGAATCAGAATTAATCTGCATCGAGCAGTTCTAACTGGAATTTTGCAGTCACCACCCTTCGACAGCTTAGAAAAGCCCAGCCATAGTTTTCAAAGTGCAGATGGGCTCACAAGAGCTTACTTACTTTTGACAGTTAGCAACCAGCTGGTGGAAGTCTGGCCTTTGGGGTTGAAAGCTACACAACTGTAAGATCCACTGTCCCCCAAACAGGCTTTCTTTAACAACAAGCAATGAATTCCATTTTCTTCATATATTTGRACTCCTTCTCCAGGTTTAATAGGTACACCCTCTTTGAACCACTCCACATCTGGTTTTGGTTTCCCTGCAACTAGACAATCAGGTACTTGAATTTTTATGAACAGGTATTCCCCTCACTGTAATTCTATTATTTGCTTTGGTGCAAATTATGTATACTTTACACATACATAATTATATAAACTTTAATGAGTAAGTAATACACATAACTGTCTTCAAAAAGACAGTTTGATATTTCTGATTTTCCAAAACTGCTCACCCAGTCCAGCTTTTAAAATAAYAAATACTTGGCAGCTTGAAAAGCCCCCAGCACTTTGCAATCTATGGTACCTGCAGCAAAAACAGTTATTGTAGCTGTTCAACCTGTTCTTTTCCAGAGTAGGGTCCAGGAGTAGGCAAAGCAGGCAGCTTCCTAGGACAGCAAACTGCCAGGGAGCAGAAACAAAACAGCTATGGCTTCACTGCCTGCTTTGCCTATGCCCGAGCTCTGGAAAACCGGATGGGCTTCTGGTGGTACCAAGGGATGGCTGGGCTTTGTGGGGCTTTAGCTGCCCTGTGTAAAAGGAGAGGAAAGGATGCCGGAATCACCAACCCCATCCCTCTCTTTTCTTCAGCAAGCAGGGCTCTCTGCTGATACTCATTCTCAACTTTACCCATTTTGCTCATAGCAAGAGCACCTCAGCCCCGGAGGAGGGTACAGACAGCACGAGATGGCAGGAAGAGCAGCAACAAAGACATACGATGTACTGGAAGAGGCCCTTTTCAACAGAGAAAATACAAGGTTGAAGGAATGACA
>NW_020450838.1:746103-860017 GCF_003343035.1 Apteryx rowi | reverse complement strand
ACACACACAGCCCCTAGATCCAGCACAGGATTCTCCAAATCCATAAAAAAATTTGGAAGGGGGTAGGTTACCATTACAGCCACGAATAAGAAAAAAAGTGGAATTTCCACTGGATACATCAGAAGGCAGGAAATGTCCTTTCCCTGTGAATTTACTCCAGGAGAGACTAGAAGTTATTATCACAAAAAAGACTCTCTTCCCTGACCAGCAGAAAAACAACACACTGCTGGAATCCACAGACAATTAGTGAAAAAAAAGTRTAGGCAGGAGATCCTCTGAAAGTTTGAAAAAATTCAAGTCCTGAAGCATCAAGGAACCTGGATGCTTTGTAGTAACCCTGCAGACCTGCCAGCATGTGGAGCTGACAGCCTGGCAAGTAGAGGTCTCCTTATGGATGTTACAGCATTTCCATTTCCACTGCCCATCACAGCCAGGAAGGAAAGGTGCATGTGAAGACAAGCCCGGACACCCTCTGGGGAGGATTCTCAGGGAAGAGAGTTTCTTGGACCAAACTAACTGGTTATTAAAAGGAGTTATGGAGATTTCACTGGAGCTTCCCTACAGATACCATGCACGACCTTCCCCAATCGACTTAAGAGTTTGAGCTTTGGATCTGAAGCCAAACAAAAAGACATTCACTGACTTCAATAAGCACTGAATAATCGCCTTGATTTCTGCAGAACAGGGACTACATTTCCCTACCAATAAAAACTATGAATTAGTTAAACTTTGCAATATTTTTTAGATGCTCTGACGGAAAGTGAGGGAGAAGTTCTTAGTACTACTCTGTCTGAAAAATAAACTATTCAAAAGGTGCCAGAATCTTTGGAATACTTCCCCTTCTGTACTCTCTGGGGTTGTGATATAAATTGTATTCTTTCCTCATGGGGCAAGAACCATTGAGAAATGAAATCAATTAGCATGGTTTTGTTGTGAATTTTTTTCTCCACAGACATAAAAAAACCAATTTCTCCCTCACTCATGGGAACAATTTGAAGTGCAAATGTTATTTAAAAAAAAMCATAAAAATGCTTCAAAATTATTTTTACTAAAATTGTAATAAACAAAATGAAGTGTTCCAAATCTACCCCCTAGATTCAAGGTTACCAGCAAAATGCAGCCCTCATTACTCTTTCRAGAGGTTAAAACACAGTCAAATTCTGAAGAACAAACTCTGAACCACCCTTTTAATTCTGACTTTTTCATTTAAATTGTTAGAAGCACTCAGATCAATATTGGGGTGACCAAATA
This sequence comes from Apteryx rowi, assembly GCF_003343035.1. Classification (NCBI taxonomy): domain Eukaryota; kingdom Metazoa; phylum Chordata; class Aves; order Apterygiformes; family Apterygidae; genus Apteryx; species Apteryx rowi. The sequence goes on along the minus strand of NW_020450838.1, from coordinate 858,766 downwards.
TAAGGGGTAACAGTAGATGCCCCAACGGAAATGCAGTGACTAATTACAGTTTCTTAGCTGATCATTTCTTTGGCTCAAGAGGAATATAATAGTTACAGGTCTGGAAAGGGTACAATTAATTTTCTCTCTTGCACCCTCATATAAGAGGTCCTAAAACTGCCTCCTAGAAAGACAGGCATTGAGCACATCTGGGGAAAAAACAGTTGCAAGAGGGGATGGACACTGCAGTGTGGAATGGCCTGAAAATTTCCCAGAGTAGAGTATTGTGGAAACAGCATGAGACTCTGCATCTATTTCAAAAATGTTTTAGGAAGAGGCAACTTGCAGTGAAGAAGGAAGTGTTTCCCCATTTCCAAGCACAGAAAGGGAACTCAGCTAACCCCAGGGCTCTGAGAACTTTCATCCTTTTACCTTTGCTCTTGAATTTAATCTCCTGTCCTTCTGATGCTTCCAGGCTCTGTGGACGGCTCTCAAACTGAGGAGGAATTCCCTGAGGCTCCCTCTTCTCCTCTGTTACAGCTTTCCGGGCTCCACCTCTGTTTTCTGCTTCTCTGCTCCTTGGACTGACTTGCCCTGTCAGAAGTGAGGTTTGTTGAGCTGTCACCGTGGGCTGCACAGGTCTTTTCCTGTCTTCACCTGGTCTTAGAGAGGTGGCCTGGGGTTCTGCCTTTGGTTCAGGTTGAAATTTAATGGCTTGCAGTGTGATGGTGCTTGAAGTTTTCTGCAAGACCTGAGATCCCCTTGTTCCTCCTTTAGGTTCTTGAGGAGACACTACACTGGCTTCTTGGTGATGTCCTTCCTTACTGTCTTTGACTTCTTTGGAGGAGATGTAGAAGGTCTCTTTCTTTGCTGACAGTCTGTCTTTGGTTTCAATCATATCAGCGCTGCTGGATTTCAACTCTTTGGCAATCCCATTGCTAGTTACCTGTTGGAATTCTGAATGTTCAGCAGCTTTAGCAGGAATTGTTGTTGGTTTTGATGGTATGCTGAAGGAAAATCATAAGTTTACAGATATATGATACTGTATAAAGACTAATCATTATTATCAGCAATGATACAAATGTCCAAGCCCTTAGCAGGAAGGTGAGCTAGCCTTCTCTTGTGAGTAAATTATGGAGGCAGAACTAATCTGGTGAACCCAGTACATGCGGATTTCTGGCTGTAGGGCAGCACAGTTGCATTCACATCAACCTTATTTTAAAGTATGTTTCTATAAATCACACAAATGTTAATAACAGAATAGGCACAGCATTTTGAGATCAACTTTGCAATGAAAATGGAGTTAGGACAATGTAAACATGCACTTCTGAAATCCCATCCAGGGCATGCTGGTACAGACTAAGCATCCTGAAGGCTCTAAAGCAACTGGCCTTCATGAAGATATCTTACACAGACAGGTTAGAACATTTCATTCCTGCATTTTCTATCCATGAAGAAAAGCCAAAATGATTTTTGTAAATCATAGTCATTTAAATTTAATAAAYGTGCTAAGTCCTACAATATCTATTTTTTCTTATTGCTGTATCCATACTTCAGTAGTCTATTTTCAGACAACAGTAAAGACCCTGGACATACCACATTTGTGTATGAGAGCAGAGAACAACCTCAGTATTGACATGATGATGCAGGACTGCAAAAAGGAATTGGCTTGACTAGTCCAGAGTATAATTTCTCCCCACACAGTTCTTGTGCAGATTCTACAGCTAATTGGCTRCTCGGAAGCAGTGAGCATAAAGACACCTAAACTGTGCTTTCCTATACCAGACCTGCACTTTCTGTACTTCACAGTGTTGTCACCAGTTCCACCAACTATTTCATAGGAAACAACAAGGACATCTGAAATTGTCACTATGAGATAATCTCATTCCAAATAAAAATTTTCTAACTTCCAAATACAGACTGACCCAAAACAATTTATCACTTTGTGAGAAGGCTTCATGCAGTAAATGTCATCATTAGTATACTATACTTAAATATACTGAGAAAGTACCCCAGGAAAAACATACCACAATGACTGAGCATATGTGTCAGTCTTATCTGGACCTGAAATAAAGAAAAACAGAACAGGTAACTGTTATATATACTATATATAATCCCATAAATTGCATATGTTGTAAGCAAAGAATATACTTAAGAACCTTCACGCTTCATACTTCCTATGCATTGAAGTCAAGATTGACTATCACCACACCTGGAATTTGATATGGACAACAGCAAACTGCTCAGCTGAGACAGAAAGAAGTCTTAGTCTGTTCTGAGACACTGCTGGATCTAGCGAGATATAAAGCCCCTTGAGAAGTAATGATCTGTCAGTCTAAAAGGCTTGTGTTGGAAGAGAAAAGTCAGGAAGAGATTCCACCTCAGAAGCAGCTCATTAAATCTTACGGGAACTCCACAGAGTATGCAAAGTGGGAGAAAAATAAATCATCAGTACTACTCCTGAGCATGCCCACAGTGAAACTGAAGCTGTGCTCCAGATAAAACACAAAATCAAAATAAGAGTAATAACCCCCTTCCCTCACAAACCTAAGCCCACCTGCAAACTTTTACTGAGTCATTCCCTSGGTACTAAGGATTATCATGTTCAACACAACACGAAAACTAACATACAACATTTTTTGATTTGCAACAAAACCACAAAATCTGGGAACATGGCTAAGTTATATAGCTTGCCAAGTTACCATCATCAGCTGCATTGATATAAATGAGTGCACTTTTTGCCTATACCAGCATCTTAGTTCACATGGATGTAAGCTTCCATGTATTCTCCCAAACCTAGACAGTATTTGCCTCCCTGTACCAACTCCTAAAGACAGCATCAGTTAATAAATAGCTGGGAGGGAGCRAAACACTGCTCCAGATCCAGTCCCAACCATATCTCTTCATTTCTCCCTGGTTAACACTGCAGGATGCAACATGTTTTCTCCTGGTCAGATCAAAGTTGCATCCACTCTGCTGTCAGCTGTGGGACTAGAAATTCCAGCAGAAAGGCTTGCAATAATGAATTTGCAGGAAAAAGTCATCATCCAATACTGCATAAAATATGCTTTCAGAATCCTTGTCTCAGGGAAAAGACAAAAAGGTGTGACAGATGATACCCTGATTTCAACTGTGGTTTGCAAGCAAAAATCCACATCTAAGTGCTTGAACTTGCGTTACCGTTTGCAGTGACCAAAAGAAACTACTTACACATAAAGAAGGGTTGCACTGAGAGAGGGAAATAACTCATTGACCTCACTTCAATAAACCTGTCAATATACAGTTACGGAAATTTTTCACATAAAAATTAAAGCTGAAAATGGACTGGATAAATGCAGAAGAAGAAGCAGAATAACTACTGGTAACAAAAACAATGCTATGCAACCCTGTTAATTAAAAGAATATTTTCCCCTCCTTTGCTGCTTTCCATTGTGCAGAAACCTGGGGGAAAAAATGAAGCTCTTGGAATAAGGTTATCCACATATGAGCTTGCACGGCTTTATTTAAAAGAAAAAACAAAAAAAACCCAGTAATTCTGAGCCACTTGATTGTCTGTTAGCATTTTACAGCAGTTCCTACTACCYGATCTAATTGATAATGAAAGAATTAGATATTGTGGTTAGGTAAGTGGAATCATCCGATTAGTCAAGTACACTGCCAGAGAACGCCCTTCTTACTGACAGTCTGGAGACCACTTTCTTCTGGTTGACCTGTGCTAATCCAAGAAAGAATGTGCGCATTATTCAGAGATGTGGTCAGCATCTGAAGTAAACATATACCACCACTGACTTTGTGACCCCAGTTCTGCATCACCTCTCAAGGCTGCTGTACGCACAACAGAAAGCTCACCACTTCAGGGAGGGCAAGCAAGGATCAAGTTTCATGTTCAATAAAAAGGCTCAGTGGACAAAAAGGCCCTTTCTATAATATATCAGTTGAATAGGCAACTTGTAGAAGCTTTCTGCAATGGTTTTATCACATTGGCACTTACAGATAAAAAGCGCAGCTTTAAGTAAAGTGGTAAATGCTAGTTGCAGTTCTGAGAATCCCAGATGCAAATCCTATTGTCATTTGTATTCTTGACCTTACAAAGTGACAGCATTGCTGTGAACCTAAAAAGTTCACTTCAAATTTTCACTGATGGGGGCATATGTAACCCACTGATCTTGTGCCTGCAGCTGAAACCAGCAACTATTCATTTATTTATCTAATTGGGTCCAGCAACTGTGACAGCCTACTGCTTACCCATTGGCTAACAAAATTCCTCTCTAGTGCAGTTGCTGAAGGCTTTATGCTTTTGTGGCTGATGCAAAGGGCACCCTAAGAAGCATTAAACTGCAAAATGAATTGTATATAATAATGTATATATAGAATAGAAGATCCCAAATATTTACACAAAAATTTTTATTTCCTTTAACAACAGTGAAATGAGGCAGGGTCGGGGGTTGAAAACCCTGAATTTTAACCTCATTAAGCTCTTCTTCTCTCTCTCTTACAGTTCTGAATTACACTCCTGTATTTTCCTGGTTCTACGAACACAGAYACAACTTTGTTCCCAGATGGAAGTTGGGATAAATGTGCATCCAGAACTGGTACTCAACAAATACAAAAACAATTACTGATTAGAAGTATAAGGGCAAAATTTCAATTGGCTGAAATTAAAATCTATGTTCAAAACATATGAAGGGCAAAACCATAGTAAAAATGAAAAGTTGGTTTTAAGGGAAGTTGTTATGAAGAAGAGTTTGGACAGTTGTTTCCCAGAGCCCCAACACAATGTTTTCAGCTGTAGTACGCTCCAAGCTATCACATATCATTTAATGAAGAGACAGAAAGATATTGGGAAAAAATCAACACTTGTAAGGAGAACACAACCAAAGATGTTTTAAAGGAATGTCTGTAGTTCACTTATGCTCTTTCTCATTAACTTTTCTTTGCTGTACCTTGAACGGTGAGCTCTGCAGACACAGACGCCTTCCCAGCACTGTTCACCACTGTGCATGTGTAAATTCCTGCATCAACCAGCTGAGCATTTTGGATCTCCAAGAACTGGATGCCTGTTTTCTCAAACATGTTGAAGCGATCATTTTGCTGCAACTGAGTATCGCCCTGCAAATATCACAAGACACCATGAAACAGAGAGCTATTGTTAGGAGGAAGGGAAAGAGCAATTTTTTGGTCAAATATCAGGCCAAAATGCCTTTTTCCTATCTCTCAGCCAAATTCCTTCTATGAATACTACTCAGACAGTATAAACAAAAATGTGTGTCCAAAAGTCCTATAATTCGTATCTGCACGAGACTGCTTTTCCTTGCATTTTGCCATTCCTCCCATCTAAGTTTGCTTGTGGCTTTTCACCATTTAGTGTGTCCATATCCTTAGAAAAATCTCCTTTCACTGCAGGTGGGCACAAACCAATTTTCTGTTCATGTTCTTTCCATAAAGACAAACATCACGTTTTTAAGCAACAGCTTTCAACTTGGAGAGTAGTTCTCCATCCCTCAATAGCTCCTTTATGCTGTTTCACTTTAGGAACAGGAAAAGAAAATGCATAAGAGGACCTCAGCAGTGGCCAGACAAGGGGGGCAACAGGCGCCAGGCAGGACATTAAGAGCACCACTGCTCCTCTGTGGAGACCAGCTGAAGGTGGGTATGGGCTACAGCATCCTCCAGCAGAGCCCTCATGCCCAAGAAAGGCCCACAGTAGAGAATACAGAGAGGGGAGAAAGCCACCTTTGGCTCTATTCTTATTCTGGCACAAAGGGACTCTAACCTTCATCAAGATTTAAACGTATTTAAAAAGAAAAATGATGCTTATTACTAGAGGGCTCTTCAGTCTACCACACCAAGATACTATGCAATCCAATGATTAAAAAAACTGAAGTCAGGTGTCTACTTGTACAGTAAGAGGTGTGGAAGATTAACACAATTYACTTGCAAATTTGAGGCTTTCTCCTTCATTTCCAACACTTAAGACAAGAAGAAGTTTCTATCAAAGAGCTACACTGGAGATGAAACAACAGCTTTGAGGCAGGAACAAATGTATGTAATTCTCTGCTCTCCATTACATGAATTAGACTAAATGATCAGAACAATTATTTTTTGCCTTTGAATTCTAAGAAATAATAGATCAAACTACTAATTTGTGAGCAAATTAGTGCTTCTACTTCAGTATCTGGCATTAAAGATTAAGATAGCAGGTGCCCCTGCTATCAGGCACCACAGCTTTTCCTATCCTAAGTTTAGGAAGGGAGAGCTGTGCTTTCTCCAGGATTTGTAGGGCACTGCTCAGCCAGGGTTTGATTTTCAGACACTGTAGCTCCTGAAGGCTCTATCAATTTACTACTATCTGGGTGCTATAAACCCTACTTGAAAGAAAAGCTAATTCACATCAGGGTTTTTGTGGTAATACAGGATCAGCTTCTGTCCTTTGTGACTTAGCAAAAAAGAAAAGAGGAAAGAAAACAATAAACACAGACAGACATTTACATAAAGAGCTTATTCATTTGTTTTGAAAAGGGCAATTTTAATTGTTTCTAAAACTCTCATGCGCCTTATGGAAGGTGGTCATGTGTTGGCTCTGCCACAGCCAGATGTTGTCCAGCAGCCACGTAAGCTTATTTTCAGGATGCTGAGGCAGAACTCATACACCATGCCGCCCAGCAGGACTTGGCAGCACCATCCTCACATGGCCAGAAGGATTCTGGGCCTCAGCTTGTTTGCAACCAGCCAAAGCAAATGCATGATTACCTGTGGAGCCAAGCCCCTATGAATACTGTATGCAAAGACATGCTTTGCAACAACAACCTGCCAATAAAACTTTGGTAAGAAGCAACAGCACATTAGCACTTCACAGAGCATAAGAATTACTGAAAGAAAGCTTCACAAAATCTTCCTGGTGCTCAAAATATGGGCTAAAATAGTATCACAAAAGCCTAAAAAACCCAACCCAAATTAACCAACGCATTGCAGCAATGAATTGAAGGCAAGTTCCAGAGTGTGACAGGGTGTCTGTAGGCCTCCAATGGCAGGACTACTGAACCTCTGAACAACACACCTGTATTATTTTACATAGCAGTATATGCAGATCTGCAGGTGTCCAGATAGGATTTTTAAGGATGCACACATGAACAGAACTTATGGAGCTGCTAATAACACAAACTTCTCATACTTAGTTCATTTAATCAGACAATGAATGACAGATTATAGAATGATGCATTATGGAAGCTGACAATCTATTGGAAAATGTGCAACATAACCTGTAACAAACTGCAAAAATGCGTATAAAGAAGTACCAAACTATAGATTCAAGCTGCTGGACTGCTAATCTCTACTTGCTGTTTAACACACAGCCCTGAACTTGCATGGCTGGAGAAACTGAGCCAGCCTGGTGGGACTGGGAAGAGGCTGTTGCAGTTGTGGAGCAGCTGCATCGCAGACTGCCTGGAGAGCTGGTGGTCCTGGGAGAAGAGACAGCAGCCGCTGGGAGAAGCGGACCCTGGATGGAGACGCCAGCTGAAGGAGACATCTCAGTGTTTGCTCACACAAGCACAAGGCTGCTCGTTTTCTGAGGTGTCTCCTCACATTCTTGTGTTACAGACAAGAATGAGTCTGGAATAAAGCAGCCAGGAACTTGGAAGCATCCCCTTACCCTTTAAACAGTTTTGTGGGTTTTTTTTTCCCAGAAAACCTACAAACACCAGAAGAAATTAAATGCTCAGAGAAAAGCTCCCGCATTTCCATTCTTTTTGACACTATACATAAAGCAACTGTCTGTTAAAGGCTGAAGGGAAGAGGGGAGATAATAGAGCAATCATGAATTTGCTCTTCCAAATTACAGAAATTAACTGTAATTCTCTAAAACATTAATAGTTTCAGCAAAAATAGCCTAATCGATGTAACATTTAATTATCACCTGAAAGCCCTCTCACTACTGACAAAAAAGTAGTTGAAAATCTTGAATTTGCCCAGAGGGGGCGCTAAGACTTAAGTCTTCAGTGCTTTTTAATAGTCTAATAAATTTTGAAAATTGTTCATTTGTAAATTTTTTTTTTGTAAATGACATGCTTATAATTCTCAGTTTTAATGCAGACCATAAGTTCACAGCTCAGGCCTCTTCTTATTTTATATGTCAAACTCTTTTCTTCTACCAGTTTCAGAGATAGTAATGAAACAGATAAACTGTTGTTCATCTGCCTTGGACATTTCTTTTTTAATTTGTGAAAAACGATTGTGCACGCCAACAAACAATCATGCCTCTTAGTGCCTAAATGGCTCATTTCCTTTTCAATTAGATTTCATTTCTTTTTAAATATCTTCTTAATTCTAATGTACAGGTAAAATCAATACAAGTAAAACAGAAAAGGAACTTCAGGTTTGAGACTCTGAAATGGAACTTGGGAAATACAGCTGCAATTTTCATGACTGTAAGACACTCCTCTGTAACCACAGTCCAGGCATTAAATCCCTGCAGACCCTCTCTATAAAACAGAGTTGATGATAATATTCACATTTCCCACTCTTTGTCTATTTGCCTTATCTAGTTAGTAAGGTTTTTGGGCAGATATGTCTCATATCCACTGTTTTTATAATGGTACCTGGATCTTGTCTGGTGCTTTCAGATGATATCTCTGTACAAATATTTTCAGCTATGAGACAGATAAAAGAGAAGTTTATATTGCGGAGAAACATTATCTTTTGCGTGTTTATTCAGTGTGAAAATATGGCCCTCTTACTTGTATGTAAATTCTTGCCATGACAATTTACCATACCACAGCAGCAAACACATTTCATCCTTTCAAGACATGAAACTTCACGGCAGAAAGAAAACATTTATTTCTTGGCAAATCATACCTTAAACCAAGTTACTTGAGGCTGAGGTCGTCCTGTTATTTTACACGAGAATTTGCCTGTCTGCCCTTCACGCACGACAACTCTATTGGGTTTTGTAGCAAACTTTGGTGGACTCTCTCCCCAGATGCTTGGCCTGTGCTCCACGGATGGAACGGTAAATCTTCCCCTGGAAAGGCAGTCAACATCCTAGTTTCACAGCAGAACTGGGAGGTGGTGTGGTTAGAGCACACTTCAGGAAGCATTTCAGAACAGTCGTCTGCCAACTAGGATATATCATATGTAGTAACCAAGACACTAGTTACCAAATTTTCAGCCTAACACAGTATTTTTTGGGGCCAATGGGAGAAATGCCATGTTGGCGACAACTGCTCTTGCCTCCTCATGCAACTGAATATGCGACGCTATGCGCCTTCATCCAGCATACACACAACTCACATACAATCTCAGGGACAGTTCAAGGTGCTTGTAACTAGAGCTGGGCAAACTAAATCACAACAAGCATGCCATATGTTTAGTTTTTCCCCTTTCCTCTTTTCAACTCGCCTACAATTAGATTATTTGTGCTTACTTGTTCACTGTTCAGAGTTCTTTGTCACGCTGTTGGTTTTGACACCGAGTGTGGTGACACAGTAATTTCTGACTGTGAATCAGCAATTTGTTTTTGCGACATCTCTGATGCGGCCTGGTAAAGATTATTAGTTTAGGGAATGCTTCTGTTTGGAATCACATTCACTACAACATTTGCAAAGCAAACATGAAAAGAGCACAAATGCAAAGTACACCACTCCAAGTGAATGGCAAAGAGTATCTGTTAAGTGTGAAGGCCCAGCTCTACTTACATGGATGGCACAGACGTGGAACATGTGGAACAAAACTACAGCAACTACAGTCCAAAACCTCAGTCACATAGCCATAAAACATCAAACAGTATTGTAGCAAGAAAAAAAAAAAAAAAGTGTAACTGCTGTCTGTTGATGTCAAAGGGAACACTCGCACTCTTTGCTCTGAAGACCTGGTACAATCAACACACACACTAGCAGATGGCAGATGGTGATTTTTTTTTTTTTTTGCTTTAAGCCTTCAATTTCAAGCAAACCAAACCATTTTCAGGGCCCTCTTTTCCAGATGGCCTCTTACCCCATGCAAATGAGATGTGTCAATACCTCTCCATTTCTATGAGGTATCAGATACTAACAGAGACCACACCGCCTCAGTCCAAGGTGCTGCCAAGACATGATGGTTGCCATATAGGCAACTTGAGGTTTCTGAGTAAAACAAGATCATGATGAAAGGATTTACATGGACAAGAGGAACAGTAGAAAATCTTGGGAAAGAAGGGTGACTGCAACATGCTAAAATGGAAAATCTCCATCGTAGAATTAAATAGCTGGTGGCTTTTACTGTCTGCTTCGTCATGTTACCTCTAAACAAGAGTATGAATGTTTATTAAAGAAAGAGTTCTTTTCATTAGTGACAACATTTAGGTGATGTCCCTATATTCATATATTTATACACGTATACTAACACATTAAACGAAAATCAGCTATTATACCCTGCAGGTTTACAACTGTTTACTAGACATATACAAATGGAAATTTACTTTTTTTTTTCTTCCTTCCTTCATGTTTATGGAAGGCATAAACTCTCCAGGCCTTAATATTATTAATAGGCCGAACAGGAGCAAAACACATGAGGACAAAAAATAAGGACAGTCCTTCCAACTCCATGCAATGCAATAAATTACAGTAGCTCTTTGGAAAGCCTGAAGGAAAAAGAAAAGCTAACAGCAACCTTGACCGTCCTTTCTTGCTTTCATTATTTAGCATGTGTATTTCTGTAGTACATTTGCAATATAGACAGCACCCCAAGAAAGCTTTCCTGATTACTCAGTTTCACTTACTAGTCTATTTTCACAGTTGTAATCTGAGTCAATTCTAAAAATCAAAACATACACAAACAATATTCATAGCAATGAAGAAATTAAAAACTTCAATTTTAATTATCTGTATTCAGACCACTAACATAATCAGAAACATTGATTTTTGTTCAAGTCTTCAGGACCACTCAGTCCTAGTGGTGTAAATCGAACATAATTCTGCTTAAATTCAAGTTAATTATAAAGAAATAAACTCAACTGTTGGGAGAGATGGGTCTAGGCTTTTAAAGCAGTAACATTCATTTAATTGTAAATGCCTACTGAAGTGCGGAAAGCACACAGCAGTAAGAAGGCTCTCCTGCATGCCAGCGTCAGTGCAGATCACCACCTCAACCCATTCTTGCTAACAATTACTCTAGAATAGAACAAGTCTTTCTTCCAGGCTACAGTTTGCCCACTGTGTTACTCAGAAAGGCTCAAATTAAATATGAGAGAATGCTTATTCCAGCTGATTTAATTTCTTACTAATCACTCTTCAGTATTTGCTCTGGCTCTACAGAGAGACTGTCAGATCATGGAAGATGCAGGGAAAGCATTCTGAGGATTAGAGAGCGGAGACAGGAGGCTGCAATATTGGAGCACAGATACCAGCAGAAAGTTCTGTTTACAGCCTGATGAAGTCCTATCAGTATGAGTGAGCGGCAGTTGAATCAAGCTACTTGTGTCTTCCTGACAGCCTCAACAATTTTACCCACAGAACAGCTCTCATGATAGCTGTTCAGCTTGGGATAAAGGGAGATTTGGACTTAGAGCATTCGAGTTCACAAATGTCAAAGTGATTTTTTCAGACGTTGCTGTAGCTGGCACTGAACCCTACGGGGGCTACGGACATTGAACTGATGAAGTTAGGCTAGTGCTGCCTTTGAGAATCCAGCCATTCTTGCTATCCCCATCTCACAAATGGGAGAAATCATGCCAGCCAGTTAAAAATGTTCTTTATTCCAGTGTGATGCTGTACAGAACTGGCACTCATCTTCAGTAACTGCCAGGTTTTGGCTTCCTCCATTACCCCTGCCTCTTCCACCGGAGAGGAGCCTTGGGGACATGTTTCCAATGAGGGATTACTGAGAACTGAGCAGGAACCAAGCCCTTCTAGACTGGCCCTCAAAATGAATCAGAAATAAAGACAGAATGCAAGAGGCTCTTGAAAAGAAGAGAAGTGTCTGTTCTTTAAAAAGAGTCATTTTACCTGTTTTCCTACCAAAACTTATTTGGGACTCTGTTAAACAATATCAGAGCTGCTAAACTGCTTACCCAGGGGTTTTGGCACTGGATGGCAAGCTGTATTTCTTCAAGGAGTTTCCTGTAAGCATAGGACAAAAAGATAGGAAGTCAGAAGTTTTGTCAAGACTATTGGGAACTACAGATACTAAGGACTACATAGAATAAGCATTTCTCCAGCTTTCAAATATAAAGGAGAAAAGCAACACCTGCAGAATAAGGTTATGTCGTCTGCAGTCTAAAGTCAGGCTCTCCAACTTCAAGAGTAGGTTTTAGCAGAGTTGCCAGCTAGCCCTTGGCCTCAGCAATACCAATGCTGCAGATTACTCATGCAAAAATGATTTTTAAAAAAGTGAATAAAAATGAAAAAAATAAAATTAAAAATTAAAAAAAATCTATATAGTGCAGCACTAATTCAAATTACATAACAAGAAAAGATTTTTGGACTCTTAATGAGGTTTTTCTTTGCTTGTTTGTTTTTTATTCCTGTGTTTGCTCAGACTACCGCTTCTGTGAAATGCTCATTTTTGAAGCGCAATAGCGCATCGTACTTGCCAGTGTGCACAATACCACGCTATGCACAAAGCCATGTAAGCTCAGCGCCATCTGCTGCACAGAGAATTCCTGCTAGCTTTGACACAGAAAAGCGGGGTAGTGATATGGGATGGATCCTGAGTGACAGCATGAAGCAAACAACTCTGGCAGCTGTGAAAAAATTTCCTTCTAGAGCTTTATAGGGATCTGTATTAGCGCTCAGACAGGCCAGTCAGACAGTATGGAAAGATTCATTCATTTTTTAAGGTAGTAGTCAACCCAAACAAATACCTTGGCTGAATAAGAATAATTCTGCACTTTGCTATCAGGATCCATATAGGATTATTACAATAAAGACCACTGTAGTTCTTAAACTCTGAGAAATTCAGTCATTGAGTATGGCCATGAAATTGCTGCTGAAGTGCAGCAAAAAACAGGTCAGAACAACCGATATAAGAAAAGGTTTAAAAACACTCTGCCTCTGTGCAAGCTGTCATTTGGACAACTTTAAAATAGGAAAAAATATTTTGAATAATTTTTAGAACAGAAGGCATTAATAATCATGCCAGACCTATGCATATTTCAGTGTGTACTCCAAGGATTTCTGTAAGAGATTTTGACTCTGAATAGACCCAAATGCTAATTTCTTCAGGACTGCTGAGGATTTTTGCTTTGCTTCTGGGATTTAACACAAAGTCGTGACCTGAGCAGCTTTGATATTCAGCAGATCTCTGACATGACCAAATGGGAAAGAGAGGCAGTGCTATGGATTTCTATCCTTCTCTGGTTTTGTGTCACTCCTTACATTTTAAATTTGGCAGTTTGCAACTATCTAATATGCAGATGTTCTCTTAAAAATTCCTGGGTTTGATCTTAGCTGTTTCCTGTGTGACATTAGGTACGCAATTGCAACCAGGCGTTCTGCTTTGCAAATGGAAGCATCCATGGAGAACTCCAGAAATCCATTGCCTCCGTGTGCCTGTCTGATACGCTGTGAAGCATCCAAGATTGCCACAGTTTCTACTACCTGAAAGAAAATTCTTACTTTCCAGGCCTCTGTTTCTGTCCTGAGTGGTTGCTTCCATGAAAATCTCAAAGTTTTCAGCAATGACTTTAAGGCCAGGACTCTTGTAACTGGTGCATCATCATACACCTCTGAAGCCGAACACACACTTTACCTAGCTGTAGACATGTAGTTCCCTGCAAAATGTCTTAAAATGTGAAATCCATCTGAGCAAGGCAGAGCAACATAGCAGAGAGGTCTCAGGAGACATGGAGACCCAGGTACAGACAAATACCAGCTCTTACCTGGTCTTACATGAGCTAGCTCCATCCTAGAAGCATGACAGCTGTCAGCCCACATCTTGTCCCTCAGCTCAGGATGGCAGGCAGAGCAGGCTGATGCCTTTTTGAACCCAGCTACAGCCCTGTCACCACTATGATGGTTGGGGAAGAGCACTTCAGTGCTCTGTGCCTGTTCCCTCGTCTCCCCATCTTGTTTATACTGTGCGCTTCCTAAGGCATGTGGCTGTACAGCACTGGTGATGCAGGTCCTCTCGTTAGACTAGCAGAGAGCTAATATGAAGGGAGGTCAGAAGCAGTTCTACTAACACAATGACTCCCACCAAAAGAGCAGCTCTAGCTAAAACTGACCACGTGTTGTATGAGCTGAAATTTTACAGTCATACGTGGCTAGTTTCAACAATTACTTCAGCAGATAGAACTTCACTGGTTTTGGTTGGGAGTCACACATAATCATACCCATTGCAAAACTGATGTTTGATGGATGCATGGATGGCTGCCACTTTTAAAAAGATATGTATTTAGTGATAAAATGGAATTTTATTAGTCCATTGAGCCCTTCCACTACAGCTAGCTCAGGCTGGCTATGCTGCTGAGTGTGGCCATAGAGCAAGTCAGAGGAAAGGGGCAAAGAAGACACCCCACAGACAACCTCAAAAAGGAATCCAAACCAGTGTCCTCTCCTCTTAAGGCCCCAGGAAGAAGTGTCCATAAGTAAAGCCAAGAATGGAACAGCACCCCGAGGTTAACATAACAAGTAGTTCAGGTGTGGTAACGGGAAGGCTGTTTACACCACCACAGCACTGGATGAGAAAGGGAGAATCATCAGAAAGGATGGAGCTTGGAGAGGACAAAGCTGTTCACAGTGTAAAATCTGTAGGTTCAAGCCTTGCCCCTCACAAGCAGAACATGTACAGTCAGAATCCCTCTTCTCCTAGAGAAAAAAGGAAGAGACAGGCAGAAGACGGCTGTTTCTTTTATGAAGCTTCTGAAAGATCTTTTAGGCTTTCAAAATGGTGGCCCAACTTCCAGAAAAAGAGGTCCTTTACAGCTATTAGAATATTTCTGCCTTCTTTTTGAGACTAGAAAGATGCATCTTATTTTCAAATATTTTCTCAGACAGTTTGTAACCTGTTTATAATTTTATAAGTATGAATCCAGTATCTGTATGATAACAAGTGTAAGAGTTTTCACTTGCTTCAGTCAGGTCCTTGGTATGCAACATAGTGTCCAATATGAAGTCAATCTTAATTTGTAAAGCTAGATCTCTATGAAGGGTTCCGAAAATATAAAATATGGATGTTATTCATAGTAACCACGTATTCCTTCACTGGAATACATTCTATCCTGTTCAGCAATACAGTGTGCCATTGTACATGAACAGAAGTCAAAGGTTTCTTTGTTCTAACTGAAGCCTCCACCTAATTTTTCAAAATATTGTATCAGTTTTTAGCGAGAAAATTCCTGTGAATGAACAAAGGTAACATCCCATTCGTAGCTCACAGATCACTAGAGGGGATGGGGGATGGAGAAAGTTGTTAAGTATAGCATGCAGATACAAAGACATTAGACATTAGCAAAACATTCTGTAAATACAGGACTGTGGGCCCCGCTCCCTGCGCTCATGTTGGAGTTAGGGCTAGGACAATGGGATTTCCTTCCAGTCCTGTCAGATCACTCTTCCAAAGACAACAGCAATGCAATTAGTCTTACTCCTGCTCCAGTGAGAAAGCATGTATGTACAGTTATGATCTTAACCAGACAGTTCAATACACCTTATCCATACAGTGAAACTCTGTAATCATCACAACAGCAGTATAAATGCTCTCTTACCTTCCACTGTCAATTCCACAGTCACCTGACGAACCCCACCATCATTTGCAGCCTCGCAGGTGTATTTACCACCATCGCCTTCCTGCACGCCATTGATTACCAAGCTGAATATCCCCCGAATGCTGCGATCCACAACATAACGTTCTCCCTCTGGGACAGGATGCCCATTTCTGTACCACGTGATCTGAGGCTCTGGGTAGCCTCTGACCTAGAAAGATGGGAGAGAGAAGGGAGAAAGAAGGTAAACAACATGATCGTATTAGGAAGAAATGCTGGACATTTAGCAATGCAGTGGAAAGCTCTTGACACAAGAGCTGTTAAGCACATACTCTTTGCAAGCCAAATGGCAGAACCTAATGAAATGAAGAAACTCTTGGATAAGACAAACTGTTAAAGTCATAAGACTAGTCAGCAGATAGAGACCTACGCAGTGAAAGTTTTCCTCTAGAACTGTTTGCCTGCAGACACAGCAAAGGCACTAACAAAGAATCCTGACACCCGGCTTCCCACTCAAAGGCAGAACTTCTGCCGTACCTCTGAGCATGCAAGGTATGTAGACCAAACATTAATACCATGGTTGCCAAGGATTAGGCTTCTGTTGTAAATCTGTATGGATCTATCTAGTTTTCAAGTGGGCTGAGTAGTAGCTCCTGCCAATATACAGGCAAGAGATGCAGGCACTTTCATTTGACAACTATTGTCTTCGTCCTTAAAAGCAGAAGATAAGAAGCTGCCATCTGAGAAAGTGTCATTAAGGGGCAGTCTGATGTTATCATGGCAGGATATAAAGACCTAGGCATATTCACACAAACACACTGCTACATATAAGTAGCTCTGTGATCTGTTGCTAGGCCAAAGAACAGATTTCAACAAAACAAACCAGCCCTATGCTCATTAAATAGCAACCATATTAGTATACCCCTGCCTGCATTAACGATACCTTCAGATTTGCAGACAGATCTTCAGTTGGCAAAACTGAGAGCAGAGTCATTGATTTCGATGAAGTGGCTGAAACACAGCTGAGGATCTGTGGGGTTTTTTTTCATAAAAAGATGGGAAAAACAGACATATACCAGTTTTCCCCACAGAATTAACTCATCAGGCAAAGGTTCTTCCTCTGCTTTATGAGAGATGCCATCGTCTTTGAAGGTTGCTTTAGTACGTGTTAACTGTTAGAACACTTCCTCAGTCGTCATAACAACTCTTGATTACGGTATTTCCCCCTTCTTTCCTATTCCCCCACTCTGATATGTTAGCTCTCCACCTTCCAGCTCTTTGATCCCTTGCCTAAATGTCATAAAGTAACTGAGTGGATCAAGATGAAGTGGGATGAGTAATCTTTTTGTAGCTGTGTTTGCTCACTGAGAAAGCAGCAATGCTGCATTCTGGCTTATGCTATCAAAACTTGCCAACTGAACAGGAAGCCCCTCAGCCTCCAGGTGGGCAAAATATTGATGACCTGTCTTGATTTGAAGAAGGCTTGGTTGTGGCTTGTCCAGATATCTCCCAGCATCCTCCTCTCAGTTTCAGTTCAGCGTTTCAGCTCTGCCGCCTTCTGCTGCACAGCACTAACTTTCCAAATTGCAAACTTTAGCCAACCAGCCTTACCCATTCTTAGGTTCTCTTCTTTCAAGATCTTTCATTTTTAATCCTGCCCCACCTCACTCCAGCTGGGTTTCTCATCTGTCAGAACTTAACTTACAGCTGTCAGAAATGTTTCTCTTTCCTTTAACTCCTTGGGTATCAGTTCAAACAAATTAATTTTGCTAGTGAGGTGGTGACCTCTTCTTTCTGGCATTACTTACTTATTATACAAGATGTTGTTAAAGGACATTAATGTTTGCCAAGCGTATGAATACACTGAATAAGCCAGAGAAACTTCCTGCTTCTGGTACAAACTTCTCAAGTTCTTTCTAAGTCTACCTTTACCTATGTAACAACCATGTTCTGTGATGAATGCATTGTGGGATCCTGTGCAACAGGGAGTCTTGATTACTGCTTAAAATTACCATAACATCTTTTTAAAGCTCTGTGTGGCCATGCTTTTTCTTTCCTGTGCTATCTGAAAAACAGCAGCTCCCACCCAACCATGCCCCTTAGCACTATTCCATCACATTGGTTTAGTGCCCACTCAGAGGGCAGGCTCCCAGGAAGGATATCTTTCCCAGCACATCTCATTTTCACAAGGAGGAGGCTACAAAGCATCAAAACGACATTTTTACAGTAGTGTAGCATTTGTGAGTTGATAATGTGCTCACTGGTACAGAACGTGACTTGTACCAGAGAGCCCTTTCTGCCTATTAACTTGGCAATGCCCTACGTATCTTCTCTTTCTAGATTAAGAAACCAACAAGACTTACCCAAGCCAAAGAGTACATTAGACTGGAGTTTCTACTTCTCATTCCTGCTTTAATGGATATTAACTTTTAACATTTTAGGCAAAATGTCTTTGAAACTGCTATTTCAAGGAGGAAACAGTAAATCCACAGAGCAGCACTTGGGCTGGCGTGAAGAACCACCTTCTCCGTGCATTACATCACAACGTCTAGACTAACGCTAGTCTCGCCATGTCAGTTTACAGCTGCTGAGATTCTGGCCTATGAATACAAGTCATCAATTACACTTCGCCTACTATATTTACTATTTTTTCCAGTTCACAATCATTCCGTCCGGTATTTTCTATTATGTATTGTTCTATCCAGCTTCAAACGGCCCAAGCACAAATGTTCAATCACTTTTCCTGGTGAACTAAGGGGGTTGAAGCAATGCGAAACATTTTCCTTCCATTTTTGCTTTTGTTTTACCATATTCCTAAGTCCCTCTTGGACCACAAGAGGCCATTTTTACCTGACCCATCAAGTTCTGGTAGACAATTACACATGCCCATCCAGTATCACATGGCTGAGCCTACTTTAAGTATTTTTCCATTTTTTCCATGTCTGTTTATTTCATGCTTGCTATATCTGTATTATTTTGGTCATCCACACCTCTACACTTAGGAAATGCCACATAGAAAATTACAAATGCAGGCAATCAGCATGCCATTTCCTTTCAAAAGGTTGAGTCATTCCCTTCCCAAACGCTGTATTTTTTTTCTTTCATTTTTTTGTTGAAAATGAAATGACGGGAAAGCAGAAGTTTACAGAACCGCTTTTCTGAAAGGATTTGCTTCAGGTTTGGGCTTGAAATGTGTTTCAGCCCTCTCTGAAATACATAGTCTTGCCAAAAAAGTGTCAGGGACTCTTAAACGAATCACTGGTTACTGGGTTTTGATCCTAATGGATCAATTCCAGAACTGCAGCAGGTTTTATATGCCTCCCTAACCTTTCCAGAACTCAGTAAAAACATCTGCCTTGAATAATCCACAGGAAAGAGAAATTTATCTGCTTATTTAATGCCCAGCAGCAGAGGGCTATAACCTTTATTTACAGCCTGGCCTATAGGGGTATTGCCAGTCCCAGCGAGATTACGGCTTTTCTTTACTGGCTGTACAATGCTAACAAGTAGAAAATTGACAGCAAGCAGCAAATAACCCCTGTATTATCACAAACATGGGTTTTGAGTTTTTGGCTGGACCCATCAATCGCTTAGGGTCTTCCTGAAGAAGTCTGCTAAGATAAAACAGGCCTTTTGCTCTATCCAGCCATACAGGAAGAGGGAAGAGCTGTTGCTCTTGAAACTTCTATAGTCCAGATTCAGGTCTGCATCTAGGCCTGGGGGAATCCCATTGAAAAGGGATGGTGCCAGGTCCCCAAGAAAAGAAGGAAAGAGAAAAAAATACAACAAATCTATGAAGCTATCCCTCCAAAGGACAGTAGCATTCAAAAACACATTTCTACCATCTAGACTCCATTGTCACAAACCTACATGCATTCAGTGACCAACACAGCCAAATATATTCAATGACCCTTTTCCTTGACCATTCCAAAGTGCAAGAGGGATTTTCTAAAACTTGGCCAGTAACTATGCTCCACACAAAGGCTGCTTATGTACCAATTTAAAAAAAACACAGCAGTTTGCCTGCTCAGATGTGTTACAGTTGCTGCGGCAATTTAGGGTAATCTGATGCACTCTTTTGGTTTACGCTTTTAACTTCAGAGTCATATACTGCTTTGTGATAACTATCACCGGCTCCAGTGAGGTTAACAATGAACATAAACCCAGGGCATCCAAAAGAGTCAGCCAGAAGTAGCAACAATCTGAAGTGTAGGTAGCAGTGACAAACATTGCCGGGGAGCGTACTAGTGCTGAGTGTTAGTCACTCTAACTATAGTACCTCAAGACTATTGGAAATGACGGCAAGCATTACATGACATATTCTAATATTGTGCTCATTATACTGGCTGTGGTGTTCAGCGCTTGATGTTACGATATATGTCACAAACCGCTACTCAAGGTCATAGCAACACACAGCACAATGAGATCAGAAACAAAATAGCCTATCAAAAGCCTGCCTTGGATTGCAAAATCCCCCAAAAGTACATCGTATGCAGACCAGCAGAGCAAAAGTTCTACCAAGAAAGGCTGGCAATGAGACAACCATCATGAAGTTGCTATTCAAAATAACACCCCTCTTAAAGATGATTTCATATGCTACAATATGAATTCTGTCATCCACTCAAATTCCTGTCAAGGGTTACTGTCTCCAACAAAATAAGAATTTTAAAGTATCCAGATTCTGTCAGCATAGAGAGTTCAGTTGTGCTGCTATCTTTGTGGACCACCTTTTCCTTTTCTTCCACAAAATTCAGAATCAAGACCACTGTATGTAAACTATTCATTCAATGAATGAAAGAATCAGTTGTATTTGGATGGTTCAATCCATGTAAAGAACAATTTCTTTTGGATTTATCTTCTAAAGACAGAAATATTATTCTCTATTCAACTTTTCATACTTCATGTACTATTTAAAATGTAGTTTTCAATACAGCTGGCCTACCTTGCTTTTTTTTGAGAAAGGTTGTCCCCTCTGTAGGCTGTTAAAGTGTAACAGAGTAGTGGCTGGTATATAATATCCTAAAAACAGCAGTTTTCCCTTCCTGCAGTTCAGTGACACTGCTTTTAACACCTGGTTCTCAGTGATAAGAACTCCTTATCATAACCATCCATTTATAATTGAGACATAAAATATGGAATATGCTTCTAAGAGAAAATGTATGGAAGTTTTTGCTGTTTTAATTCACATGTGTGGTGATAAAAGATTATGCAAAATTTGACTTTTCCACATGTCTTGAGACTTTTAGGGATATGCAGCCCTTGAGGTTACAACTGATTTTTAAAACCTGCATTTCATTCATTGCAGCACAGAGAAATAATTTATTAAAAAGACTGATGGTTAGTATTGCAGCTAGTGCATTTACAACTAGACTATACGTAGTAGCTGGAAGCATCATAATAACATGAAAATACAGATCACATGGAACTGGGGAACAAGTCCAGCAAAGAGAAGAGCAGTGATGAGAATTGTCTTCTAATGCATAACAGTACCGGTAAAGCAGGAGAGAATAAACTGTTTCCCACATCCATGGTGGACAGGATAAGTAAGAGACTTTTTTACCACTGGAAGTTTGCCATCATTGCGGGTTGTTAAGAACAGATTAGACAATCATCTATCAGGAATGAGAGGCATAAAGTTGAATCTGCCTTAAGGAAAAATGGATTAGTTGGACTCTCATGGAAAACAAGGCTGGAAGAGACTATGGCTATAAGATCAAGGACATTAAATTCCAAGAGAAACCACAACAAATGGTTAAAGTGTAGTCATGTCAGGCTAAATTCCTTTTTGCTATATTTGACATTAGCATCATTTTGACCCTTCATTCTTACCATGAATACTTGATAAGTCACTGTATCCTTTTTTATCTTTCTAATGATTATTCATTCCTCCCACAGGGAAAATGAGTCTTCCACAGAAAACCCTGCTCAGCAAAGACTGTAAGAGAAACTGGTCAGTGGGTTGGTAGATAATGTTTGACAGCAGCAAACTCCTTCTCTAGGAGAATAGCAGGAGTCTTGCTTGTTTGGCTAGTTACCCATCTTAACATTAAGGAATATCACAGGAGTGAGCTAGCTTTTTGAGAATGGTCTGCAGTCCACCCTCTGTCCCATTGCCACATTCAACCAGGAACCAAACACTTCTGGGAACTGTAGCCTTGAAAAGGCTTACAGAGATCAGAACTTACAAAGGGATAAAAAGAAAATAGCCTCACTTACACTTACCAGATGTTGCCATTGAGTTTCTCCAAAGAGTATGGTTTGGGCAGTTCATCAGAGGTCACACTGAGAGGAGACTTAAGAGGCAAACAAGATAGAACTGAGTCAAGAATGAAGGGAAGAGTAGAACATCTGCAATGGTTGACAGAGTTTGACCTTTATTCTGCTGCCTGCAAGCAAAAGTGGCCATAAAAAAGAAAAGACTTGACCTGGCAGCTACTCATTATCTAGCAGAAGGCAAATTACTAGCGCCTTTTGCAAAACTTAGGCAATAGATACAGAGATCAATAGATCCAGGAAACTGTATCAAGAAAGCAGAAGAAGGAATGCAATTAAGTAGCATGACAAATTCTGTAAATGTAATTCTATTCAAAGAGTGAAGATGTAGGAAAAGGTGTCATATAGCAATTTACACTTGAAATACAGTAGAGACTGTACAGAGAGTGTACCTCTCCTTTCAATGTCTGGGCTAGCAAAAAGAAAACTGCTCATTTTATTCCAAGTTATCTGATAGATGAGTTTATTTGAAGGTCAAGCAGCTGAAGGCAATTCAGTGCCTTTCTGCAGCCCTAAGAAATTCAATCCAGGCAGTAAAAGCTGTTCTGTGGACATGTCTTATGATATTCCTGGTAGGTCATACAAAAAAAGAGGTGGCTCCCATAGTCATCAAACTCTAGCCAGTGTCCTCTACGTGCCTTCCATCAAGAGCCAAGAGTTTCTGTATCCTGATCTTCATCAAAAGACCTGTGAGGGAAATCAAGTACCTGAGAGCAGACTTAGTAGAGGATGCTAAGAACTGGATACACTCTAGCACACGCTCTACCCAGCTTGCTCTCTAATAAGAAAAAAGCCACTTCTTATTTTCATATGTTCATATGCATGTGAACTCTTTCTGTCAATCTTAAGGAGAAGAGTACGACAAAACTGTAGAGATTACAATGTGAACACCATGAATAGGACTCCATCTAATAGGTGGCATATTTTTTTTCCTATTGTTTTGATTAGTGCAGGTGGGAAATACGGTTCTTGCCAGTGCACCTATTTCACAAGTCTTGTAACAATGCTTCTGTCAGGTCTGAACTGCAGTCCATTTTGACAAATGAACAGCAGATGTTCTTGATAAGGGAAAGTGAACATGATATATTGTCAAGCTCCTTCTGAGACTTTAAACACACACAAACCATAGCTCAAGAATAGTTTATCCGTTTTAAAAATTTACTTCTATAACAAAGAACCTGCCTGGCAAAGTTAAACATGAACATGTTAAATATTTGGGGACTTAGCTACAACCTTGCAAACAAAGTAAATAATGATACCTCTTCTGTGGAGTAGTCTAGAATCTATGATAGCCTCATTTAAAACAGAAATGGAATACATTAGTAGGACTAAACATAGCTCACTTCAAAGCATTACCTATAGTACCTATAAGAAACAATACTGGTCTTTCTGTAACCCTTGGTCATGTTTTTAAGTGCTGAACTCTGATACATTACACCTGGTGTTTAGGTTTCGTCTTCCATGTGCACACAATCCTCATAAATTAGTTTTTTTGGGCGTAACCTTTACTGGAACACTACTCTGAAAACATAAGTCTTCACAACTGGTGTGTGCAAATTATCTGGTTCTTCTCCCAAATGATGTGGAGCAGTGACAGAAAAATGACAACAGAAGTCTTCAAACAGATCCTTGTCTTTAAAAAAGAAAAGGTCAGGGGAGATAGAAAAAAAAAAAGTAGAAAGTAGAATAAAACATCCGCAAAGCACCTCCAAATGCTACAACTCATTCTCCAGTCTCCAAACCATCCATCTCTGGCAATCACCACGTTCTGTTCCTAAGCAATATCAAGACATACATAGTTACGTTACGCTCTTCTCTAGGTTTCACCTACAGAAGCTTCAAACCATACGGGCTTTGCTTGGTTCCCACTTGTGGCAATGAAGAGAAAACTTTTGCTCAATTGAACTCCTCGATACTGCTAATGTTGATGCTGTCATTAATACTTTTGATACTGTCCGTGTTGAAAATCTCAGTGTCTTTTACAGTCCCAGGTGGAAAGATCATAGACTACACCACTAACACAGAAGCAAGCTTCATCACTGTTCCCTTTGCCATGATGAGAGATGAGAAACAATTACCTGAAGACACCATTCATAAAATTCAGTGCAAATGTAAGGAGGGCCAGAAGGTGAAAGAGACTTAGCACTTTCTCCCCATTTGTTAAAGACTGTTCCTTTAAAATCATTGCTGCAATACCACCTTTAGTGTGCCATATGCAGTTTACCTCTTCCAAATCTCATGGAAAAACCTGTGGCCCAACTTCAGAATATGCTGAATAACGTGTAGTTTTCACCAACTTAAAACATGATAGCAAACGTTGAGCACTTCTCGCTCATTTTGTCTGCTGTACCCAACTATCGGGATATGAATGAAGAACGGTATACTCTAGTTCATTTTTAAAAGTCTATTAAAAAATCTATATCATAAACCCATATGCAAAGGGTTCAGATTACAGATCTTGGGTCTAATATCTAGATTCTATTGCAGGATTCAGGTGAAATGGAAGCTAGGGAAAGGTGAAGAGTTAAAGGACTCTATTTTCATGGGAGAGATCCTTCCTTTGAGTTCTATTCTGCTGTCTGGCAATCTGCAAAAGTCTGTGCAGCTCCCTGGCAAAAGGTCCAACCACCCTAGAAAGTGTGGAAATCACTTGATCACATGGAAGAATTACTTTCTGTCATGTTTCTGTGTTTATTCCATCCCTAATGCTGGTACTGACAATCCAGAATTCTGCAGCAAAAGACAAGAGTTTTCTCATACAAAATTTTTTCACTGTGATGAAAATGCATTAGATCTTGCTTCACTGACTCTGCAATGCTCCATTTGGACTTGCTAGAGAGGCTGGAAGCATGCTTTCAGTTCAGATCATAAACCAGTGCTGACACTGCATGCATGTGCTATTTAGACAATTTAGAAGAAAAATATGTAACCATGTCTACTGAACTGCTTGTGCATCTCACAATTCCTAATTGTGTAAGAAAGAATACAGGTATCCAAGGACAAAATTTCCATCTTAAAATGCACAAAACAGGACACACGGCCATTACGGTGGTCATGGGCAAAATATGTCACCAGAAAGGAAAAGTACCCAAAACAGTAATACATTAGAGAATTCTTAGAAAACAGCAGTTCTCTTTGTAAGGAGAACATCACTATGGAGCCAAAACTTTTGTGAAGCTTTACACAAATGATAGAAAAAAGCTGATTTGGATTTTCCATCTGAAAATGTCAAGCTATGAGATTATCCCCAAACCAGATTTGTCTCCTGCATATAGTGGGAATTTAGAGGGTAGCCCGAAATTACACTCTGGAGCATTCAAGTTTAAGCAAGWGCAGTAGCTTAGTACATCATTAGCACAGGCTTAGTCAGGCCTCCCAGGCTGCATGTAAGGCATTGTGTGAACAGCAGAAGGGTCAGTGCAGAAACACATCCTTTTTCCATTCACCAGCACTCTTCAAAGTCAACCCTGGTTTCCATAGGAATCCAGCAGCCCTCCACCCAATATTTTAAGGATTAAAATGATAGAAATATCTATACACCTGGCTAGAGATATGTGGAAGATGAAGTAAAAAGGGAATAGCAGTACAAGATCTATCCCTCCCCTAGTACAGAGTACAGCGTATTTGAGGTCCCCCTTTCCCAGACTCAGATCAGGGATACAAACCTTAAAGCCAAAGACCAAGCATTATAAAAACCCTAAACTAAAAACCTCAAGGGTCAAAGCAGACAAAACCACAGAGCTTAGATGTAAATATTGAGATTTCAAAAATACTGCATGTGGCTTCAAATGGGTAAAAAGCAGATCAGATATGTATAAAAATATCTGTACTGGATAAGGTTAAAGATTCCTCTAACCTAGTGCCCTGAACCCAAGACTAGCCATGGGAACATGCCAAAGAGCAATAGTATTAAAACAGTATACGCATCAACTGATTCTTTCCTAGCCTCTCCTTTTTGCACCTGGCACAAAGATATTCATGGATCTTGTCAATCTGCAGTTGCATCCAGGCCATCATATTTAATACCCATCAACAGACCTATCCTCCATGATACTGCTTAAGTTTTGGAATTCATCAATGCTTTTCCTCCCAAGTAATTTCCAGCAATGAATTCCTTATTCTAATTATGCCAACTGAAAAATTACTTCTGGTTTGCTTTAATCTTGCTGTCTGATACTTCACTGTCTCCCTACTTTTTGTATTTTGGGAAATAGCAAACAAACATTATTCACTTCCATATCATTCATCATTGTATAGAACTGTATCAAATCCTTCTCCGCTTGTTTTATTCAACTGAAGAGCCCTAGTTTAATTATTCTATGCTTGTACTAGATGCCATGAAATACCTCTGATATCCTAGTCCAATTTCCTGTCTCTTTTCTAATTCAAGATTGGGAAAGACCAGAACTGCATGAAATATCCAAGATGAGGAACACAAAGATTTCTGGAGTGACACAGTACACTTTGCTTTTTTCTTTCCAAATAATATTTAACATCCTAATAGCTATATTTCCCTGAGCCTAGGCTGATTAATCAGAGAGCTGTTCAGGGGAAAAAAATCTCTCTTCTGAGTGGTAATAGCTAATAAAAGCGCACTAGGTATATATTATGTTTCTCCTTTGTGCCTTTCTACATCAGTGCCGAATGGCATTTACCATTCTATAGTCCAGGCACTCAACGGAATGAGATCCTTTTGCATATCTCTCCTTACCAGTTTTAGCTTTGACTCTCTTAAATAATTCTGTTCTATCTGCAAATTTTGTCATGTCACTATTCAACCCCTTTTTGCAGATTACAATGGTGCTGAGCACTACACATGCCAGCACAGTTCTTCAGGGGMATCAGCATTTATGGTACTTCCAACAGGAAAGAATTTATGACCTATCCATGGAAGACATGGTCTGCTAACTGAAAAGCAGACAGCAGCTGCAGATCATTTCTTCTCATATCTTTTGCATTTAACCATAATTTCTTGTAAAATTCAGTGTGGAGAGTTCCTAGAGGTGCACGCATATTGGTTGTGCGTTTAGTCACCAGAATATAGCTGTTTGAATATGGCAATGTCTTCCCAGGAACCTTAATGCTAACAAGTCCATCTGTTCTGAATGACTTACAAAGGACTCAAGGGGAATTTCAGAGCTGCAAGCTGCACTGGCTGTGAAGCTGCTTTGACTATATTTAAGTTCTAAGTTCAGATAGGAGCCCCAATCAATATAGTTCTTAAGAATATGCTTAAGCCATACTTAAATCCTTTGGAATTAATCACATGCCTAGGTGCTTTTCCTAAATTAAGACTTATTTCATTTAAAGAATTAGTTTAAATTTATTGCATTTAAAGTAGCATTGTTCAGACAGCTCCAGAATAATTTTAAACATCATTCAGATGGAATAGGGAACGCTATTAAGGTGCACTCTACCCTTTCCAGTATAGTGGACATAAGGGGAACACACACTGTACAGAGGAACACATTTCTGTGTATCTATATTACTAATCAGCTAATGGACTTGGTAATGCTGCTAAACCTGTGTTACACTAGCGCAGGCATTTTCACACAGGTGTTGCAGTCCCAGAATGGTGGTGGCTTTTTGATGGAGCTTTAATAAATCATTCTACCAGAGGCAACATCTGCCTTTCTACTTTTCCCACATGGTAGCCAGCTGACCTACCGCTGTAAACACGCGAGGCGAGTTTTATGCAAACCACCCATATAGCTCACCTGGACTTTTTTTTTTTTTTTCCTTGAAATACAACTTTTCTGGACTTACCATGGGGTTATAAGCAGGCCAAATCTCTGTTCCTCTTTAGATCTATCTTAGACATTGTCCAAGTTTTCCCCTTTTCTGAAGTTTGTTTTGGTCGGCAAATCAAAAGCAGTCAGATGCCATAAACCTTTGCCAAAGTCTAGGAGAAGCTTAGGCTATTCCCCCCACTTGCCACCCCAATACTGTACAGCCTCCTGCTCTCCTGGAGTTGTTGCATATTTTAATGAGCTACACCCGGCACACAGGGATGACAAGCAAAGAGGTGAAATTCTGCCACTTTGTCACAAGCCAGAACAGTGCACAGGATACTGAGTTATGTACATGCTGAAGACGATCTCTGTTCCAAAATACATAGTTGTCACATGCAGGAAAATGTCACTCTCATTTCATAACTGAGGAACCGAGATGTAGAAACCCTCAGAGACTTTGGCAAACTCACACCAAAAGGAAACTAGGTTTCCATATTTAGTATCCTTAGAACAAATCATCTGACCATACTTTCTCCCTGCCAAAAGATTTGCCATGAACAATCTAGACAGGGTCTGAACTGAAGGTGCAGCACAGGAGAACAGCTGCTCTTCATATCTTGAATAATGACAGAAGCCCATCACCATCACATAGTTGTATTTGTATAGAGGTATCAGAGGGCACAGTTATGAATAACAGGAAAGAGGTTCCAGACAGAATAGTCCAGAGCCTTTGTAGCACAACCAGAAGTTTGCAAAATATTGTTATAAAGAAGTTAATGTTAACAGCCACCCTCGACACCACAGGAGAACGTAGTAAGTTATTAGGTTGGCAGTGCTCAGTAGCCTCAATACTTTAACACAGCTTTGCAGAATAGAGCCTGCAGCACAGGCTAGGAAAGGTTTTGAAGGCAAGGGCAAGCACAAGAGCTCTCAACAAAACAGAGAAGATAAATTTTGCAGCCTTCGCTTGGGTGAGGTTCTCATCAATTTAAAAGAGAATCTTCCCTGCTTCTAAGCCTCTCCTAAATCAAAAAAACCCACCACCACTGCCCACAAAGAAAACATTTGCAGATTTTTGATTTTCTTTTGTGTCAAAGAGGAAGCTTTCTTCATTGATGAACTGGTGTTAAGGCCTTTTAAAATGTGTTAAATTTTATGAGGTGCTGAATAGTTTGAATAGTTTAAAATGCCAAAAAAGCAAAGAAATAGCCAAACTGTGTGGGGGGTTATGGGTCATTTAGGATTATGCAGTAAGAACATAAATGAATTCAAAGGGAAATAACTGTGGCTACTGAATGGAAAGAGCTCTTGCTAATTGTTCCAGGTACCCCACAGGCATCTAAAATATCTGACTCCACCCCTCCCTTCCCCACCATCTTTGGTTATTCTGAATCAAGATATCCATCACATGTTACCAAACGAAGCAACTGCTTTAACTGTCCATCAGTGAGTTTAGGAGCAGTCCAGAAGTTTCCTGATAGGACCAGTGTTCACTTCAGAACTGCAGGAATCTCTGCTGCAGAAAATGAGATTTTGAAAAGTTCGACCAGAGTTTCGCTGTGTTGTGAGAGCTGTCAGAACAACCAAAGCAGTTCATTCATCTCCACTTCAATAGTAAAGACCGAGTTACTGTGTTTGCCACTACTTTTGTTTATAAGTTTTATTTGGCAGCCCTAGAAGAAAGGCTCAAACATCAAACAGTTTAACACAAGAAAAACAGACCATTGGGAAACCGTCTCCCCTCTTCCCTCCAAGATACTTCAGCTTTTAACACTTGAGAAAGATTTTTACCGTCAGTTGTAGATCCTTCATTTAGTAAGAACTCAGAAAGGTGGATACAGACTGAGTCTAGACCAAAGCGCACAAACCAGGAAGCCCCCCCCAACATACACGAGCTGAAATTAACTCCAAGATTTCACTCTGTCATTAGCAATATGTGCATATGCTCCCACTTTGGAGGAAAATTGTAAATATTTAGCTTTATCTCACAGAATCCAGACAAACTCTGCACCACAGCTTGAGACTGGGACATCATCAGGTCAAGAAACTCCGCTGATACCGCAAAAAAGCGACACTAAACAGCACCAGTTATTTGCAGAGAGCAACGATCCCTTCATAACAATAATATTTGGGTTTCGAATCCGGAGTCATTTTTTTAATAAGACAACGCACTCTTTCTTGTCTTTCTCAAGACAAAGATGGTCAGTCAGTGTAAAAATACTTGTAAAAACCAATTTTTGATCACATATTACTGCTGGAAGACTGAAAAAATATATATTTTTAATTTTACCAATATGAAGTTTTTATCTTAATAGATGCGAATTTATTTGACATGTCTCCAAATGCTAGAGGCCCAACCCTCTTCTAAGAGCTGTGCCACTGACCAGACTAGCTTGCATCTTCATACGTTCCTGGCTTCGGGATGCTATTCTTAGGAACGCTGCATCAATATGTGCTACTTGCAGGCAAGGAATCTGTATAAATTTACACACTACGTGTACACACTGTGCAAGACTTACTGTGGAAAATTAATAAAAACAAACATGCTTTCTTTCTGTGCACAAAACACAGCTACTGGAAAACAGGCTTTGTAGCTATGAGATCCGTAACTGAGAGCAGCAAGGCACACCTGGGCTGTAAGGAGGTAACAGAAACTCTTCACTCCGCATGAAGGTGTCCGTCCTTTATCAATTTCCAGCCAGACAAGATTTATTTCCTGCAATTTAGTAGTCTGGCAGCAGCCACAGAAAACACTGAAACCGTTTTGGGTTGCCGAGTTGAGTGCAGAGCTCGACATTCATTTAAAAACTGTCTGCTGATAGCGACGACCACTGCTGGCAAAGGCAGCGTCCTGGAGAGGTTATAAAAATCCTCCTCAGTTAGCTGCACCGTCCCGTTGCTAACGCTACTTTCTAGGGCTGGCAACCAGACTGGGCATGATGTTTGCTTTAAGTTTCATTAAAAAACAGAACTGATGAACATACAAATGTACAAAATGCAATATTGGAGTGTGAAGATATGAATACATTAGATATCCTAAACATTTAACATTTCTCACTGCATTGCTTATTCTGTGCAACTTACTGCTATGCATTAAGTAATTAAGACTTCCACACACAAGGCCACTGTAAAACATTAACTGCTTCTTAGCATCTCTCAGTGCTGCTTTTATCCTATAAGAATCTGTAAAATTGATAAAGTTAAGCTTTATAGTCTTAGCACATAAACTTAACAGCTTAACAAAGATAACTCATACAGTACAATATATAAATTGCTTCATTAAAAATAAAGGTCTAAGCAAAAACTGCTTAAAAGAAAAAAAAAAAACTCTCAAAGCACTAACTGAAATACTAAAACATAAATTGATGTGGCTATGAATTTCTAGTTCAGCAGTCCAGAATAAATATTTATAGAAAGGCTGAGTTCAAGAGAAATTTTGTGGGCTTTCCTCTCCTTTCTAGTGCTTTCTCTCAAAACTAAAATTGCTCTGATCTTGGTAAGAGCAACACACACGTGCACTTAAAAAATAGCTACGTTTGTTTAGGCTGGGGAAAAAAGCGCTTACCCTCCATGTGCTTTCAATAGAGCTCCATTTAACTGAAGTCACTGGCATACCTACCGAAAGACCTGAACAAACCCAACATAATGTTTCCCATTAAACCCATGGTTATGTAACAGTCTCCCAAGCAGACAAATCTTTGCCTGCTTCTGCCCGTTACCATACCCCAACGGGCAAACAAACCAGAGCAGCTCTTGTGTCAAGGCACTAGGGACCCAAATTTGCCATCCTGCTTTTGTTTAGTGATACTTTCAGTCCAAGGGCAGTTGTCAAGATATTGGTGACATTTTCACCTGTTTGGAAACTGTAACTTTCTCTTCAAAAAGCAGAAAGTATTTACTGCAGAGACAGCTACTTCCAAAGACAGACAGGTTTATGTTTAAGGTAGTGGACGGGAACTGAACTTCAGGAAGACAGCAGTTTGGGTCCTAACCCCGGCACGCACTTTACAAACCAAAAAATTTCTCTGTGCCTCTGAACCCCACATGAGCATCAATGAGGGTAATAGTCACGGTCTCCTCTGATGTTTTGGAGAGGAAGGTCATCAGAGCAGGGACCAACTCTAGTCTGGCACGCGTTTGTGCTCAACACTATCGGCAAACCTACAGCAGGACTCCCGCTGGATTAGGCTTTTGAAGTGCTACCATGAAATAAGCAAAAATCAATACCATTCGCCATAGTGCTTTAATCCCCCTTTCCAAGATCTTATCATAATTTTTATTGCTTACTGGCTTCCTAAAGTCACTGGCCTGGCTTTTAACATAACTTGGTTTTGAAATATTTGTGTCTGTCCTCCGGTAGAGACAAACTGCTGAGTTATTCTTTTATAAAGGAACAGCAGAAATTATATAGACAGAAGAATCAAGCTTAAGCATATTGAAAACCTATTTAGCAGAGTTCCCAGCAGTTCAGTTTTATTTCATTGACCAAAAGTATGCGATCTCTATGAAAATTATAGATTATGGGAAATGTGATACAAATGATTTCAGATACAAGATGTCAGATACTACTGTAAAGAAAAGGGGATGCTCTTACCAAGTGTTTACAAAATAGTGTGCATCACACTAATACTCTAATCTTGGCAAGAATAATACAAATTATAAAGACACCGTATTTGTAGGCTTGCTTGTGTATTATGGTGCACATGGAAAGAACACCAGGCTCTCAGACTACACAATTATAACTGGACACTCTACTGTGAGGCTAAAAGAAAATGACCTTTCCAAAGGGAAGTCCAGAGATAGAGCACACAGCTGGATGAAAGAAGCTCCACATTCTGTGACCAACAGCCGGGTTACCATGAACAGAATTTTTTAATTTCTCAGTCTTGGCTTCTTAGCCCAGTTCCTTGGGCTACATTTGCACATTGCTGTCATCCTTAAAGGAAAGGTGTTGTATATGTTGTACATCAGCATACAGTATGACTTTTAATTACTGTTTTAGTAAGCTCAACTGTTGTATTTGTAATGAATAATATACTCCATAAAGTAACATTTATTATAGTAGTATGAAAAGGTGCAGAAAAGCAAGGGAAATTCAGAAAGGTAGATGAGGGAATTTATTTCCCCATTTCACCTCATTCTGCACATGAACGGCAAAGATCTCTATCTAAGTGACTAAGACACGCAAAGCTGACTTTGCTTGGAATTTGCGCCAGGTTAGATTCCCGATTCCTCGTTTCTCTTGGCCAAAGTATTTTCAGGAGACAAGGATTGCTTTGTTCTGTCTGGTTGCAGGTTTACAGCAATGCACTGATTTACAGAGAATAAAGCTATCACCTTCATCACCAGAAAGACTAGGAACAGATGATTTTTTTTTTGATTTTTTTTTGGAAAATGAAACATTTCCAGGTGTTCACTTGCTAATGCAGAGTCTGCATATTTCTAAAACCCCTTTGAAGAAGAAACGTGTAAGAAATTACCTCACTTCAAGGATCTCACTGCAACATATCCTTAATGTGGAATGGGTAGCCCCCAGGTCAGGTTACTAACCTGTGAGTTAAGAAACACAATTTAATTCATTGCTCTACCACTGACTTTTAGCAGGCCTTGGACAAGTCACTTGGAGATAGATTCACAGAAGGACTTTGGAGGCCCAGATTGTAGGACTATCTCTAATATCATTTTCAGTAACTATTTAATTTAAATATAGAAACAGTCCTTGGAAAATTGGTCACTGAGGTAGATGGCCGTATTTCCTCCTGCACCATAAAGAGTTAGAGAACCTTCCACCCAACATAACCAGTTAACTTGACAGTTAGATTTTCAAATAGGTTGAAAATGTGGGTTTGAACTTTAGTCTGAAAAGGACAAAAAGCAGGTTTCCTATAATCTCAGGAATCTCAGTCTCTAACTACCAGATTATTGACCGCAGGGAGAGAGGAAGGGTACTGCCACATACTCCAACCCACATATAATGAAAATGAGCTCTTGAGTTTCATAGAAAAATAAATTCAACATATTTAGGCTGGCAGTTCAAGGCATTTACACTGGATTGCTCGTCTCAGGGACAACCAGTCACTGAAATGCCTTGATTTTCTGGCTCATACTAGTGCCAAGAGCTTTGAAACATGAGTTCTGACAGCAATAGCAGGGGCAGTTACTTCCTCCGCACCAACCACCACCCCAGACAGCAGTCTCACTCCTTTTCAAATGCTTATTTCCTACACAAGACACCTTCAGATATAGTATGGTAGGCCCCCACATAGCTGCCCTGGTGAACTACAGAAGTAGCTTCATTCATCTTGCCATGTGACAGCAGTCCGAAAATGGTTGTGTTCCAGGTATCTGGCACATCTAGAGAATTTCTTTCCTCAAATAAACAACAGACTTTCATTTCTTTCTAGAATGAGACAACACTTCATTTTTCACACTGCAAGTGTAGCTTCCAGAAGCAATAAATAAATAAATAAATAACCCTCTTCCCTGTGAGCTCCTCCTTGGAAAAAGAGAAGCAGCTGGGGTTCACCCTTCTTCATCTCAAGGTTTTCCATTCTGCATGTGTGGGGACTAGGACTTCATCTGTCTAGCGCACCTCTTCTATGAAATACACTCCTCAAGGAAGAAGTCTGAGAGTTAGAAGGCCAAATCAGGAGACTAAGAAATGGTCTGGATTGTTTTACACTAGCTTTACAGCCTAGTTTCTCTCCTTCATGAACAGGTTGAGTTGTACACGATTCACAGAAAACGTTATCTTCTACTGAGCATGCACTTCTTCAATGCCAGGGAACCCACGGGAGGGTGAAGGGGGGCAGAGTATGTTGCCCGTTTTTTTTGTTTTGTTTTGGGGGGGGGGGGTGCCCAGTAGGTTTCCAAACTTCATATTCCACTCATGAGTGAACAGAGCCAAGTAACATGTCAAGAGCAGAAATTTTTAGCTTTGGAGTCTAATGCTAGAGTGAGTGCGGACTGAACAAATAGCAGTGAATGATGACGGGTGTGAATATAAACCTTCTCCGCATGTGGCCTCCTGCAAAGATTTCAAGTGAATCATGTTTCCTGTCTATTAACAACTACTTTCTTTTCTAGGTGGGAAAAGCAGGATTATATCAACAAGTACAATTTGGTTTAATTTAGGTCAGGCAAACTCTCACAGCCACATTTACTTTGCTATTGAACGTGCTACCAAGGTTGCACGGGGTGCTGAACCCCCTCGCTCACCTTTGTGGTCACATCAGTCAGATCAAGGCAAGGCCCTGAAACAAAGCAGGAGCTTTACTTACGATCACAGAAAGCAAACCTATTACTAGTTAGCTGAATACACAATCTGATGAGAAGTATTCCACCCTACCTCTTTTGTCAGCTAGAAAGAGAAAATTTAAAGTTGTTTTTTCTTCCCTGCAAGGGACATCTCTGGAGGGGAGAAAAAAAATAAATAAATCTTTCCCCATTTCATTCCTCTTACTCCAGTACTTCCAGTTACTAGGTCTTCCTCTTTAAGTTTTCAATCTACTATAACTGTGAAAGGAGCCAAATGCACAATTCCCCTAAACAAGCAATTTTTAGGCATCATAATGATAAGTTGCAGTCATGTTTCATGTTCTGCTAAGAACTTTTATTTAAATAAAGCCCAACGCTACCCGATGAGTTTGATTGCCAGTGGAACTAACCACAACAAAGACTTATGCCCTGGCCCAGAGGAAGGGAAACTGGCCTGGAAAAGATGATGATATTTTTCAAGTTAAAGGCAGAATTGAAGAATCTAATAAGACTTTGTTGAAATTTGAGAGATTTATGATTAACTATCATGGGACAAGTAAAAACAAAAACAAGAAGAATTACACTGACCACTTCTACCCTGACTTACACAACCTCAATTTCTGAACATATTATTTTTGTCCAGCTATTTAGGATATGCCGATTAGCTCTCTTTCTCTTGGGGCATATCTCGATTTTCTTTTATTCCTTTTTTGGACATTTTTATCCTCTCTTCGCTACATTGCAGACTTTATGATTACTCTTGGTATTTATTCCATCACTACTTCTGTAAAAGACTGAACCTCCTTTACACCACAATACAAACATTTTATATCTCCTTTTCCTCTGCAAATCTTTCAAAACATAATTAAAGAAATTTCTCTTTGATTTATATTTGAGGACTATAGAAAAATCACAAGTTCAGAAATCCCTGCCAAAGAAAACTATTGTCTTCAAAATCAACCCTAATGGTAAGACATACTTGACAACTTCAGCTGATATATAGCCATGCTTGATGATGATATATCACAGTAGCGGGTGATCACAAAATAGAATTCTACAATAACCTCTCCAGAATCAAAAGTTGTTGGCCCTTGCCCTCAAACCGGGAGCAGACAGATGCAATTAAATCACACAGCATTTAATTGTCAGGTTTGCCATGTGATTTTAACTGCTTCCACCTCAAAATCTGAAATAATTGGAAACTCATTAAAGAAAAAGTAAAGGAAGAAAGTGAAAGAGGTGGCCAAGAGCAGCATAAATGTCTGTTTTGGCTTGAGCTAAAACAACACCAGTTTGGAGAGATTCTTGTTAACTCCATATTTACATTAGTTGAATGGCCCTTAAAAGGGTCTAACCCTAGTATGACCATTATTATTAAAAAAATCAGTTTTTTGAAGTTACTTTAATTATTACAGTAGTTCTTAAATCACCCAAGAACAGGGAGCCATTCTGCCTGGTACTGCACAGAGCAGCAGATTGTTTATATATAACCAGCTGGGACAGAGACTAAGTGGGAAAGGAGATTGAAAACAGAATAATAAACACAATAGTGGCAAACAGTGGATTTCTTCCACAGTTTGGGGGTGGGTGGGTTACTGAGAATAAGCTCCATTATATAGACAATTAACCTTGAGAAATGGTGATTAAGAGTAGGCATATTGTATGTCCAGTCTTTCTCAGTCATGGCTTCTTTTCCGCTTAGAAATTTTATCTGGTTGGAATTTACGGATTCTTAGCATTGTCTGGGATTTCTGAACATCTGGCAGATTGGAACAACTCTGCAAAAGGTCTGACCAAACTGAGCTGCCAAGCATCCGGAAATCATGGCTATTGCCTCAGCGCACGCTCAGATTGGTGGCATGGGACAGCGCAGTAAGGTCAGTGTTTCTGGGGAACTGTCGGACACACTTACTGCACACATGCTACACAGAGCATGCTCCTATACTTCTACCTGGGAAGTCCTGAATATAACTATCATGGCCATAGGTGACAGGGAGACCGGTGGGAATTTCTGAGTTGAAGAGACCGAGGGGCAGAGCCGGAGCACGCAGACCACCACTCTCGTCCAAACTCCTGAGCAGCTGCTCCTGCTTCTGTAGTTTTTCCCTGAAGGCCACATGATGTGCAAGGAAGAGAAAATGGATGATGACACGTCGGTGCATGTGTCACTTGGTGAAGGCAAGGGTCTTTGCATAATTCTGGAGCCAGATGGTACCTTGTGGGGAAGCAGTTTTGATTGAATCCCACTTTAACCACTCTCCAGCAGAGCAGCCACTCACTCTTTGGCCATGTTGTCTAAAGCTGAATGTCTTCTGAGCCATTTTTTCTTTATGTCAATACAGAGGTATAAAATAATGCATGCATTATTCACGAGAATATGCGAACTGCTAAAACCAGCACTGTGGTAAGTGGGTATAATGTGAGGCAGGTTACACAAAGGAAGATGAAGTAGCAGCAGATAACACCAACAGAAGAAAGATGTGCAATAAGCTGTTCAGGGCCACCTAATTTGTGTTTATTTTCCTACTTTCAAAGTAGGAGAAAAGCCTTCAAGCTTTCTACCCTCCAATATCTATTTGACACAAAATGTTTCAGCAACTTCTGAACATACAGTGGATTTTTATTTATTTTACCAGAATGCTCACTAGTATGTAGAAAGGATGATCAAGTAAAACCTCCAGTTAAATCAACAGCTTCTGTTGTGACGGGGGGGAACACCCATGCCTCAATGTTTCATATCAGGCTTCTGAGTGTATCACAGTGCACAGCAGTTTTACAGATTCAGCACAACTCCTCCCACCACCTCTCCTCCAGTGTTCGCTTTCATCAGACAACTGTCTCCCACAAAAACATGGATCCTTCCTGAGTTCCTTCCTCATGGGGTCCAGAGCAGTCATCCCTCCAGAAAATACAGATCCAAAACCACCATCAGCATCATGCAATTAGCTGAGCAGTACATTTTGTAACAGCGAACATCTCATGGCAACAGCAAAGGATTTTGTGCCATGTCCTCATCCTCTGTCATTATCTGGGCTTCTCTCATTTCAGATTCTACCACCTCAAATCTAGACATACAATATAATTAAGGCATACTTCTGGAGTGCTTGCGACTGAGGCTTGGAGTGCACATTGCTGCCCTAAGTCCAAAGCAAAAAGAAGATGTCAAAGGTTTTGCCACTCAGCGATGGTGTGGAAGCCGGAAGAAAATAAATTTGTGAGATCTCAGTTTTTGTGTTAGCAGGTAGATGCAAATTTTAAAATGCTGTGGTAGTTTTCCTCTTCAACACTTCTTTCTACCCTTTATTTCTTCACACACCACATAAATTGGTCTCTCTTTATCACAGAACAAGTAAGTTAACTTCCCCGTTCCCTCCTATTTCTTCCTACCTGATCTCAGCTTACTTTTTCAGGCACCTGGTTCAAACAGTATCTGTGCAACCCCCAGCAGCAAGAGAAGCTCAGAAATGGGCAAGTTCAAACATGTCATTGGACTTATTGCAAGGGAAAAAAAAAAAAAAAAGAAAAAAGACAGGGTGTTGCAACAGCAGGGGTAGAAGGAGAACTAGAAAGCACATTAACTAGAGGCAGGATTTGCCATTGACCTGGCTTACCTTAAAACTTACCATCCAATTCACCAGCCCTTACTTGAAGGGGAGGGGAAGAGCAGGACAGTAACTGCTTAATGGGGAGCAAACACCGAACTACTAAATCCAGCATCTACTCAAGCTCTGAAGCGCCTATGTCCATACATGACTCACGTGAAACGTAGCTCGCAGAGATCAGAATACCGGACTAGATTTAGTAGTTTGATATCTCGGTTCTGGCAACAGACCATACATGGTTTGCATGAAGTAGAAAAAAACCCATAATGCACTGTTGCCAACTGTGCAATGCTTCATCCAAGGAGAAGAAATTCTTTCCTAACCCCCAAGGCAATCAGTCTGTGGTCCGTAGCATGACATTTGGCTGTTCTTCTCAAGCAGAGCTTTAGCACAAGTATTCTTTAGACTCATAAAATTAATGACCGTCAATATTACCCTCAAAAATTATACACTTATGCAGCCAAGGCAGGTTTAGTTAACTGCTTGCAGCAATCAAATGTGGAGGTTAATATCACTCTGAAAAGGGAAGGGTTTGTTGGAAACTGCCATTCTTTGAGCTTGTCCATTTTTTAATGCGTGATACTCAGTGACATATCAGACATGTTCACACCATGCTTTTGATGTAATGAGTCCACTGCTATTTAAGTTCAGCTGAGTTAAGTGTGGGCAGCTAATCACACAGTTATCAACTAAAAATGACTGTTGTGCGCAACCACCCTTTTTTTTTTTTTTTTTTTAAAGCAGCAAGGCTGCAGCAGACTGCTTTATTGGTCTCAGAAGTGGAAGCTTAAAATAGGGAGGAAACGATCAAGAAAATGCGGTTCAGTGGTTAGAGAACAGTAAAGATTCCTGGTTTCTATTCTTGGCTTTTCTATCAGTTTGCTGTATGGAACCTAAACAAATCTCTTAACCTCTCTGTGCCTCAAAGTATCCTCCCATACAAAAGTTAATGTGGACATGGGAAACTGGGATCTGAGCACTAACATTTGCTGACAGCTTACGTTGGCAGTTAAGAGTGCACAGCCCTACTGGGGCCAGGCCTTATGGCCGCTCTGTTCACCTATACACACCACCAGGACTTTAGGGTCCCAGTGGTTTATTCTGCTGCAGAAAACCAAGCTGCTTTCTGAGGTTTTCCCAGCGACTCATGACAGAACCTTTCAATGCCTCTAAACCCAGAAAAGGGAACTGGAGGCCTAGCTTGCTATCTTAGTACAAACGTGGGAAGGCTCACAAACCCGAGGAAAAGCAGAACCTAAGCCTAAACACTAGCATGGGCCAACTCAGGCTGACAGCAACACTCAGGCTGGGGGTGTAGGCAAATGTGAGTGGAGTCAAGGCAGTATTTAAATAACTGCTAGGTTCTACAAGGGAGACGGACCTTCCCCTCTAAACGAATGGGAATGTAGAGCTGGATAAAGTTGTCCAATATTTAGAAGTTCAATTTCTAGATGGAAAGAGGTCTTCACAAAAAGATGGAGTCTGAGATATAACGCAGGCTGCAGTCTAAGTCACTGAGCCCACAGTCTCTGAAAGACCAGGATACCAGGAAATCAGGCTGGATACATGTTCTGAACAGGATACTAAGAAATCAGGCAGGCAAGCTGGCACAAAACCATGCAAATCTGTGGAAGCCTTATTTCATTTGACTGTATGGAAAATTACATTATTTACATCCATACTCGTCTACTCCAACCCTTTGAACCTTTGCTATAGAATAGCATATCTAAGTCTGGGAAAGTGGGACAGGCTGAAATGAATTTATTTCTAAACTAGAAATACAGTTAAGGTTCTTATGGGTCAGCATTGCTATGTGTTCTGTGTTGTAATTAAAGTATCCTGCACAGTTGCAGAAAGTGAAATTTAGGATCACCTAAAGTCAGGTCAGGAAGGGGAGGGAACCCTATCTGATCTGAATTCAAATGGTATCAGTGGCATCAGAGTATCACCTTGTCTGATAATTTACAGGTAGTTATTTAGGTGTTATGGCCAGAAAGGATTTCCCTGTCCTCCTGTGTAATACTTGCCACAGAAACCGTTATGGTATTTGCTGCAAAGAAAGAAATCATGATTCACTATTATGCCAGTGAAAGGTATGAAATCTGGTGATGTACAACTGAATTAGAAAGATATGCCACCACAATTTAATGCAGTAAAGCACTGATAAATTTTTAATAATGTATTACAATGACTAATATAACAGAGAAGCAAACAACTTAAAACAAAGCTGGGTAACATTATTTTGGCCTGCCTTTTTTCAGGAGTATCTTAAAGGCTCCAACTGAGCAAGAATGACTTAGCACAAGGCAGGAGATTACTGCCCTGGACTGTTCACCCCAGACATGCTGTGCAATGAAGAGCAGTCCATCAGTCAACTCCCAACAAACTAGGAAGCCACAACACACCACAGTAATTTGGGAGGGTTTCCGTAAAAATCAGCTCAGCAACTGACTGATGAACAACTGAGATGCAGAGGCTAGGGGAGCACCTGGGAAGGTAACCTTGCCTTCGCTTGACTAAGTGGTTCCACCCCTCAGTGAGAGCTCCAGGCCAAAATCGTGCTCACATGCATGAAGGATGAGAAGCTACCTTTCTACCCTAAGGTCACACTGAAAAACTGAGATCTGCAGTCAGATATGGATAAATTTGGTGAGATATTGGTAAGAAAACCAGGGTGGTAGTGGAGGGATTAAGAGAATTCCTGTTAACGGGAATTGCAGTTCCCTTCTACCTCAGATTTCCTATGTTTACAGGCAATTTTTCAGTTTCTGCACTGTCCTTCATCTTCAATTGCCGTTTCACACAACTTATCTTACATGCTGTTGGAAAGAAAGGCAAAGCTTGACTTTGGGGCTCTCTCCTCCTTGTTCACTTAATGAGAGTACAGGATCATCACAGTATCAGATTTATATCCTGTCTTGGATTCTCAAAATGTTTGTTCTTTCATTCCACTGCAGAGGAACTCTTTGAAGAAAATCTCCTGTCTAGCCATTTTTAAAACTTTTATTTTTCTTTAGCTTAAGCCTAGTTTAATACGCATACTGTGTGATGAAGTGGAGTATCAGCAACAATCCTTCATAACATCTGTAGCCTATTTTCCAGGACAGAAAAACCTAAGTATGTTCAGTAGCTATCACTGTCACTAAATCTTAGTAAAACTGTCCTACTGAACCTCGGGAATGGTTAAGCAATAGAAAAAGCAACATCGTACTAGCAGCTAAAGATGGACCCAGATGATATGAGCTATGTAGACTGCAATCTCACCAGGTTGCAGTTAGGAAGCGACAGCGTTCTTCCAGCCTGTAGCATTGCGTCCCCTCACCCTGTCACGTTACCAGACTGGGAGCACAAGCAAGATACTAATTTGAACCCAGTTATTAACAACAGAACCAAACACAAGCTCCCCAACCACATTACATTCCAAATAACACACAACCCGGACAGTTTTAAGTGGTATGCTCATTACAAAACTCAGTTTCCTTGCACGAAGTAATAAGGAGAACACGCCGTGCTCCATTACGCTCTATTTCCAATCATTATAATGCAGATTGTTCGCCTTCCCCCTCCCCCAGAAATGCAAGTTCATATCGCAGCCTCCAGCTAGTTTGGATTCCAGGAAGTTTGGAACTGATTCACAGTGATAAAGATTGGCTGTTTGGTCTACAGCTGGGTTGCATGCTTCTCCTCAGCTGCGCTTAGCTAAGAGAGGCAAAATGAAGCTCCCCAGGGCAGCAAGCTGCACTGAGCCAAAACCAGGCAATACCCCATGTGCAGCAAGAGGCTGAAACGCCAAAGGCAGTGGCTGTAACTGTCTAATCTCAGTTTGCCAAGCAGTGGAATACAACGCAACGCATGCTACTTGCCACAAAGTAATTACAGATCTCGCATGGATTTCAGCAAAGCCGCAGTCTTAATGCTTAGCACTTACAAAGCACTTTAAGCAATAAAGTGCTACTTCATCTACATGACATGCATGTGGCCAGCGTATTATTATAATCCCCATTTTATGGATGGAAAATTAAGGGATTCAGCCATGCTCAAACACCAAATGGGCAGAACTGGAATTTAAATTTTCAAATATGTTCAAGCCAAGACCTCAGTCAAAGCTCAGTTCCTTCATGGAGCCTGTCAGTTCTACTCAATGAGTATTTTATCCAAGCTGCTAGAACAAACCCTTAGACTTTACCCATCCAGCATTCAAGGCAATGATAAAAAGGGGGTAGGGATATGAAACCCAGAAGAATTAATACTTTAAAACCAGATCTGAAAAACAAACAATCCCCCCTCCCCAACCAAAGCAGTGATTGAACTCTAACTTACAGGTAACTAGAGTTTATAGTTGCTTCCATTTGACTAATAATAAAAAGGCTGCAGGGTGCACCAAAAATTGAAAATATCCTACTCAAGCTTTGAATTAGGAAAGTGGAGAAAAAACAAACAAAAAAACCATAGCTACACCACATGCTTCATATTTGATTTCACTTCACTGTTATTGCCTGGTGTAGTATTATCTGGAAGAACCAGTCAGAATTAGGACACTATCGTGCACCGGTGCACCTACAGGAGCAATATGTTGTCCTTTTTCAACTGAGTTTGCAACTAAGCAAGGTAAAATAATGGAAAAGGGAGATAAGCACAGTAAGTGAAGGAATGCTCATTGCGAGCAGCTAGCATCATACACAGAGAGGGTGTTTCTGACTGATGTCTTAAAAATCCCATAAAAAGTAAACTGTTCAAAAAAATCTAGAAGTTTGATAGAAAACTGTTCTTTAGTTTAAACACTTTCATGGGAAGTATGTGCTTCTATGAAAAATACCAACTTTTCCTCAAAGAAATCCAATCTGAGAACTATTTCTGAGTTTTGATTTTCCACTTAAAAATTGATATACTTCAAAAATTGTTTTCCTGCACAGTTTCCATAGAAAAATTCCAGTTTCTAGCCTGATCTTGCATAAACAAATAAATAAGATAAATATCAGATGCCCCCTACCGGCTCTCTCTTTATGTTAGAGTTTTGAAAGTTATGAATTTACCAAATTCCTTTTAGCCCTTGGTTTGTTACAGCACAGTTGCAGTTTCCTGTCTCTGTCAGATAAGTCTCATCGCTTCAAAGACTAGGACTGCAGTCAGTTAGATGATATAGCTGTCAGCACACAGTCACAGCACGACATGGACAGGAGG
This sequence comes from Apteryx rowi, assembly GCF_003343035.1. Taxonomy (NCBI): domain Eukaryota; kingdom Metazoa; phylum Chordata; class Aves; order Apterygiformes; family Apterygidae; genus Apteryx; species Apteryx rowi. Next base: position 815,066 of record NW_020450838.1, on the reverse strand, counting down.
AAGCTTACAGGGACAAGAGGAAGAAGCGGTAGCTCCAGGAAAAAGATCTGGGCTAAGGGAGAAGATGGGGAAATAAACAGAACAAGAAAGAGATGATATGGGGATTGAAGCATGAAGGGAACACAGATTCTAATAAGGACAATTTAGTGTCCCAAGCACGAGGGGAAGGGGAGGAGCTGGGGTTTCCCCACCACCACCACCCACACGCTTTATCCCTGTTGGCTTAACATGTTTACTTGAACAAATCACGCTTTCCTCTGGAAACACTCCTTCTGCTTTCCGTTTAACTACATGTATTGCAGGTGCTACAGTTAAATAAAATTTCACAACTTCTCTCTTTGCAGATTCCTAGTTTGACTACTAGGAAGCACATGCTGCAGCAATTACTTTTGTTACATATGAAGTTTTGCAAAGAGGCAGCTTTGGGAGGCAGGGAGATGAATATGCAGTAGGAGAATACATACCCTCTCTGATTAGAGCCAGCTCTAGAGGCAGTTTTCCACTGATACTAAGCTCAGTGCCTGACATGCTCACCTAGGTCACACTTAGCAGAACCCTCACTTCTCCTCTACTCACAAGCTGACTTGTAATGCTCCTGCCCCCTCTTACTGCCTGGCAGGAGAGGTGTACACTGGTGCACTCTTCTGGAGCAAAGGTCCTACAACGCAGAGGCAATTAGAAATTTCACTGTTTCTGCAGCCAACTAAGCAGCTTCAGGAAAGGACAAAAACAAGTGGACAAGCCCTCCGTCATCTCCATTTCTTACCTTCCCCTCAAATCTGGCGGTGGCTCCCAGCTGCACTCGGATATTCCGAGGAGGAAGGGTAAACGCTGGTGCTTCTGCCGGCACAGAGGGGCTGAGTGTCAGGGAGGTTTTGGAAACTCGAGTTGATGTCACCAGTTTCACATCCCCCATGATGTGAACTGTAAAAGAGAGAAACACAGTTGTGATATAGAACTTAGAACAATTAATTACCTACATTACAGTTGCTACTAAAAATCAGATTGAGGACAGATCATTCTATAGCTTTGCTATATTCACATACATAGTAAGAGTCTTTGGTCTAAAGTAACAAGCGCTATTTTCTGGGTGGGGAAGCGTGACCCAGGAAGACTGCCTGGTGTACCTACGGTTGCAGTCAGGGTCACAGCCTTGAACTGAACTCAGATTGAACTCTCAAGTCCCAGACCAGCGCCTTAACCAAAAAGCCATCCTTTACAACTGCATTAAACCGTAATAACTTATTTCAGGAGGATATTTTCGCAACGTGACTTTGATTTTCCTGGCCTGGAATACACCAAAATCAGTAAGTCTCAAAAGCAGAGCCAGCGTTAAACAAGTACTTGTGAAATAGAGGCCTCTGTTTGCACTGGATTTAAGTTGCAAGCGGGAATGTGGAAAATCTGATTTTTCATACCACGCTTTCAAGATCTTAAGAAATATCTGGATATCTCCCTCCAAAGCACAGCACTCTTAGTACATAACTGACACTTTTGCAGCAATTCCAACTCTCTAGTTTACTGCACATCCTTCTATAGCACACAGACCAGGAAAATAGCAGGGAGACCAAATTTTGTAATGCTACAAAAATGGCATTTTAAAAACCTCATTACAGATAACCTGTTTCAGAGGCAACTCTTTTGCTATTCACCCTATTTTTTTGGCAACTGAAAGCAAAAATTTAGGTTTTCCAGAAAAGAAGAAGAAAAAAAAAAGGTAGTAGCTCAGCCTGCTAATTCCTTGAAGAATTTGCATAAGTTAGAAGCCCCACTCCAAAATGGCTATTTAATAGACCAGCTTAACAGAGAATAAAAGGGAGAAATGCTTGACCAACCAATCAATCATGTTGAACCAAGGAAGAGAACTTGGCTTCCAGGTCATAATCCTCCGCCATACACACCAACCCATGATGGACTATATATTTATTCATCTGCTTCTGCTAAAAGTTGTAATAAATAATACTTGAATAAACAGTAAAGTTTCAACTTTAACAAGAGAGAAATCAGTTAAACTGGGGCCACATTATTCCTGACTCATCCACCTGCACAAAGAATACTTGTTCCAGAAGAGGCTGCAGAGGTTTGGAGAGTAGGGGAGGAAAAGTCGCCACGTTAAAGAGAGGAACTAACAGCCTTCTGGGCTCCACCTCCCTCTTCCCCCACCAAGCGGTAGCTGACACGCGGTACCATCACAGCTCGCGTGCTTTCCCACCGCTGCCTGGAAGCTCCTGTCACTCCCAGTCACCTCAGCTCACCTACAGGACGATGCCCCCCATTCACAGGGTCACGCTACGGGTGTGCATGTCGCGTGGCCCTCTCCTACCAAGAGGCTGAGCTGGGCGAACACCTCGCTCCTAGGCCCGGCAGGAAAGGGGCCTTCCCACTGCGTTGCTACCTAGGGAACATGCCTTCCAGACAGGTTTGGAAAATAGGGTCCCACTGAAAAAGGCAGAGCTCCACTGCAGCACTGCGCCCCCGCTCCTCACCTGCGGCACGACCCCGTGGCCCAGGCCCAGCCCGGAGGCAGGCAGGAGCCACGGGGCTGCGTGCAAAGGCTGGAGTGGGGGAACACACGGCGAAGCCGAGCGAGCGAGCCGCACGCTCTGGGCACACAAGTGGGAAGGAACGAGCTTGCTGGGAAAGCGCACAGCAGCTGTGTTGGGCTGCAGGCACTATCAGCCAAGCATTAAGGGGGAACTGTGCTCCAGAAGTACTCATTTTAAAAAATGAAGTATCATTTCAAATATTGCATCTACATGGCTTTTTTAAAAAAAAAAATATAATTTAAAATATTGCATCTACATGGCTTTTTTTAAAAAAAAAAAAAAAAAAAAAAAAAAACTTTTACACATCGTTGTTGCCTCTCAAGTTTTTCTGTTCCCTGCTGCTACAAGAAAACAGGGAGGACAGAACAGTTGTGCAAAATATATGAAGCACCGTCACAACCACAAAACAAACAAGTTGGAGTAACAACAAAGATAGCTGCGTTTTTCTCTAATCACTGTCGGCCACAGTATTTTAGCAGGCACATTCAGCAGCAGCGACAGGTAGGAGTTATCTGGACGGAAGATTGATTTAGCCGTTCTTTCCACTTATAATGGTTTTGCTGGCTATTATAGATGGGAATTAACTGTACTCAGAAACATTTTGAAAAAGCTTCTTCAAAAGAGGGGTAGAAAGGTCAAATACTCCAGCACATCATTGCTCTCCGACAGCCCATCCTAACTGATCATCCTAACTTTCTCCAAGGAAAGGCATCTGGAAGCTCAGAGCCAATCCCGCAGGCATAAAGCCAGGTCCATGCCTGGTGGCTTTAGCGACCGAGAGCAGGACCTGCACAGCGGGTAAGGCGATGGGGCATTCGGTGTCACAACTCTCCGAGTTATGTGGAAGCCCAAGCCTCCAGGCAGCCCTTTCACAGTTAATGGATCCAGTCCCAGGACCCCTGTGTGTTAACGCTTAAAGGACTGGGTGGCCTCTTCCGGATCAACAGTAGTGCTTGGGCACCTCAGAAGTCCATAGTGGCCATTATATACCTTGCCGATAGTCTTTTCTCTCTAGCAGATGAAGGGGGATTCAGCTACCCAGACATCTAACRTAGGCCTTCCTGCCTTTTGCCAAAACAGCGCTAGACACCTTTATTAAGGCTATGTTATCCCAGCCGCCTTGTGGGTGCATCTCTCACATCTTGTCTGTCCTCCCAAAGACTAGCCCACCGCAGGTCCCTAGCGTTCAGACACAGCGATGGCGTTTGAATTTTCAAAGTAATACTTGTCAATATAAAATGAATTATTAATTTTGTGCCACACAGCAGAAAGTGTGTTTTGCAAAGTTATTAGTTAAACCAATGGGGGGGAGAAGGGGAGGGAAGCAGAATTTTTAACACCACCACCAMCAACAACAACCTAAATGGTATTTTCTTTCAACTCCCAGACCGCACCACACAAAAGCAAGCTAAATGACCATGAGAAGGCATTCTCCCAAACCTCAAGATGACTGCATGTTTGTTTGCAGCTTTCGCACCCAACAAAGCACTGATTCCATGTCTTACCCACTACGACTCTTCCCCCCAATCTCYAGCCCTTCTCAGAGAAAAGTGATGGAGAACATTTTTCAAAATTGACTAGAGAATTCAGGAACACACAACCCCACTCATTTTCAAGAGGACTGATATTCCAGGTCGTATACGTGCTTCTGAAAACCCAGTCTCAGATAACAGAATTTCCATGTAGCACTCCTGACATGCTCAGTYGCCATAAAAATACAGTGTGCCCATCTCAAGGAACACATTCTCTGCATTTATCAGGAAGAGATTCAAAGGGAAACTCCTCTCCTGGAAGTTATTAGTCTACAAGTTAGGCAGCCCATCTGAACTAGTAGCTTTGGCTCCTCCACCGTCAACAGAAAGTCACCTCCAGAGACTGTTTTGTTCTAAGATGTAGGAGTCACCAGAAGCTTTCTGCTTCGCAGTACATACTTATCAGAAACTGTGGTTTGGAAGGCAAATCCTTACAAGATACCACTCATATGAACAGCCATTTGTCTGAAAAGCATGAGAGAATTATTCTTTTAATTAAATGTTCTTTCACTAAGCACAAAACTCCAAGCTCTGTTCTTCACTCAGGTAAAACTGCAGCTTATCTTGCAGACTGTCACCCAGTTACACAGCTGTAAACTGATGCCTACCAAGCCCACGTTGGTCAGCGATTTTTTGTTAATTGGTTTTTCTTTTCAGATTCAAAGTAAACATTTTTCAAATAGTAAATTGCTATAAATATCAACTGTGATCTTTTGTCACTTTTATGATACGGCACTGATAATTTTGTATCTGCTTATCTGTTCTAGACTGGCCTAAATCCTATTTTAATTTGTATTTCCCATTTCCTTTTCTTTTTCCCCTTTTCTCCAAGGTCTTCCTTGAATTTCTCTTTTCCACAGATGATCTTCAGTTTTTCAACATGCTCAACTGACTACTCAGTGTTCAGTTTTGTTTCCCACACATTTTTCTCCTCTGCTAAGCTACACCTTTCCATAGCCTATAAATGCTAAAACTTGCAATGTCTCTGTAGCTGTGAAACTCTTCACCAGCAGATCAGTCTGCCAACATAAGCCTGCAATAAAACTTCAGACCACTTGCAATAGCAACAGCCATGTGCCAGGTATAATATAGATGAAGACATTATAATGCATTTGGTGCCATAAGAAGCCCAGGACAAAACCTATCCTTCCACACACATCTGTATCAGCTTTACAGAGTTCAAAACCACACATATGCCTCACGTTTCCTAAAAGGAAAAAAAAGGCAAAATTAAAAAAGACAGAATCCAATTCAAACTTGATATTCACTCATGTAAATCAGATGCAATTCCACTCTGGTGAATGCCATTATACTGGCTGGAAAAAAAAGAAATCCCAAAAGAAGATGCTAGATACTACAAATGTTTGCAGGACTATTCTGTCAAGATAAAATGTTCATCTGTCCTTAGATGCAACGCACTGCTAATGCAGGGCTATCTTAAGAAATCTTGTTAGGCATAACACCTACTCACGTGGGGAAACCGCAGCACCGGGTATGCTGCAGGGCTGGATTCACATAGTACATGCAATAGAGCCACCAGCACGTGCCTGGAAAACGCGCTGTATCCAACAGGCTCGTCCTCCAAGCAGCGCTGTGCTCGGGCAGTGTCCGACGGGCTGCTTTGGATGCAAAGTTGGCTGGTCATGAAAGATTCTCTGATAGAGGAACTGAGCTGAACTCCGATAATGTCATCTTTCCACTAATTTCTCTGGTTATTGGATCTAGCCCTACCAAAAAAAAGGGGGGGGGGAGAGAGGGCAAGGAGAGAGAAAAAAAACCCCTAAACTGCTAAAATAGTCATTCTTACCAGTCAGGTTACATTTTTATTGCATGTTGGTAACATGCCAAAAGCTATGAACAAGTTGATGCCTAATGTTATAGTGGGACTGTAAAGTATGAAATAAAGTAATAGCTCGACTTTTCCATAAGGACATCTTGTAGGGATTTATCTTTTTCTAAATAAAGTGTCTAGAAGGGACTGAATTAACCAATCAATATTAGCTCAAATCAGCACAAGCAGTTTTCTAGCAACATAAGCCTCTAAACATTTAGCAGTCTGACTTTAACTAGCTATGGAGGCYGAAGATGCTTCTAGTAACTAATTACAAAATCTTTTTTCAGCTTAGAGGATATTTAACGATTATGCTCTCAGACAAATAAATATTTCCATGTCGTGCGCTCTGGGGTTCCTATGGAACTGCCACCTCTGAATATCTTAAGGAAATTATATTAAAGAGAACAAATCTTGCCGAAGGTTAAGATTTGATAGGAAGGAAAAAAACAGATGTTGATATTTATGTTTTTTTTTCTTTTATTTAAGCAACCTTCTACAATGACCCTATTCCTAAAATCTCTTTCCTAGGTATTCCAAGCCTGCTACTGAAAAAGATTTCAAGGTTGCTGCATGGACTGATAACATTTCATTTCACATGCTGTGTACACCTAGACTACGATGGTTAAACAAGAACAACTGTAACTGAAGTTGCAACACAGACAGTGTGGTATTATACATAAAAGAAAACCACCATGCAAATGTCAGCTTGTAGGGTAGCAATGTGGTTAGACAGCATTTCTAATCTGGATATATTTTTTTTAATTCTTAATCCTTTCTAAAAAGCACATAAATCCTTACAAATTCTCACAGTGTGTCCTCTAATCTTTCTAATACCAAAGCAGACTAAGGTGTTTCAAGCATCTTTTACTGAGAGCAAATCTCTAGCACTCAACACCCTGCTCACAGAAATAAACCCAAAAAAGCAAACAGTAAGATATCCCCCTTATGTTTTCTCCTCATTCACTTATTTTATATAAGTAAATACTTACCATCAGCTTCCTACATAATCATTTAATTATACTAATTTCCTTTTACCAAGTCCTTCCTCCGAGGCAGAAGAAAAATAAGAGGCAGAGAGGACGTGTGCATGGGAGAGAGCGAGCGAGCGCACGCAAGTGGGAGGAAATCGGAGCTGCCAGTTGAAGAAGCTTTATTTCACTTACTCACTGATATTGCAACTCTACACCTAAGCAGCGCGTTCTTACCGGGTCCGGCTATTCTGTTATTTTAACCCGACTGCCCCCGCTAACCTTTGAACCATYTCTGAAATCTGGATCGAATCTTCTGAGCTCTTTTAAAATAGGAGCAAAAGGACAGCCCAGGGGCAGGAGCATGCGTCTGCTGTTTGGGAGCCCTGGTCGAGGTCCCTGCTCCGCAGCGGGCTGCCTGCATGACCCCAGGCCAGTCGCTAAGCCCCTCTTTTGCTAGGGCTCCCCATTTGCAAAGCGGGGATTACTGTACTTCCTTACCACAAAGAAGTGCCGTGAGGATAACTGTGTTAGAGGCTGGGAGTCAGGCTACAGTAATAGGACCATATAAATAGCATAACTAGTAAAAGGCACAAAATTACCATAAACTCACAGGAAGCTGGATCTCATTATAGCTTTCCTTTTTTAAATCATGAGGGTGTTTTTTTCAGAAAGCATGCATTTTAGATCACTGCAGGTAAAAACTCATTTCCTTACACAGCTTCACCAAATTCACCAGAGTTTTGCTAGGGTCCTGCATTATGCTTCAAAGCCTTCTGTATTTTAAAGAGTTTCTTTCATTTCTAAACCTGCTTGACAGCTTCCCCTTTTCACACACCTTATTTCCTCTGCTACAGCCTCTATCTTTACCACAAGGACTAACATGTGGCTTCCATACATCTGAACTGAACACGCTCTCCACAGAACTACAGAAAGGAATTTTTGCAGCCATGAGACTTGTGACCATCTTGTCCGTCTTATCCTACCAGCCCACATGAGGTAGCATCCTGCCTCCTGTCAGCTCCCAGTACCCAAGAAACAGCATACAAGGGAAGCATAAACCACAGAGGATCCCCAAAGCAATCCAGATTAGAAAGTCCTGTGTGGATTTAGCAGAAGGGAAGAGGTCGGAGGTGGGAACAGGAAGCAAGGGGCTTGTATCTCCACCCATGAGCACCACCGGCGTAGCCGCACTCTCCTGTACAGCCTCTCATTCAGATCCCGTAATTAAAACGGTTATTTGCCTCTGGTAAGGGAATAGCAACAAGATGGTGCTTCTGCAAGGAGATCTTATTTAAGCAGGCTGTGCTTAAATATATTAGTCCAAGAGAAACAGACCTTTCATTTTCCTAAGGAAACACAAAGCTACTGTCTGCAAATCATGCTTTTCCGATGTTCAGATCTTTTGTGTGTCTGTGCTCTGGTACCCGTAGGTCCTGCTAAGCTTTGTGGTCAAGAAGTCCTGACACTCTGGGAGACAGTGAGGTTGTGTATCAGTCCTGACTCAACTTGACTGGGGTTTCTTCCTTCTTTGCTTCAYACATAAATGATCATCATCTTCCCACTGCTTCTCTATATACCTAACATCCAGAAAAGCCTTTTTGCTATAAAATCTTCAAGGCGTTGTCAACCCAGTCCCCTAAACATCCCAGGAAGATTCAAAAGCAACTCAGACATGGCAGTAGAAACAGGATCAGACGCCAAATCTTCATGCCCAAGTCCAAGATCCAAACATTTTGCAAGCTTAAGTTTTGGCAGCTGCATTTGTGTAAAATCTCTGGGTATGTTCCCACAAACTGCATTTGTGTAACTGTCTCACACAAATGGGAATTACAGGCTAAATTTCAATTTGTGCAAAAGCTTAGGCCAGCTACAATGATAGCAAAAAAACCTCAAAGTAAATTACAATTTCATTTCGGACCATCATGTCACAGTTCTTGTCAAAATTAAGCAAGTTCTTAAAAACCCATCATTTCACTGCCTGGAGTTTCACATTCAGCAAGTCATCCACAAGTCTCTCCATCAGCAAGAATCTTGCTTGTACAGAGGAAAAGGGAAAGAGCAGGTTCAAACTGTTCCAGGTGTTCATTTTAACAAAATACTGCCGCAGCCCCTATATGGTATTCAGATACAATAATATTCTCCAGGCTGCTTTAAAGACTGAAACACTGTCAACTCCAAGAGAGATACATGTGAGACAGTGATAGAGAGTCTGGGCTCTGAAGTGCAGTAAGAGCTTTCTAAGAAGGCAGCCCATTTTCCTTCCTTCCTTCTTCCAAATCCCCTCTTCGCATACTTGCTCACCTGACCAGGAGACGGAGGGACAACGAACTTCGGTAGCGCTGTGCAACACCTTCCAGCAGTCTGGGCTGCCCTGTTTGGAAAAAAAGGAGAACAAGTGTTTTGTGGCAGATTGCCTTTAGCCTGCTGTGTGCCTTGGTTATCCTTGCGAGTACAAGGACAGCTCTTCTTACCTACTCTTCCAGGTAAGGCTGAGCTCGCTAGAGCTTGTGGAATACATAAATCACAAAAGTGGCTGCCATARACATGTCCATCAGTAAAAGTGGCTAACCATGCATGACTGAGACCAAACTTTGTAATTAATATTCGACTGTCAAGTCACCCTTTTCTTTGGCAATTCTCTAGAATAGACAAAAAAGTACCTTTTGGTTTGTGTGACACTGAAAATTGAATTACTGTTACCAGATGAGAGGGAGAGGTAGGAAGGCAATCTACCCAAATCGATCCAATCAATAAATCTGGCCCTTCCATTACATTTGCATGACTACTGCAGCACTGGCTTTAACCTGAAAAGGTTTCTGTGGTACGATCACAGCTGTGTGAGGAATTTCATCCTCATCTTGTGCAAGAGAATAAATCAAGAGGATGGTAACCGATCTACATTTAGTTAAGATAGGTTTATTAGAGGACAAGAAGATGACAGTCATAAACATTTGATTATTTATATAAATCATATAAGAAAAAAACAACATGTTCTTACCAAGGAAAAAGAAAATCATGCTCTCCTCATCCTGTTTATGCTGCTTCACAAAGAGTTTATTAGCAAGGATGTGCATTTCTCACAGTTACTGTCAGTTTTAACCACTCTAATTTTCCCCAGTTTAACCGTGCTGTTCAGCGTTCCCAAGGATCCTAGGCCCACAGAGATTTGTACGGATACCCAACTTCACCCACTAATGAGTAGCCACATTGCTGCCACAGAAGATGTCTAACGTGAGCCCTGACATATGCCTTACATGGCCATTCCTTAATGGCTTATTGATATATTAGAGTAGCTGCAGAGGGTATTTTGGGAACAAGTAAGGATACAGAAAATACATATGTACAGAGAGAAATGGATATATACCTTTGATAACATATATTCATCTTTATTATAAACAGACATGCTACATTATTCAATTATTTCATAACCACTGAGCATTAAAATTCAGGAAAAAAAGATGCCCATTACAAAGCAGCTGAACATGTGTCTTAAAAGAATTTTAAGGCTCAAAACCTTGAATGCTTAATTTGAAACATCAGATTAAGGAGCACTAAATCAAAAGAGACCACAAGAAACACAGCTTCTTTGCAGCTGTTATCTTAGAAGAAATATGAGTAACTAAATGTGACATGCATTGGGCAGGTTCAGTACAGCATCCATACCTAAGAATTGCTTTATAGCAGCAAATTGAAGCCAGAGGGAAATCCAGCTGGCAAACAGGATACAAACTGGGCTTGTTCTGGCTGATTCCAAAGTGACTTCCTATAGAAGCATTGGGGGGGGGGGRAATCAATCTGACTTAAAAATATGCTAGAATTGTAGTTTATAAGCAACGTTAAAAACAAAAAGTCTACAGAAAGGTTTTCATGGCACTAAACAGTGGGTCACTCCCAATAAAATTCTACTGGTTTTCCTTAAAGGGATTATTTCTAGTGTTCAGTACATAYCAAAATCCAAACACCTCAATCTTGGGAAAGCTTGGACTAAAAGCCTTGATCTGAATTTCATCATCAAAAGCTGCCCTCATAAAGGAACAAACTTCTAATAATATGTCTTGTCGTCCTTTAAGACAGATTTTCAGCATTTCCAGAGCAAACAGTTGTGACTGCATCTGATGAGAAAGCTCACTTGTCGTCTTCTCACCAATAAACCTTTGCCCTTACTTTGCACCTTACATCTCATGCTTTACAAATATTGAAAAGAACTGGTAGGAGCTGGTGTTTATGACAGAAATGTTCCAAAATTCAGCGAGATCACTGGGTGTGAGGCATGACCCTGGCCAAATCCCTGAACAGCAGGACATAGACTACTAGCTCACTTCTGCAGGAAGGAAAAGTATTTCCCAAAGCTGTGCTGACACTCAAGGCAACACACTGATGCAAGCAGCAGAGAAACTTGTGCAAACACATTGTTTCAGGTCATATTGACACGGCAGATGAGAATTTCCAACCCGTTTCCTTTGCTCACCTCACATCCATGTGCCATCRGTGACTTCACAACACAGCAAACCTGAGAGTCAGCTGGGAATCTCGGCTGACCAGGGAAGTAAGAGGATTTGCGTGAAACACTTGGAACAGACTCTTGAAACCTTCTCAGAACATAGCTGCAATTCCAGATTAATATTCAGTGTTAGTGCCACTGGCAGCACGTGGAGATGAAGTATATCAGCATAAGCTGACACTAGTGCGAACTCCCAACTGAACAAGCTCAAACCTGCAGCCGCAGCTCTGGCTTCAGACCTTAAAGCTCGGCATACACAAGCTCAGTAAAACTGCTTTACTAATAACAGCACCTACCACTTAAACAATACCTTCCATCTAAGCCTTTTAAAAGTCATTTATATATGTTAAGGTATTAAGACTCCCAGTATCTAAGATTAAGGATGATCCACTGGTTCCGTCATTTATACTACAAAACTGTGGAGTCCTAGGCTTAGTTTCTTAATCTACCCACTTTCAATAAGACTGCAGGCAAATCTCTCAATCTTTCCCCTCTTGTGATACAAGAACAGCATCAGTTTCCTAGTTTTCTAGCAAGGTGGCAGGCTAAATTTGAGTAGCTGCAACAGCAGTAAGGGCCTCATAATTACTTTGAGAGATGAAAGTAGGTAATAAAAAGCATTCTGACTCCTATGCCACAGTATCCAAGAAGTGAATGTTAAAAGGAAACAAACTTGCTAAGTCACCTATACTATATATGAAAACAAAAATGCAGACTATTTAAACACATACCCATGCACACCTCTCTACTGCCTATCCTGATACCTGCTCCACACTTGAATCAGACCATTTTGGACAGGATTACTGTAAACTTTGTATCAATCATTTGAGTCGTAAGGACTACTGCCTGCCTCTGCAAAGTCCCTTGATTTTCAAGTTTTAAGGTTTCTCAACAAAAATAACGTTCCTCTAGCAAAGCAGTGCATTGATCTGAGAGAACAAGTTTATCTCGTGAGTCTTCTGTGACACAGTGCAGAAACAGAGCAATGCCAGTCATTCAGGAAAGAGAAAATACTGCTTCTATCCTTGCAGCAATGCTCTTGCTTCTTATAAAGCATAAACGCTGCTAGCATCTATGCTTAATCTGTAGCTACCAATCCAAGAATATCACATAGGCAATTCCTACCTTAACACTGCTGAATCAAAAAGCCTCAGTTCCACATTAGAGCATGGCAACCTACTCCAAGTCACCAGGCTGACCATGATCATACACACTAGTTTCAATCACTGCCTTCAGTCTTCAATACTGAAAAACTTTTGTGGTCATCTCAACTGGCCAACACAGGGGAAGCAATCAGTAATTTAATCTGCATAGACCATTAGGGCAGTTACTTGATTAAAGAGACTTAAGACAAAAACATTCTGCCATTCTGGATTTGGAACTGAAGCCAGTCTGCCACACAAAGAGGTAACTCCCTCTTGCCCATATACCCAAAGATGAACCTGCTGGGATGGACTAGCAAATAAAAAGCAGTCTGACTTGAGAGGGGGGCAGGCAGCAAAGCCACAGACCTCTGGCTCCAAATCCGAATGGGCAGGGTAGAAAAATGGGCCAAGCCAAGCAGTGGCACTAAAGCTTTTGGGATGGAGAGGAAAACCACAGCACAGACTGCAGTTTGCCAGAGACATTTTTAAGCCGCCAGTTTGAGAACCAGCTGTGTATTTCAAACAATCAGCTCACCCTCAAATTAGAGCAAAAGCTCTCTCCTCCAGAAGCCTGAAACCGATCACTTCCTGAGTTAAAAACACATCATACGTCTATGAAAGTACCTACAAAGGAATAAAAAGTATATATAATCAAGATGTCAAAGTTACAAGGACTAAATGCAAAAGCGAATCTGAAAGAAAAGTCTCATTTATTATTTAATTTTCTAAGATTAAAAAAAAAAAGTTAATTTGAGTGCATTTACCAGCAGGGATTCTAGCACGCCTAATGAGTCTAATTCTGGAGCAAGGCAGCCTGGGACAAGCTTTCTAAGGTCTGCACAACAAGCTGCAAATAAGACAAAGGTTGAGAGGTTATTGACTCTGCCTAGTACTGTACAGTGACAGCAGGTCAGAACTCCGGAGGCGAACCCTTTGGTCTCAGGTGCTCTCAGCAACATTTCAAAAGAGGTAACAAAAGAGAACCTACGCTTCTTTTATACTGATTATTCTGGCTTTACCATTTGATTTAAATAAAGATGACTTTTTAAAGAGCGATACTTCTGCAATGTCTTTGTGGTGGCAGAACATTATGCTAAATCAGCAGTATACAATGAAATTGTCTGATTTTTTCTTTTTAGGTTCCACACGTCAAAGAATAACCACCACATTAACTTTCCTTGATGTTGATGCTGCAGGTGGCCAATTGCTATTGCTCATTTCCAAGCTAGTAGGGCCATAAAGTTGCATGAAAGGTGAGTCATGGAAGATTTGTGGTTCATAAAACACACAGAATTTTTCAGCCTCTTTCAATTTTGCTTTGTGTTTTAGTTTCAAACACAGCCAGAAAGTCAATAAAGAAAAAAGACTCAAGTCTGCCAAATTCTGTGCCATTTGGGAAAACACACACACACACACTCTACTGGCTGAGGTGTGTGAACCCCAGGGTAGCATTGGAAAGAAACCTGTTGACTTCAGCCAGAGATAGACTGGACCATGAATAAACATCATTAAGTTTCAAATTATGTTGTGAATACTTAATACTAAAGGAATTAAGTCTCTCAGTTTGCAAGAGCCACTGGTTCTTCATGCTGAGATACTCTGCACAGGCCAAGTCCTGCGCTGCCTTCCATTCTACTCAGTCCCAGTAACTGTCAGCACAAAACCGGGCCCATAAGTTCTCCCACAAGTCTGTTTTTTCTGGACACAGCACTTTTGTACATGTACGCAAGCCAGCATACTCCAACAATCATTTGTTATACATCAATCCTTGACAATGTATTTGGCACTGGAAAGCAAACAGAAACACCACCTTACTGAAAGTTATAACCTAAACATGAGATAGGCTATACAATGACAGTACGTTTTTAAATATAAACATACATACATATATATATTTATTTATCAAGAAAGACAACTGGTTTTATTTCATTTTTGTTTTATAAAAGCACCTAAATAACACGCAGGATTTTTTGGTGAAATATGCTCCAGAAAGCCAGCCAGTAAGCAGGATTGACAAGAATATCTACAACTAAGATTGCAGAAGAAGTCTTTCTACAGGAATAACTACTCTCATAGCTTTCATGTCTACTAGAGAGAAAAAGCTTCTCCTTGGTCCACAACATCCTTAATCCCCACATTACATACCAGGCACAGGACAGCTTCCCATGGGCCTTTTCCTGCCTCTGTTCATAGAAAGAAAAGGAAACGAAAGCCTCAAGAAAGCCATCCCAAAGACAGTCCCTATACTAGACATCAAGAACTTAAGGCAGTTTTCAGATGATGAAATGTGAACCCATACATGATCTGAGCTGGAGACATTTCCATTCCACCTCTATTATTGAGGTTTTGGCAACTCTGTAATCGAAGAAGACCAGCTCCCGTCACTGAAGCTATCCTGCTCCTCCCAGAGCTAGTGAGGTTTCATATCCAGCGCTGGATGCCGCACTCCAAGCATGGATCAGCTGGAGACTTTGGAAACAAACAAAAATAGTAAGATTTTGTAAATTCTGATATGGAGAAATTTCCCAAATTGGCCTCACTTAGTGGAGAGGTTAAGTTGGTAATTATATTCAAACACTTCAGTTTGCTGCAAAGAAAATGAAGAAAACTGTTTATTCTTCACGTACTTGGGAAATAAAATGAGAAGTAATGAGCTTTTAATTGCACCAGGAAAGTGCAATTTAGACATTAGGGGAGGGGGGAGTTTAAAAAATATGGATTGAAGCAGTCCTGGAAGAGATTGCCCAGGGAGTCTTCACTGCTGGAAGCCATACAAACGTCTGTCAGGAATGACATGCACTCTTGATTTAGTCTTGGACATGGGAAAGACTGGATGGCCTTCTGAAGTCCCTTCCAATCCCATGACTGTGATTCATCTGACAACTGATGTTAAATTTGGAATATAATATAGACTTTCACATGCTGGCTCCAGGCCAGCAAGACAACTATTATTCTGTAGAGAACACTATAAATCTGAAAAGAAACAACTGTTATATGGTGAAAAAAGAATCAGCCTATGAAAACCACAACAATATCAATATATAAATCATTAACAATGCAGGGCTTAGCTAGAGGGAGGGAGACAGAAGGAATTTGGTTAATCTTACTTAAGCGCCAGTTCGCAAATCTCAGCCAAATGTCCATTTCTGATAACAAGTGAATGCAGCTTTCATTTGAGACTGCAGAAGGAGAATGGGACATGCAGGCAAACAAATCAATGTCTTTTGAGATGTTTCTTATTTCAGATATACAGATGCTGCCCTGTTATATGCAAACATCTTACTGCATGAAAAACCTTGTTTACATACTTCTTGCTGGGTTTGTAAACTAGAATTGCAGCAATTTACACAGATCACATAAGATTTATTCAGCTGTGTTCCACAAAAGCACACAACGCAAGGTCTTAAAGCTATCAACACAAAAGCATGCATAAAAGTAGGTTCAAAACATGAAAACACTGCTTTGGAGCCCCTTCACATTTCAGCAGGACTGGTACCAGAAAGAAAGTGGCTGCATTCAGCCCCAGGTCCAAGCCTGTCCTGACTGTTCTGCTTCCAGCTGGGAGGCCTGTTGGCTGCGATTTCATCAAGATGGTTCTTCTCATCAGATTTGGGCCCAACCCAATCCTTAACGCCTCTATACTCTGTGTATCAGTTTAATGACCATATCAACATTTACCCTATCAACAGGGGAAAAAAAGTGGTAGGAATAACCCCTCCCCCAACCCAACCCTCTTCCCCCCCCACCACCACATCACCTTTCCATGATGTCCACAAAGAACAACCCTTCCCATCCCCTTTTAAAAGGTCAAAAAGGAGCAAGGCTTAGTACTGAGATGCTCTGGTGAAGATGCTCTACAGAAGTGCTAGACCAATCCTGTCCATCCCATAAATTTGTTTTTCACACTGGGAGCAGCTGGCCTTGCCCCCTCAGCAGCAGTGAAAGTTGGGAGGTAAATAACATTCTGAGTTAGTGCCAGGCAGAGAATGAACCCTGGCCAGGAACGAGTAGATAAGAACAGGAAGGTATGAGATTATGGATAAAAAATGAGAATAAGAAGGGAAAAGAAATCAACAGGAATGAATAAAAGATAACTCTGAGGATGCAGAAAGACTTTAGAAGGGGGAAGAGTCTGGTCACAGAGGCAAGAAGAACATAAGGGACATAGGATAAAGACTACGAAAGGGTGACCAGTTTTCAATTATGCTGGTAGTATGGCTGAGAGCTGTGATGGCTCAACTGGGGAGTTTGGTCTGTCTTCAATTAACTAAATTTCAAGATATTTTCTTTGTTTCCTCCCCCCCCCCCCATATAAGAATAGACAAATAATCCAAGAATGACTGGAGTTCATACAAACCTCTTCAGACAGGTTTTTACATGCCACGTCAGGCTGTTGAAGAGTCATCCCTCAGTTTGTTTTTTTTTTAAACTTTGTTTTTTTTGAAAAGTGTTTTATAATTTTTCCCCTCAAAAGTGACTCACTCAATCCATCTAATTGCCAGTTTAGGGCAATCCTCCTTTATACATGATCCCAACAACCGCTCTGAATGCCAATACTGGAAGTGAGCAGGTCAGAAAGATGCCAGTTATCCAAGTGTTTACACAGATGTGAATAAAAATGCATATCGTTGATATTAGAAACAGAAATGCATTCTTCACTTTCCTAAGATGATAAAACATTTAAGGAAGCTGCATATGAAAAAAGTTAATTCTTCAAATGACACTGACACTTCACGTCTCCTTACCTCTTCTACCCACAAGAATTGTTCCTGTTTTAATCTTCCTCCACTCTCCTGAGTTCTTTTCCCTGCAATTCCTACAAGGAATTTCTTCTCTAATAATAAAGAGAAATGCCCCTCTCTTCTCTTTAAATTAACTTTTTTCCCCCCATTGAGATACTTACACTTCTTAACAGACCATAATATTCAAGCCTTAATCAATGCTAAAATTTATCTTCTCCCATCAAATTTATTCCAACAACCAGCTTCAGCCATGGGGGACAGAAGGCAGAACACAACCAGTTTGTATTTTCTTCGTGGTCACACATTTTATTCTGCACATAGCATATCTGAGGTGAGCAACAGACAAAATAATATCAGCTGACTTCAGTTTCGCTGAAGTCCGAGGAAAGGCTGCCAGGGCCTTCAGAGAGACCTGAATTGGGAACCAGGTTCAAGGGAAGCTCTTCATTTACAAACCCTTTCCAGGAGACTTCCACGCACTAAAGGCAGAGCTCTACAGCTCTGAAGACCTAAGACGGGGTGCACTTTTAAACTCTGCAGAGAAGCTCTAAACCAGAGGGTACCTGGGGGTAACATGTAACAAACAAAAACAAACAAGCAAAAAACCTGAGCTTACAAAATAAGAACACATTAAAAGTAACAGCACAAGTATGACTTTAAGACATGCTATATTAGAGAAAATAAAAACATGCCTCAATTCTAGAAGGTCTCTCCATATACAGGTACCTAATTAGCCTGGAAATAACAAAAGAAATGGGAAACCTAATGTTTAATAAGTACTGATAGGATTATAAAAGTTCTATTAATTTTATATAGTTGGGGGGGGGGAGGGAGGGGAGGAAATATCAGCAAAATCCATACATCTTTCTTCCTAAGCAGAGTCTGTTTTCCTATTCCAGGAGCAAACAGAAAGTTACCCTAAGGCACCGTCACAGAAAACRTCAAGCTAGAATGGGAGTTCTGCAAACCACAAAAATCCCTTGCAGACAAAAATCACAGTGCAATAACTCTAGAAACCGGCACTGACGGGGTAGGGGAGAAGGAGAGCAAAGTTTCCCAGTAGACCTACAGATATAGCATAGACACAATCCTAGGAAAGGGCAGTTTGGCCAGTTGCACAAGAAGATTTCGTTTTCTCATGGAGGTTGTTAAAAGACAAACAGTGGCTCTGCCTCCAATAAACAGTATTTATAAGGATAATCAATATCCAGAACCAGTAAATAGGGAGTAAAAATCCATTGCATTGAAAACTGAAAAGGTTTAAATATACACAAAGTCCACCACTTTTGCTGGGGAAATTCCTGGAATATTTCCACCTCATGTGATTCATATCCAAGTCTGCTGATCTTGGAATGCTTAGGCTTGAGTTTTAAAAGATGCCTCCAAAATCACATGCAAAATAATAGATTGTTGAAAGAATTTTGTGAGCACAAACACTTATGAAGAGAAACCAAGCACCTGAGTACCCAAATATTTTCAGGAAAAAGAAAGAGACTGAATTACACCTAAAGGAGCCAGAACAAGGAACTACTTTTTTTTTTTTTTTTTTTTTAACAGCAAGCACAGTTTCTGAGGCATCTAGGTATGAAGAAAGATACAGATAAGATAGTTGATAAAAAGAAGACCATATAATCATATAGACTAGATACACACACCACTCCACAGCTCCCAATCACTACAGAGATACTTTGACTAACAGCAGCAAATCCCAGTCTCTCAGTGATGACCTCTGGATCTAGTCAGCGCAGAGAAAGATAAGAGGGCAGTAAATGCACCCAAGACCTTTTTGCATGGCAAGTTAGAGGTCTGTAATGGAGTTCCTGCCATGCCACGGTGTACGAGTTTGTATGAGCCAGCCCCAACAGTGCATTGCCACACCGGCTTAGACAAACACCACAGGGATATCAAGTTATCAGTTCCAACACTGGCAAAGTTTCCCTATACCTTGAATACCTTTCATACCTTTCCTATAATCCCAGTCACTTTGCTACTGCTCCCAATGGCCAAGGAATCCTTCCCTGCCAACATGTCTCCACCTTCCTCAGCTAACAACAGCGTTGCAAACCACTTACTTGCTTATTGAACCATGCATTCCCCTGTGCTGCTGCCCAGCCAATTTCTCCCGGTACCACACTGCTGGTTACCACAGTGAAACAGCAGCTGTGCTAGTTTCTAATCCTGATTTGTTGCACCAGCTAGATCTCTCACACATACCTTTGCTACGTTAGCTTCAAGCTCGAGCTCTGAATGACTTGAGTGAAGACACAGAGAGTCCACAAAAGCAGCAGGGTCCAGTTCTACTGCTGTACTTTGGCTCTGTGTAATGCAGTCTTTCCTCATGTCTTCAACAGCAAAATAAGAAATAATTTGAGAAGTTCTGAGTTCCCATCTTTACCATCCTCTTCTGCCCCTACACTTCTTCATGACAGTATTAAATCTATTGGACTCTGTTGAAAGACCCATCTCCTGCTTTCTGAAGGTGTTTTGGGGGCAGGAGGGGGGAGAAGGAAGTGCATGTGTGCACACACACCTTTCTTTTTAAGAGGATATGTGTGTGTTTATTTTCAGCTTGGGGGTTATTTTGCTTAATGCCTTTTTGGTTGCTTGCATCACTGCTGAGATGATCTACCAATACTTCCTGCCGTCTAGGTCCTCTTATGGCAACAGTGCAATGTTCCAACTACATCACAGTCCAGCGCATTTTGTCTGTACGTACAACATACAGCAATGTACTCTCTGAACGTTATTACCGATGACTAAAACAGTTAATGCACAGCTCACAATGCTCCACACTATTTAAAGTAAAAGATAAAGCACAGAGGGCAGACAGCTACAGGCAGATAATGCTTTTATGATTGTCATTATCATTCTGTTTTTGTAAAGGAGGGAAAGCTCTTAATGTAAGAAGCTAAGTTTTCAGCTGGTATAAATTAGTCTGTTTGCGCAGAGTAAAAAAAACGTACCAGTTTACACTTGATGGGGATCTGGTAGCACATCTTCCTGTATCAGTTTTGGCAGCTAAGTGTAAACCCATTAATCATGAACTACAGTACTACGCTTCTGTGAGAYCTGCAATCACAGTGACCTAGCATTATTTATTCTATTTCTCATCTGTCAGGAAAAACCAGTCTCCAGGAATCTGCCTGGTGAGGTACAGGACAACGGAAGATTTCTGCCTCTCAGGCAACAACCTCTTGTTCAGAAAGACTAAGTTATCGGAAACCAGAGATAGAGTAGCTAGCAAGATTTTTCTTCTTTAGATTAAATACCATGGTCCTGTTTTCAAATATTAGAGATATTTCAAAGCATCTTTTTCACTGCTTTAGTAGGTAACCCTTAAACAGAGTAATCCAGGCAAATTCCACGCAAGATCTAGTAATTAGAAGAGAGGACAGCGAGTCCAAACTTCCAGATTCTGTTTCTGCTCTTGATTCCCTCTCAGTCTGTGATCTTTCCCTGCCTCCATTCTCTACATGTGTCTCCAAGGTGGTACAAGAATGCTATTCATCTCAAATATTGCTATGAGAGTCTTTTTTTGTTTGTTTTTAAAAGTACATTTGACAACTCTGGATCAAAACTATGCTCTTAGAAAATAGTTGTGCTTCAGTCTTCAGTTTTTAACCATCTTGACTACTTCCACTGTAAGTGTCATTTAAGTCAACTTTGTATGACCAGGAATGACAGCAACACGATTTCTACATAAAAAGCCCTAGCAAGCAGCTCTTTAGACATTCAGAAATACAGAATGGTTATAAAAGGGATTACAGAAATGATGCAAGTTGTCATGAGATGCATATTGCTGCTTTATGCTTTGTCATTAAAGCAAAGAACACAATTTAGTCCAATGCTTTAAAGTGTGTGGCCACATACAGTTTTGGCATTTTGTTTGTTTTTTTTTTTTGACAAGACTTTTCAATCCAGGTGATTAGACACAATTTTGTGTATGTTTTGGTTCTACAGTATATGGCCCCACCCAAAAAATGCCAAAAAAGAACCTTTTTTAGGATCCTAGAAGATGACATTACACTGTATGTGCAGCAACTCAGAGTATTTAACACAGTCATGCACAAAAAGAAACTAATTCTCTTCTTGAGGAGTCAAAAAAAATTAGGTAAAAGAAAATGTTTCCTAGAGTGAGGATAAACATCAGGAAGACTCACTACTGCCCTAGTTTCAAACTTTGACAGAGAAGTTACAGCAAGAACAAACATCAGGTACTACAGAAATTCCAAGTAAAAATTGATTTGTTAGGTTAACATACAAGGACAGCTTTTCCCAGCACTATTATCTCATCCCGTCCGATATCTGAAGCAACTATTAACTGTTTACTACAAAGAGATAGCTGCTCCTGTGCTGGAAAAGACAGACACTATTCTGGATTTACTGTTGCTATGCGTGAGCAAGGATGAAAAGAGATCTGGGAGAAAATGAAGTAAAACAATTTCTACAGGTCTTCGGCATCACTATTAGATATACTTGCATCAAAACCTGAGCRAAGAAGAAAACTGCCCAATTTAAAATGGTTTCTTGCGAGTCTACTACTTGGGCCAATTTGTTGAGGCTGGCAAACATTTAAGTGTTTCAGTTACCACTTCCATCCCTAATCACAGCAAGTTTTGCTTCCAGTTTTGGCTTTTGTCTGAACTTGAAACCCAAGCATAATGCAAACCCACATCAAGCAGAAAGGGGATAAACCAGATCCACACTGAGCCTGTATGGGTGAAGCTGCAGAGATTTTTGCTGCTGTAGTCACAATAATCATTTTTCAGCTGAAAAACTACTGGTCCAATTCAGCAAGTGACTGCTTTGCTCCTGTGCCACACAAAGCCACAGGGGAAAAAAAAAAAAAAAAGTATCTAGCCTTCTGCTAGTTTTTTAACATATGTTAGCTGGGGAACAGCAGCACGGAATCTCAGAGCCTTGTAAAACGAATTAAGCAGACAAATGCACTGTATTTGTTTTCAGTTCAACAGGAGGCTCGAATATTGAATACATATGAAGGAAGAGACATGCTAAATTGAACGAGCCTGGAGGCCTAAAGTGATATTAATTCCACTTGCATCCAGCCATGTGGATCCAGTGATCAAAGGGATTTAGAAGCAAGAAGGGAAAATAGCTTAGTCACATTCATCCAATAATGGAAATATCAACACTCAGCAACACTCCGTCGCCTCAGGGTAGCACAGGACAGTAACAGATGTCAGGGGAGCAGCAGAGCTATCTCTCCTCACATCAGGAGGAGACAGGAACTGCAGTCACACTGGATTTTCCTGTACAACCTCAGATCTTCACCACACGCATGGAAGAGGGCCAGTGGCACTTCTCCTTTATAAGCTCAGGAACTTTTTTTATATAAAGCACCACTAGTGATGGCTGCAAGAGCTCCTCTTAGTGTGGTTTTGAAGAGGTAACAGAAGTGCACTAAACCATCGCTGTAGTCATTTAACTTAACAGATAAGACTTGGAAGAGACTAAAGGCAGAGCAGTTGAGTTAGCAAGTAGGTGGGCTTTGGGTGTTGTAAAAAAAACAAAACAAAACAAAAAACCCAAAACAAAACCAAAAAAACCCCACACACTTATCACAGGAGAGCAAATTTTCATGTCATCAGTTAAACTTCCCAAATTTTGTATTGTCCAGACAGAAAGCAAAACTGAATTAGCTTAATTTTTATTATCAAGATTCAGGGCAACTTTTTGCCAGATGGTTTCTCCACTACCAAATGAGAAATCTTCAATTATTGGTTATTAACATGTTATTGTACTGGCAGTTGTTTTTTTTGACCTGGAGAAATTATCCTTCCTATCTGGTGGAGCAGAAAACAAAAAAATAAAAATTCACTGCCATAAAGATATTCCAAATAATGCTTTTCTATATAAGAATAGGGATAGAGAAGACAGAAGCCACCTGGTGTTATATTTTCTGGATAGATAACAATACAAGGCTAAGTGGTCTGAAAACTCTGACCAAAAAAAGTATTATTTTTAAAAAGACAATATTATTTAAATTGTCTTTAAGTATCACCTTATTTCATCACTATGCTTTTTAAACCAGCAGATTTAGCGTTCTACATTGCGTTCTGTTTGCCTGAGAGAAAGAGAGGCAATTCCATTGGTACTGCTGGAGTTA
This sequence comes from Apteryx rowi, assembly GCF_003343035.1. Taxonomy (NCBI): domain Eukaryota; kingdom Metazoa; phylum Chordata; class Aves; order Apterygiformes; family Apterygidae; genus Apteryx; species Apteryx rowi. Next base: position 791,668 of record NW_020450838.1, on the reverse strand, counting down.
ACCTAGATTTATAACACCATAAGCAAATCATAACCAAGTGGACGTGCACATGTGCTTGTTTTCTCCCCCACCTACATTTCTTCCATGCGTATTTGGGGGTGGGGGGGGAAAAAAAATCATGAAAAAACATTCTGGGCAGGAATGCAAGACATCCTTGGAGATAGCACCCACCTACCATATAAAATTAAGACAATATAAAAGACTATCCAGTTGGAATATTAAGGGGAATTAGGGCCGACAGAATTACTCACTTTGCTTTTACACAGCGCAGCAGCTGTGATCACTGGCCTTCAAGAGACACACTGCAGAATGGTTGAGGGTTACCCGGCGGTTTTATCAGGACTCCTGGATTTTATTCTTTGCTTTGCCACTGACACAATACCAGACCTCAGGTAAGGACTTGCTGAGGAACGATCTTGTGATGTTCGTTGCTCTGGAAGGATGTTAGCGAAGGCAGGGTTTGTGTATAGATGGGTGAATTTTCCACGGTAGCCTGTCTTGCAGGAGGCACGCTTCAACCTTTTCTGCTCGCCGCAGTGAACTGAGGCCTGATGGTTTCATGCCCAACTATACTGCACTGCTAAAAGCCAGACAATAAGTAAAGGTTAAGTCAAGACTCTGGAGCTCTAACCACCTCTCCCAAAGGGCTGCCCAGCTTCCCGACAGACCAGAGCTGGACAACGCTGATTTGCTGAAGGTCAAAAGACAAACAAATACACTTATGTTTGAGGAGGAAACGAATCACTCAGTAACCGGCAGGAATCACACTGAAAGTCAAATCTCATCTACAGGCCGCTTGTCTGACAGCCCTGCACACCACCTGCTCAGCTTGCGACGGTTCACACCGGAGCTGCTCCTTGGGAATGCTTTGGGGYACAATGGCAAACAGCACTGACACTTGCACACACAGAGTTTTAGCCTAGTTCAATACGGTTACATTTCTGTACCAAATTAACCCTAAAAGAAGTGTTCACAGTAATAGGGCTGAACTGCTCTCTATATTCTGTTAAAGGCAGATCAGCTGAGGGCTGGTATGCCGGAATTTTTTAATTATATGCCTGGCTTTAATTCTGTGAAGGAACAGACTCAGTTGTGTTGAGGGTTAAGAGTTTGAAACAGATAGTAAAAATCAAAATTGGCCACATAATCAATAACTTCATATCTAGCTGCTGTAGGGTTCCACCTGCCCCAACCTAGAGCGGCATTAATACCCCCACGTTCAAGCTCTGTTGAACTGAACAGGAAGGCTCCCCTGACTTAGGCTTTTGATCCTGCCTTTTGGCAAACTTAATCAGTTAAGCTCTTTGAGACTCTCAGATGCAAGACATTCATCCAGAGAAGTGGAAAGTATTCTTGCAGTAACTAGAGATGGTTGGAAAAGTATTTGATTTAAAAAAAAAAAAGAAAAGCATGCATGGGGATCTTTTGAAGAGTGGCAATTGTTTCAGAGGCCAGAGGATTCTGTTGCTCTTATTTTTAAGCTCTCTTCATCTTGTACTCCAGGTTAAAAAAAAAAAGTGCTAGTGATGAGTTCCCTGGTGTCTTGCTGCATTTTTAAAATACTTTAAATTTACTTTGGGAAGGATTCTGTTGTACCTTATAAATCTTCCAGAGGCTAGGAAAGGATTTTTGTGGGCTTTCTTTTTGCCAGCTTTCCCCCCACTATGTGTATTTTAACTGCTACTTTTTTTAGACTGAAGTGCTGCCTATGTTTTAACCCCTCTCATACAGAGCTGCTATGCCTTCTGCACGGAAGATTCGATTACTTGAGCCCAAAAGGTCTGAGGCAAGAACTTGCATGTCATTTAAATAACAGTTACACGTCCTTACTGTTCCAATGAGACCAAGACTGCTAGTGTGCGTAAGATAACGAAACAGCCTCCCCACAAATGCCTGCAACTTCAGGAAGAAAGTAAACACAGAGAAATAGCTAAACCATTTATTACAGGTTTCTAGTACCTTCAGGTCCTGTCTGTATTGTTATAAAGTAGCTTCTTTCCCTATCCTTTGGAGACAGTCATGTTGGTTTGGAAGTGTAAGCTCTTTTTTTTAAACTTGGAAAAAAAGTCAAAGGGAGGTTTGTATTGTTAAAGTTTAATAAATGGAACAGATGAGTACAAACCATATAAAGTGGAAAGGATCCTGTGCAATGTGCTCTAGGTGATCCTGCCTGAGCAGGGGGGTTGGACTAGATGATCTCCAGAGGTCCCTTCCAACCTCAACCATTCTGTGATTCTGTGAAGTGCATCCATGTGCCCTTTGGTTTGAAAACACCAGCCCCTTTTCTCTTCGTGCTAATCCTAGCTAGTGCCAGTCCTCTTCCCCAAGGACTTTGATGCTCGTCGCGCAGCCTTGCACATACATCAAGTTCTCTATGAACGTGGTCAGCCTACTTAGAGGAAGAACATTACGTATGCACACGTCTTTCTAAGACCAGCCTAGACAGAAGGAAAAAAGAAGCAACAGCCATAGAGGAAGGATACAAGATCTGGGTACAGTTTTCAGCCTGAAGAGACACAGTCCTGTAAAGCACTAACACTAACATGCAGGATTATTGGCATCTGACAGGACTGAATCCTTTACAATATTTTTGCATTTGAGTTAAGCAAACACCGAAGCAAGCGTTTTAATCAAAATACTGACTGATAATGAACTTAAAGGTCATGAAAAGCACTGCTAAAACACACTGGGGGCACTACTGGCAGGTTTAAAGCTCAGGAACAGACATATGATAAAGTCAAAGCATGTGAGCATGTCTAAGTGAGACATCTGCTCCAAGCTACTCAGTTCATTCACAGGGTGAAACTCTTTTTACAATGGTTACAAGTAAATATAATAATCAGACAAACCTTGCTAGTTGACGCATTAAAAAAAAAAAAATCTTCACAGTTTCTCTGGCAGAAAGACATCTGTTAACTTAAATTCTCCAACCCAGAGAGCTTAAGGAGACCTGTGCTTGCATATTATTCAGGTTTACCTTTTCTCACTCCTTCCTATTTCCTTTTTTGCCTTCACAGGTCTCTTTATAAGTTATTTTCTACGTGGAAGCAGGTTTCCTAGCAACAAAGACAACCATGATTTTGGCCATATGTTTACCATTACACCAGAGGTTCAGCAATCAAAAATTATTTAACCATCTGAAGATTCTASTACTTTCAAAATATTTCAGAGGCAAATTTATTCATCAATAAAGAAACATACAACTATCTATGCCTATGTAATATTCCAGAGCAAGGCATTTAAAAGACTAAACCTTTCTTTAAGGGAATGCAACTAAGAAATTTTAAATGTGAGACAGATTTACAGCTGCAAATTCTTCCCAGGGAGGGCAATTTTCCTATTAACACATCTCCTACAATTATTCTGCTTCCTGTAGTGCGATTTTTCATTCTAGCTACATTTAGAAGAGAATTAGCCATGGCATAGCAGCTCCTCTTGAGCTAAGCTAAGCGCAGTAGCAACAGGTAATAGCATATACATGTAGTAAAAAGCCTTTGCCTTTCAAGTATTAGAAAGGGCTCAAGCTGAGACGAGAGCTTCTGCAATGCATTCAAATTGGACAGTCTTAAAGCCAAATTTTAATTTAATTGTTGTAATTTATTTCCTAGAGGTCACTGGAACAAATCAATAAGGAAAAGCAGCACATGTGAATGGCTGTTTCCCCGCTTAAGAGGAGAACTACCAAGATCAGTTTCACAGGAGAAAAAAAGACAGTTTAACTGCCAGGCTCAACACAACTTTCTGAACTGGACTGAATCCACTAGACATCTGACATCCTAGTTACACCTGCATATCAACTGCTTGACAGCAAAGTAAATGTTAAATTTCTTTCACTGAAAAAGGAAAAAACATCCAGTAACACCCCAAAAACACACAGGTGAATTTTAGGCCAATAAAGCTACCAGATTTACATTCCGGACACTTGTGTATTTTCTTTATTGAAGAGGCTTGATCACTTGAACATCACACTCTATCCTCATGCAGTCAAGGTCATGCCAGCTGGCAAGGACAACACTGATGGCACCTTACCGTGGTTAAGCTGGAGACATTCATAGCTGCCAGCAACTAGAATGGACCTCTAACCAAGTTAGCATACATCACAGGTAAAACTGAGATGGCAACAGTTCCTAAATGGTGCTAACCCCTGAGAGCTGGAATCAGTTTCTTATAGGAACAGGACCAAAGACATTTTAGTCAGTAGCAAAGTTCATAGACTCCAACCTGGCCGCAGAGTGACCCTGTATCTAGTAGTTGTGCCTGCCTGTCTCTATCACTCTCGAAAAAAAAAATTTTTATGCAATGCTTCTTTCAGGCATGATTGAACAAGAACAGCAACAGTGTAACAGCAGCAGCCCACTGGGTGACTATTTTCATTCTGTTTTGTCACCTGCTCTAATTAAGCTTCAGGTCACGTGAAAGAAGTTCAGTTCTTCATCTTAACGGTCACTCATCAGCCCTCCTAGAATTACAGCTTGAGAGTTTACGCTTCAACAACAACAACAAAAAAAACCTTGCCCTCCCCACTTTTCTCAGAGTAATATACCCACATTAATAGTGTCATACTGAAGTCAGATCTTCCACTTGGTTCAGAGAAGGCATTCAGTAAGAACAGCATCAGTCCCAGCTTTATCTCAGGTTTACTAACATGCCACCCACTGGGAACCAGGGGAGGCCAAGACAGAATGGCTGGAATAAGCTCTTTGGCCATTCATTTCTCCAATGTAGCATGAAGCAACCTCAGTCACTAGCCTGGTGCCGATTCTGACATCCCTGCCAAAAAATGGGCTGGAAACTTCTTTCAGCACTAGTTCCTCCTCAGCCATACATTTTTGTGCCCCGGCTTTTATTTTGTTTCCAGCATGCAGTAACCCACAGCTAGCAATTTCACTTAAACAGAGTTTGACGCAGTTCCTAGGTCCACTGCAAACTTCTGGCACGCCTTGGGCAATCACTCTGTGCCTCCCTTCTATACAACAGAGAAAATATCCTCTTCGTCTCTTAATGAGTCTTAATCAGGGATCATGCATTCAAGAGAACTGATAAGCGACAGACTTGCATATCCCACTGGATGCCTGCATCACAGAAATAAAGAAAAATCAGTTAAGTCACTGTTGACACCTCTGCACCAATGCACCTCCTGCCTTAAACCCAATAAAGAATTGTTCTTGACGCATTATACATCTCTACTAGGTACAAACGGAAAAGGAGACACATTAACACTGAACCATGGAGTTTCTTTAGAATACCAATAGGAGCTCTCTTAATTTGTAACCCATCAGTACAGCTGCTATTTTGTTTCACACTGAAAAGGCAGATTTGTCACTGTAACACAAACTGAGTTTGTAAAACCACAAATAAATTAGGATTTTCCAGCTCTTGAAGGATCRAAATCTCCACAGTTGTCTTTCTGTGGGGAATATTAGGAGATGGCGTCTGTATTGGAAATACTACGGCAYAGCATTGACAGGCAGAGAGAAGAGATTAAACAATACCTGCGTATCTCTGCTTATGACCAGTTCTTGTCAGCTCCCGACTTCTCACTAGCACCAAAACTTTGAAAAAAACAATATCGAATAAAAACCTGATGGCTTTAAATGCTGGAAAAGTACACTTACTTCTCTGGAATGATCCTCTGATCCCCCCCCCCCCCAAAAAAAAAAAAAAATTCACATCTTCTGCTCTTGCGAATTTGGAGTGCTCCAGCTATATTCATATTCTTTCTTTATGCCTGCAATGACATCACCCAGCAATACAAAAAAAGCAAATTCATTGCAAGCTTAATCCACAGTCCTTTAAGGGACTGAAGATCCAAACTGTACTGAATTAATGAATTTATGAGAACGGAGATTCTGCCTGCATGAGTTTTATACAGATGTTATTTAGAGGTCCAAAGAGGAAACACAGAGGAATACTGGAAAATGCAGTAATTGAAAACGCAATCATGGACATTCCTTTACAGAAGAGAGCTGCACCAGATTAAACTTTGCTCTTATGATAAAGAAAAACTTCAGACCTTTCAGTAGTTTAAAAGCTGATAAGACTATAATTTGCAAAGATGTTTTTAGTCTACAATCCTCATGTTTAATGATCAAAACAGTTCATTTCTTCTCCTTTTATAGACTACATAATATAATGTTGTTTATCTGAAATTCTTTGGGGATATTGGAATCCACTTGAGAAGCAGATATTCATGACAGTGGACTGGAAAGATTGCAATGAATTGCGTCAGCTTTTTGAAGAGGTATGGTTCCTTTAACATAGCCTCTTCAAGGGAGTTAATATTCTTTTTACTGCACTCTAGGGATCGTTACCAGGAGGGGGAAAAAAAAAGAAAAGAAAAGAAAAAAAAAAGACTGGATAGTCCAATCACATAAAATATACCTAACTTCCCTTTAATCTGGATTTAAGTTAATCGGAGCTGGGCCATGTCTGGCAAAAATAAATGCCGCTCCCTGTAAAGAAACAAACCTGAACCACTCCCAGTCCCCAGGAGATTTCCAATAGTTAGAAAATGAATCCCTTCTACACTCACCTCCCCAAAGAAATATTTTATTTCTTCACTGAGTAAGAGCCGTGCAATGAAATGTGGTTTTCACTTTAACAGCCAGCCTGCGCACAGGAGAAGCTCTCCTCCCTTCCCGCTGGTTGAGTCCCAAGACACCCAAAGCAGACGGCACGTTGCCGCATCGCAGACAACGTGCCATCACTAAGGCCGAACGCCCCAGTGCTTCGGCCATTCAAACTCACATCTAGGCTGACTTGAGGGCCCTTCTTGGTAATATGCTGGGTCTTGGGGTAAGCCTGGGCAGCTAGGTACTTCTAGTACTAGGACCTTGGCAACGCAGGTACTTCTGAAGAACACAGTATGAAATCGATTCATTCTGAACTGACATGTGAAAAGTGCCTGCAGATATCTCTGATGCTCCAAAAAGCAGCATACCACAACAAACTAAGAAATTTTCACCATTGCAGGAGGAAAGAAATTAAAAAAAAAGAAAGTGGCAGTAAAATAGAAATCCTTTGTATAGAGGCTATGCCTAAAATTTGCAACAGAGCACACACACCATCATGTTTGTTAGATTCCTTTAGTAGAATCTTAAAAATAACCCTGAAAATGATCCTAAATGAGCACCCAATTAATGACATCTCTTTGACTGCTCCTCTTAAAAGGGATCCTGGCATGTGTATTATGTGGAACTTCTCCAATACAGAGACGACGCTGCAGAATCTAACAGTTTTCTAGCTTTCACAAAGAAAAGATCATTAGTCAGATGGATGATGAAAGCATTAGCGTGCAACTCTGGACTTCGTTTTTCAGAGCAGTCATTTGTACAAAATAACCTGTATAAGCCAGCCTGCCCACTGTTGTTTCATTAGAGATATTCCATGTTCTATAATCCCTTCTATGGCATATTTCCAAAAGACATTAAAGAAGTTTGCGAGAAGAGGGCAATGTAGAGACTGAGAGCATACACAAAAAAGCATTTGCCACTTCCACAAAGATGATCTCTCCCCTAGAATGGCCAAGAAAACAGACAGAATCCTTCTCCCATGCACACCAGTAACTGCAATTTATAAAATAAGCCTAAATTCTTCTTCATTGTGCCACAATCATTAGCCTATTTAATTTCTATGGGTTCAAAAGAGACCAAGGCCATTTCCAACCAAAACAAATAAGATAAAAAGTTTATAGCTTTCACACAGCATGATTTGTGTATCTTGGAGTAAGTGCAGTCTCATGAAATAAGTTTTTTGTTTTTTTTTTTAAATCTGTTTACATGAAAAGAACTAGCACGGGCCAATCTTTCACTCAGTGATGGAAATAGTCTCCCATTACGCTTGAAAATTTTGCTTGATAAAACATGATTGCTTTTCAGGTTTTTCTCTCAAACTCAGATCAATACATTCTAATTAAATACTATATAGGTTCAACTTTAAGTGAAAGCTGCCACTGTATCAGTAAAGATTTCAAATGCCTCCTAGAGAAGCTGTCCTCCTGGTGCTATAGCACACACGTTTTCATTATCAGTACCTGACTCCTCAGACAGACTGAGAACAAAGTGAACTTTCTTTTTTGTTTCAATTTACATACGTAGTTATAACACCCAGCTAGTCTTAGCCTCTCTCTTCAGTCAAATTATTACAGAGAGCAAAAAAAAACAAAAAAMCAAAAAAAAACACAAATTACCTTCATTAAGCTCGAGTTTTCCCTAAGCTCCTCAACTTCACACACACACACGCTTCCCTTGCAAATACTGACGCAAATCCCATACTTGAGCATGTTCTGCGCAGACACRCGTACTTCTGCAGCCTCAATCCTAAAATTTTGGCCAGAGTGACTTCTTAAAAGCCACAGAAATGGGATTAGACCTCAAAAGTTTGTCCCAGGCTTTGCTCCAAGTCTGACTGTATGCTCCAGTTTTTCTCTAGCTTACCTGTGCTAACTTTAGAGGACAAGCAAATGGAGATTCTAGCCTTCATCTGCCCTATGCAGTCCTTCAACATGATTTAAGGGAAGACAGCCAGCTGTAAATTAACACAGGAGTTAAATCAGTACGATAAAAATAGAGAAATTAACTACCAGAGTCATACAGGCTCTAACAAGGCTTTCCCTTGGCACCATTTATAAGGATGGTTTTTGACAGATATCTACCCTCCAAAAATAAGACAATAGCAACTAGCTTCTTAATAGGTCTTCAGATAGCCCATAAACTGGACCATAAACTGAACATCTGAACTGAATTCAAACTGGCAACTGAAGTTTTATGGAGTTCAAAGTCAGAAGAGATTATTCCAATCATTTTGTCTGAGCTTGGTGGGACACAGCCCAAAGAAATCATGCAAGAATTTCTCCATTTATTTACGATCCTCTGGAGAAGGCATCCAGTCACCCTACTATGTCCCTAAAGCCAGATTTTTATTTATTTTTTTAGATGGTTAAACCATTTGGCACCTCACTTGGAATTAAACCCTCCTTCAGCTTCCAACTTCTGGATCCAATTCCACCTCATTCTACCTCCTATCCAGGTAGGTACTGTTATAACCAGCTAGAGTCACCTTTTATTCGTTTCAAAAGTTAAACAGACTGAGCTTCTTTAGTCTCTGGCTTCAAGGCATTTTTCCAGACAGTGAATCATTCTTTTATCTCTTTCCTGAAAACTTTCCAATTTCAGCCTCCTTTGTGATGTGCAGCTACTAGAATTGGATGTGGTAACTGTGTAATGGTCTCGGTGTTACAGAAGAGCAACACCCCACCTCTCTCCTTCTCCTTGATGTATCTTCCCTCCTTTGCATCTCAGTAAGGACTTGATCACACCTCTTGCCTACAGCATCACAGCAAGAGTCCTTATTTCCTTGTTTATTCAGTACTACCCCCAAAATCTTTCCAAAAATGCTGTTTTCTCAAAGCGTAACATCCAATTCTCATTTCCACATACCATGTTACAAGCATAAGTCTGCCTTGCAACAAGGCCAGATTAGCATGTACAATACGCCTCCCCCCCCAACATTAATGGTTTAAAAACAAACATAAAACCCCACTGAGGACTGCATGGTGCCCATAAGTCCCTGGAATTAAACCAGTCGTCTAGAACCAGAATATAGTATCTATGGTCAAGGTGCTTCTCATATGAGGAAACTTCACGTAAGTTTTCAGTAGAAGCAAAGACCAGCAGACACATGTTTTTGTATGTGTTGTGTAGAAATACTAATTTGAAACAATGTGGATTAAAATAAATATTGAATTAAATCCATTCTTCCACTGACTCATTCAAACTAACATTGGGTTTTTATTGATGTATTAATAAATGAGCAAAATCCACCTCTGATGCAAATGATACCAGTGATACAGATATATTTGGAGCATTTAGCCTGCTAATCACATTAGTGAAGGTCCAGTTGATAGAAAAAACATCCCTAGAGATGTCACTACTTTCCTTTCCAGGAACACTAAGAAACAGTCAGCGAATGATTTAGGGGTTTTCCATACAAACCATTTATACAAATCTTCCATTGCTTCATGCTAACGACAGTCAGAAAGAAAGAAAAAAAAAAAAAAAGGGAAAAAAAGTTTCAAAAAAAAAAAAAAAAAAAAAAAAGCAATGATTTTGCTAGAGCTGTTTTCTACCGAAAAATCTCATAAATGGAAACTTATTTGGCATCTTTGCTAGAGCTGAATTGGCAGAGTAAGATGGAAAGCAGCTCTGCATCTCATTACTGCCTGCACTATCACTAGCTGGAAACTTTGGAAAAATAGGCCCCTTTCTGTTTAGATACAACCGTGCTGTTGCTGTACAGAGTGTCTGGCTTTCTCTTTCCTTCTCCTCAGTACAGATAACATCTGCATAGAACAACTCTTTGTCTTATTAAAGCTTCACCTTGTGCTGCTTATTTTCCAGCTGACATTTATTTGTGACATTGCAGGCATTTCCTAAGTAACCAACTACAATGTCAGCAAGAGATGGTGATTAAATGCCACCACACAAACACAGGTAATCAAATGTTCCCAACTTAATTTCATTTTAATTTGGTGCAGTATGCATTTACATTAGTTAATTAAATACAGATAAAATTAAATTTCTAAAAGAGGACTGCAAATTGGTACACAGAGATAGCAGTATCAAAAGCTACCCAATCTTCAGACTAACCAAACCACAGGATTTGGATGTTAGGTGGGTAGTAAGTGCTGGGGAAAAAGCAAAATGCTTGAGAAACAGAAACACTGCTTTCGCATCAGGACTCCTTAGTAATAAAGAATGATGTGAAAACAGATCAAAATGCTTAATAATACATGCTTGACTGCAGTAGGAGAATTACTTCTCAACATCTGTGTTGTTGAGGGAGGCTCTTTTAACAGAAAGGGAAAAGCATTCTTACCTCTTGTGTAAACCTGATCAGGGCAGTACAGTGTCCTATAGACATATCCAGGCTGGTTCCAAAGCTAAAATAGCAACATGAGCATGGTAATCCACTGGACTAATCACCACTCTTAAGATTCAAGCTAACATTTCCAGAAGATCTAAATGTTTCTTTATGTAAGGTGTACCAGCACAGCAAGAAAAATTGTGGACTATCAATATTTTCCCCTGCTTTTCTAGTTTAACAAATGCAGTTTCCATCTAGGATCAACAGATACCTAAATTCCATCATTACACTGCTCAGACCCTGACACTGGAAAAGCAGCGTAATCTAGCAGACTGAACAATGAAGTAGGAATTTGAACATCTGATGCTATTTCTGGATAAAACCATTTCATTTTTCTTTCTCTTCTCTTTGTCTTTTGCTTGGGTATTGAGATTCAGTGCCAAGGAGCTGTGTGCTTGCACAGCGCCTAGCACAATGGTGTCACAAGCAGTCTTTTTTCAGTGGGGGAAAAACAAAACAAAAAAATCCTACACCTTTTGTTTCCAGGTTCCTACAGTAGGTAGGGTTCCACCTCACATTTAAAGATGCCTGAAAAATGGAATACTATATCCAGATTAACACAGTGAGAAAATAAAAGCTTAAGTCAGCCATATAGTACAAAGAATCACAGTGCCTTTGTACATCCAGTCCTTAGCTACTCATTTCACAACTCACACTGGAAATTAGCCCCCCACCATCCTCTCACTAATCTCTCACTAATAAATTGACTGGTTTCTCTTAAAGTCACATACCCTCAAAGGGCACATTTGTTACAATTGTGCAATATGTGTTCAGACAAAACTATCTGCAGTCAGATTGGGCTCTTTAGACACAGTGAGATCAAACAGCTCACAAAATCCTTTGATGGAAATTTAATTCTTTAAAAATATGCATGAGGTAATTGAAAACACATTTTATGATATTTCAGCTTATAAACAGTAGATCTCTGGCTGGGTTGAACAAATAGCATTAAGCCTTTTTCTTCCTTCTGAAAAGCCACAATGCTTGGCAGCATGAGGCACTGATGCATCTTCTGTACCAGCTCAGGGAAACCAGTGTTTATAATGAAAAGCTTGTTTTAAGATGCAAATAGCACTCCAGCAGAAAAAAAAAAAGTATTTGGGAACTATTTGTAAATATTGCTTATTGTTCATTCAAAGCCATTTTGTAATATTAGCATGTTCTTCCAAGATTCAAGCACAAGGCCTGGGTTTATTACATTTGTCTCCTCTCCTCCCCTTTCCCTTGAACAAAGCTCCAGAAAAAAAACAACCTCCAGTTTAAGCATCAATCCTATGCACCCTGGAAAGCACAGACATTAAAATCATAAGCTAAAGGTTCAGAGCACAAAATCCAATCCCAGTTTTGCTCACTTGATATTTACACCTCTTTCTGTGCCATCAGAGCAAGAAGGTGCAAAACGAGTCTCAGCTTGCGCCACAGAAGTCAGAACCCAGGAGTCTGCAGGTTTGTGGAGAGACAACTGCTTCAGGCTCTGCCTGATGCACACTCCAGCTACGAACTGCAGTCTTCTACTTCTTGGGGAAGGGCCTTTATGTACTTAAAAGGTCTTTTCACAGTAAGATTATATGAGTCTGTCTCCCCTTTTGCTTGTCCTCGAGGGGAAAGAGATGGGGGAACCCAGAACTACCTAGGGTTCATCCTGTGGCAAGGCAGCAGAAAAATCTGTGTGCTCAATGCAGAGTTGAGCCTGACTAAGTTCATGTTGCACTCATTATCTGTTGCATTTTTGACAGATTCTAGAGCTACCCCAGTGCCTACGCTTCTTTCTCAAACTAGAAACTAAACTACATCAGTCCTAGAAAGGAAATGGTTATGATCTTTATTTTCACAGAGATGATGTTTCTCTTCACCTTCTTCCAGGTCATGGCCCTTGAAAGGAAGGAAGTTCTACTGAACTGGAGCACCACAGACCAAGGAAGGTTTGAAAAGCAGGCCAAGTCTGAGGCAGCCTTTAACTAAAGTAAGAGATCATGTTATTTGCTTCAGCTTCCTCTCTGCTTCAGCAAAGAAACATTTGGTGAAACAACAGCACTAACCCACCCACTCTGCTTCCTCCTCTGCCTACTTATGTTGACAGAAGTCTTTTCATTAYGTGCTGGTTAAAGAGAAGCCCTTACTTTATGGGAAATGGCTACTACCCTCACCTCAGAAGAATCTGCCCATGTTTCAGCTAAGGATTTCTGGTTTACTTTTTTCAGTAGAACACATGCAGTGATTAAAAATCTATGCATTTAAAAAGGTAGGGTTGCATCCATCTTTAAACCAATGCTGTTGTTTTCCCTGGGTCACTGAAAGAATGTGCTTGCTTTTGTGCCACAGAAACAAGAAGTTAATGTGCAAAATCTAAAGGCGCCACACTTCCATAAACTTGTCTTATTTAAGGGATTCTTCATCAAAATGAAAAAGTACTGGAAAATAAAATAATCTGAGAGTACAGTGTCATCTCACAGAAAATCACGTTTTAAAGTGAGAGCACTCTGAAACATTGGAGAAGTTACAATTCATTTGTAAAGAGACATCTGCACCTAGGTATGAACTAGCAAACCAGTGGTAAGGCAAAAGCGAATAGGCTTCTTATTGTTGTGCAACGTTTTCCCTGGGTGAAGTGAAAGTGCAGGAAAATGAAGTCTTTCCCTCTCACAACTAAAGACAGAACAATGCAAATCCCAGGGCAGCACTGACTTGTCAAACAGTTTCTGCTGGCTCTATTTTAAAAGCTGTAAAGACTTTGAAGTGGAGTTGTAAACTCAATTGATTTCAAACAAAAGGCTAATGTAATCCACTTTCAGCACCAGTACCATGCTGGCAGGGAATACATCCTTCTCAGTAATAGAAATTACTTATTAGGGCTTAAAGCAATTCATTTCAGTGTTTTCAAGTCACTTAAGAAGTTGGATAGGAAAGATCTTGGCTGAATTCAGCCACAGGGAAACAAAGCCAATCTCTGGACCTATTTTACTGGGGAGACAGTAAGGCTTCCAGGAACCCTGGCATTAATATCTGACACATTCATGTGCCCTTTTTGTCCCAAACAGCTTTCCAGGTATTGTAGTTTTATATGTGAATTGTCACACCCAGCCCTGGACTGCAGCCATCTCTGAGATGGGATGGACAGTTTTAGCAATGCAAAGTCAGCAGGACTAATTAGGGCAGAAGACACCACATCAGCTTAGAGGACTGGACAGCCACCAGATTCAGACACTGGAAAATGAGTGGAGACTTTGGGAAACACTGCACCCCCTCAAAAAAATTTTACAGCACTTAGAAGTAACAAAATAGAACCAGCCTAGGACTTTGTGGCAATAAGATCAGAAGTCCCCCAAAATAATCAATTGGAAAAAGATCGACGAGGGATCAATCAGAAGAATATAGGAAAGAATGGCTCTTGTGAAGGGATTTACCAATTAAAAAGAATCTAAGAAAAAATGAACAAGTGGAACATAGAACAGGTCAAAGATTTTAAACTTTTCCAATAAATTTCACAACATTTGGCCTCTTCCTTTGGAAACTGCATGTGATACATTTAGGGAAAATAATGACTCAAGGCAGAGTGTGAAACCAAGCAGATTTTAAGGAGGCCCTGACATAATTTTATATATACAGATGAAAACTACGCTGCCCATTTGACGGTGTTTTAAAGTTTCTATACAAAAAGTAGGACATGTGTTAACAGACCCATTAGATCAGGATGGAAGAGCCTGCAGCACAATTTTGGAAGGCCAGTGCTCAATGATGGGCATCCAGGATGATATCAGTGATTCAAACTTCCTGGGGTAACTGCAGGTCCATTTGAGGCCCAGTGAAGTGAATTAAGATCATTTTGTTCACCATATGGATTCTGGACTCAATCTGCTATTTGATTTTCCAGGGCTTTTGGCAAAGATCTATGTCATTAATGTCCAGACTTGGACACTGAGAATCTGCTGACAAGAAGTTTTTGTAAGGGGAGGACACAGTCTAAGAGGACTTTGCTATATTATTGTAACTATTATTCCCCCCTTGCTAAATGTTTCCAGGGACTATCTTCTTCTGGCCTCTGTGGAATTAACTTCTGCACTAATTCAATAGCTTTTCTTCCTACATAACCTACCCACACTGAGTATCTTTGAAAGCTTTACTACTATATTTTTCTACTTTCATACCACTCGACTTAATTCCAGACTAAAGTACTTTCAGACTAGCAGTCTTTTCCCTATGACATTGAAGTCCTCTAACTGTTCAACAATTTGAAATTATTAATAACAATTCACAATTAGAGCAACTGAGTTGTTTGATATAGAGAAAGATGATGCATTTTAGATGCATTTCAGCCTCTCAGGTTCATAATTTAGCAGCTCGCGCTGCCTTAAAGTAAAAGCTTATACAGTCAATTGTTCTCTAAATTCAGATTAACACAAAACCTTTTTTTTTTTTTTTTTTTTAAAGGGCACATCAGTTCCTCCTGAGCTGGACTGCATAGGAATGGCACTCTCTCTCTCCCCAACTAATCTTCCTTTGGGATAAATGAAGAGATAGATGTATGCTTTACTTCTGTCAGCAACAAAATACAGCATGGCCTTCCCTATCCCACAAACTTCTACTCATCAGGTGGAAGCATACTTAGTCTCTCCCCCTTCAGACTACATAGGTACCAACTCCAAATCTAGCAAGCACTTAAACCTTATGCACGCCAAGAGTGTCAAAGAATTCAGTGAGTATGAGACAGCCAGCAGGCAAATGCATGACTAACCCCAGTTGAAATGTTGTTATGAAAAGTCTATTTTTCCTTTCTCATTGTTCACTTCATATTTTCTATTGTTTACTGCTGCCCATCTATTGCTAGAGTTTCTTTAATTGAGCTGACTTGTGCTTCACAAATACTCAGAGCCAAGTCTCCTCTAGCCCACCCTGTGCTGTTAAAAGACTGCCCAACATAATGCTACTCACTTCCATCGCGCACCCTTCCCTTTTCCTAGCTGCTTCGATGCACAATGAAACAGTTAATGTTCACCTTTAAAGCTGTATCAATGCCATTTGAATTAGCCATCCATTGAATGAATGGGAGGAATTCACACCTCAAGGCTTATTGTTTCAGGCGCTCTGCCAACTCAGGTGGCTACGGCTGCAGCAGCTACATACTGGTCACACTTTAAAAGGTTTCTTCACAACTACAAGAGCTGGAGAGTTAGTCTGAAAACATGAGGGCACAGAAAACAGAGCAAGCATAATTGTGGCATACATCTAGCCCCTCAGCCTTCAGCTAGTCCTTCTTAAAGGAGCATGCTTCATTTGTTTACAAGTCTCGTGTTTAAGCCACAGTTCTTTGCTCTCCTTCAGGACGGCATCTTTCAACAAGACATCCTTCCTCGGAAGACAACCTCCTCAGCTCCCTGAAGATGGCATGCCTACAGCTGCATACATTCACACTGTATGCAGACTGTATTTCAATATGCATGGCCAGGGAAGAAAGCCATCACCTCAGCACCCCTGGAGGAGTGTGAAAGCTGGAATATTGCACAAATCACAAAAATAGGCAGTGGGCCAGGTACCAGAAAGGAAAGCAATTCTCATTCCTAAGTACTTGCCGGTTTCCTATTGATTGTAGTGGGAAACTTCCAAGTTCCCACTCCCAGCCTCTGTGAGAGCAGCAAAAAATATACACGCTTCGAGCACACCAGTGTAGAGGTTAACGAACCAGCGTGCCCCTGCAGCTTCACTGCACCAGCTCACACACCACTAACTAACACTGGCATTGACCTGGAATTCACTCGTGGCATTTACAGGATTAAACAAGCAAAATCCAGAACAACAAAATCCCAAGTGCATTTTGTGCATGTAAAACGCAATTGTCTGTCACTTGTCAGAAGAGATTTACAGAACAAACAGCTCACAGTAAAACTTTCTTCAGAAATTCAGAGCAAACATGAAGGAGAACCCCACACTTCTTCCATCCTTTCCATGACAAAAGCTGGAAGTTCCCCCCACCCACTATTTGGAGGGAGAAATACTTAAAGCCAGAAGTGGAAAACAAAAAGGCTAGAGGCTGGAAAGAAGCATGGGTCCCAACTAGGAAAGCAACAACTAAATTACCTAGATAAGAGTGCATAACTTCAGTAAACAGAAGTCAATATACTGGAAAAGGTTTCCAAGACAATTTAAATGACAACAAGTGAGGCTGAAGTGACTATTAAATACTGCTTGAACAGACAAAACAGAATGGGGATCAGCACCACATGAAACATTCGCTCTGGTGAAATTCATGGTGTCACCGAAATTGAGTCCTGCTGAACAAGAAAATCAGAAAAGTTCCTGGATAATGCTGTGGCAGACAGAGCTACCGTACGTCTTGATGTAGATGAGAGGAGTAGAGAAGTACAAGGAGTTGGTTTGATCATTAAGTGGAGGATCACAACAGTATCATGTCTGCGAACGGAGTCAGACAGCTAGAGATGTTGAAAAAAAAAAAAGCCATAAAAATGCCCCAGTATCTCATTCTTATGCATATCCTATCTCCAGTGACCATCAGTAGCACATGCCTTGAGAAAGAACACATAAAGCCAGAGTAAGCTTACAACAATTCTTTCCCAAATACACCCTCCTGGCTTCCGGCAATCAGCAGTTTACGGACTTAAGAAGCCAGACCATCGTGTTTCACAGTCCCCGAGATTAACTTCTATGAAAATTTAACCTCTTCCTGAACCCATTTATACTTTTCGCCCTCATGACATTTTATTACAGTGAGTTCCACAATCAATTACATACGCTTTGTATTAAAATAAATTAAAATAAAAAACTTTTGTTTTAAACTTGTTGTCTGAGTTTTGTTGAGTTCTCCCTTTTCTTTATTCAAGGGAAGTCATGAATGATTACACCTTGCATATTTCTCCATACCTTTTCTGGTTTTATGACACTGCCACCCTTCAATCAAGATTTTCCAAGCAGAAGAGTCCTAGCCATATTCTGATCCTATGGATGTCATTCCATACCTTTTATGATTTTTATTTTTGCTTCTCTCTGAATCCTTCTTAGTTCTATCATGCCTTTCCAAGTTATAGTCAGAACTGCAGATATGAGTTTTGACAATGCCAGAATGAGCGTTCCTGTTTTATTCTGTTTTCCAATTCCTAACTTGGTCTTTTGGCCACCCCGCACAGACATTTGAACGAGCTATCTATAATAATGAGAAGATAACTTGTTCTACATAAGAATTTAAATTACATTCTCCATTAACATAATGAGAGGGGTTCCTCAAAGCCTCACTTGTACTTAGTACCACAACACCTCTGTGATAGCCATCTAGAATTAACCCAGACATCACGCTCAGCACCACAGCTTCTTTCCGCTCAGCACCACAGCATCTTTCTGGTGCTATGACTGCAGGAAAACACTGACCCCACTTTTAATACAGTCTTTCAAGTACTAAGTTGTTCTGGGAATAAAGCATACTATGAATTAGTTTTGTATTATCCCTAGCACTTATGACATTTGACATAAAGCAGGGACAAAGGGCTGTAAAAAACATTCCCTCCATTTCTTAGGAGACAATTTATAATGAACAGAAGCCTGAAGAAATGCTGTGTGCTTGATTCTCACTCTCAGCACTCTTGCTTTTTCCCTTCTTCAAGGGCATGATATGGGGACATAAATCAGCCTCAATTCTTCAGCAACCCCTCCCCACCTCCCAAGTTAACAGAAGAGATGAAGAACAGCTGCCTTCCAATTTGCCTCTGTTCTAAGTAAGTGATTCCCACATTTATCAGTATTTCATCTAGCTATTTTTTTGCATCAACATTTTCCACACCACTTAGAAATGGAGGGGTGATTGAGGAGGAAAGGGGAGAGCATAAATACACTTCCCCTCCCTCCCCCCAAAAAGAAAAAAAACACCGGTGTCAGATTTCGCAGTGGGACACTTCCTTTGCCAAATTACTCATTGTATTTAATGACTTTCCCTCACAGCATGATGTCTTTTTTCTTTAAGTCATTTTCTCACTTTAAACAACCAGAACAAGCAAAACCAATGCAGATTCTTTTAGAAGCCTAAGGAAGATCTTAATTTACTAGTTCTTCAGTGCTAACTCTGGCAGAGATTGACCAATATCAATTCACTTTTAAGAAACAAACGATCATTCACTACATACTTCAAAAGGTACTTGGAAAGGGCTGCTCCTTCTCACCCACTGAGACTTTCCGGGTTCTGTGCATGCAACACTCGGTTCAGAAAGAACCAACAGCTCAGGCCTCTCATAAGATACCAAATCCAAAGGTCAAACCCTGCTTGCCTGGGTAGCAAGAGAAAACTATTTCCAAAGGCTCTTGGAAGGCAAAGTCATACTCTTATTCCAGGGAGAGAAAACATACGTCCATACACACACCCCTCCATAGCATAGGGAAAGACTCTGCCAGCTCCCTGGTACTAACCTTTTCATTTTATTGTCTAGACTGTTAGAAAACATTAGGAAGAGACTAGCCTGGTTTGGCAGTAATGCCCTGGACTCCCAGGGCACAAGCCATTTAACTGCCAATTTGTGTGAGGAGGAACGACTACAGTGTCCTTTGGAAAGGTACTTAATCTTTCAAGGACCAAGTTTCTCATTTCTCTGCTCATAAAATGATAGAGCCTTTAAGTGGAAACTCCTTAGGCCAGCAGCTGTGTGTGTTAATGTTTTTACAGCAAGATGAACAAAAGGTTCTGATCTTACTTTGGCCTAGAGGGATCTTGGGGTCACACTTTAAGTGTCAGCTGCTACCTATAAAGACATTCACCTTCTGCTTCCCTCACTTCCCCTGTTCTCATATTCTTACCCTTTCCCTTTTACTAACTCTAGCATTCATGCAACCACAGGGTGAGCTGGGTCAGGACTGAAAATAAAATAAAATCACATTACCTTCCAAAGGATCAGAATTTAGAGTTTAGATCCCCCTGCACATCTTCCTCAACGCCAAGAGGCAACACTTCGCAAATCTCTACCTAGATGTTTTCCTAAGAAATACATTCCAGATTAATCTCACAACATTCCTTGTGACAAAATTCCAAATTCTTTGTTAAGGAGAAGGCAGATAGTGGCTGTAGGTCCATCACCCCAGATTCATCATGCCTGGTCTCAAGTAAAAACCAGAAACAAGCTTCACTAAATAATCCAAATGCATTTCTGTGCATGGTTAAGCTGTCAGTTACATGCTCATATGAAATATGTTTTCTGCAATACTCGAGATAGAGCATCCTACCCCTCAGTGAGTTAAGAGTTTGAAAACAGAATGGCGAAACTCAGAAGATGACTCCACTGGGGCTACCAAAGCGACAATAGCACATCCAAAGAGGCAAAGACAGTCCACACACCACAGTGAGGACAGTCAAAATTACCTCCTACTGGACTCCCAGATGACCTGCTATCCTCAAGCAAACTCCAAACAAGAGAGAGAGAAAACTTTCCAACTACATCAACCCAGATCTCTCCTGCATGGATATATCACCTGCATAGTCAGAATCGTAACATAACATCCATTTCCTGTTAAATAGAGAAGCATTTTGGATTTGATTTGGCAGATAACCATGATTTTATCTGCTGTCACCTGTGTCTTTATAAAAGTCTTTCTAGTAGTACTACCGATTTTGGATTTAAAAAAAATAAATATTTGTATTCAGTGTAACTTGATTTAAAGTATTAAGGATTATTTCCCAGTAAAAGGCATTCCATTCTTATGGAAGGAATGATCAACCTTCAGAACAGGCATGACAAAATGTGCTTGTCATGCTCAGCATCCCAATACGTTTCTCTGGTATCCAAAAGACAGAGGGTGCACCTTCACTGAATTGCAGTGACTGGGATCAGGCACTGGTAATGGAGATGTCTGCACGCACACAACCATACTATCAGGATGCATCGTGCCAGGGAGACTTCCCAGCACGAAGGGCAAGAGAGAGCACATTCAAACCCCAGCTGTAGAGCTTGGGACAGTAAGTCTGTTGAGACAGACTGAGTTCTGCGACTCTGGTTATGCAGGAAGCTAGCCTAAATCTTCATGTGGATCCTTTCTGGCATTTACCCATTTAGTGACAGACTTTCATAATAGATTACAAATGTAGTGTATGATTCAGCCTGTATTCTCCTCAGAGACAAGTCTTATTTGCCTGCACAGAACCAAGCTGTCACTAACAAAGTACTAATGCTAGCTCTAACGAGAGCTAACCTGAATTCTGCTACTTTTGATTCCAGTCAAAAACACAATGCTCCTTTTATTTTCAAAAGGGAAATATCCATGTTATTTTAAAATCAAATTGTTGCAGAAGCTTTACAAATCAGGCAAAAAGTTCAAATGCTGTCACATCCCTTCTAAAAAAGGAATTCCAACAAAAGGATATGCCAAAGTGAAGAACACTGCACTGAGTAAGTTTACTGCTTTTAAAAATATATATGTGTTCATGTGCTTTAAGTTAAGAGCATTGGAATTTTATACTCTGAACAGCTAGGCAGATATTTTACAGTTACCTTGTGGAGTTTTAAGAACATGCATGTTATCCTGTGAGCCTAAGATGTAGGACGATATGATTTCCATGAAAGATCAATGGACAGAGATTGTTTGTCAGAATAAATTTGTCAGGCCAGAAAAACAAACAAATCACCCAAAAAAACCAAACTATCATTTGCTGAGATCCAGGGAAGTTCAAAACCAGGATGATGGAGACAGCTTGGTAAGCTTCAAGTAGGATGAGCTGCCCCAATTTATAAACTATGTACAAGGACCCCTGACAGATGGAAAGTTTATCAGTTTTGGGAGACACTGTAAGAAGTCTTGATCTTACCCAGGGATGCTGGACATGTGGTTGAACAAAGGAAAACTAAGAAACTAGTAACAACCATAGAGTCATAGCAATGTTGGGTGGAAGGGACCTCCAGAGGTCTCTAATCCAACACACTACTTAAAGCGGAACTACCAGAAACACTAGATCAGATCAGCTGTGGCTTTGTCTAAACAAGCCTCGAATACACCCACAAAGATGCCACAACATTTCTGAGTAACCCGTTCCAGCGCTGCACTACTCTCCTAGTAAGGAAGGTTTTTCTAAGGTTGAGTTTGAACCACCCAAGCTGCAACTTGTGGTCACTGCTCCTCATTTTTCCATCTGCCACTACTGCGAACAGCTTCGCCCTATCATCTTTGTAACTCCTCTTCAAGTGGTTGTAGACTGTTATCAGATTGCTCCTTAGCCTCCTCATCAGACTAAACAAGCCCAGCTTCTGCAATCTCTCCTCACAGGCATGTGCACTAGGCCATCAACCATCTTGTTAGTTCTCCGTGGACCATCTCCGGTTTCTTGATCTCTTTTGTGAACTGGGGGCCCCAAACCTGGATGCAATATTTCAGTGTGTCCTTCCCAGTGTCAAGCAGAGGGGAGTGATAACTTTCCTCAGTCCACTGAGGAACTCTGCGCTTCTTGTCAAACATGACAAGGTTAGTGTTGGCTTTATCGTCAAGTTTCTCAGGGTCCCCCTGGACTGAAGCTCTACCATTCAGTGTGTCAACCTCTGCCCCGTCCCAATTTAGAGGCACATTTTGTTACAGCATCTAGATCATTGATGAAGATACTGAACAATGCTGGGAACAGTATTTCCCACAGCTTCCATTTCTGATTCTATAATCATTCTTCATATTTTAAAAAGATATATAATCTATACTGATAAAACTGTTCCCATCTAATGCAATTCCCTGCTGTATGGAGATAAGACAGTTCAGTAGCAAGACTATATATTAAATCTTTGACATTTTCCCACCCTTTAAGAAGGGAATGAGGTGAGCTCAGCAGGAGACTCTCAATAATGAAATCTATTTGGAAAGTGAAGAATTGAACTGAAGGGTAAATTTTCACTTGCCCATTCATTTACAGAATTTAAGATAATACACAATAGCATAGTATAAAACAGCACTCTTCATTGAAAGCAGAGTTTAACTAAAATTGACATTTAGCTTCCACACTGTTTGAAGAGGAATAACTTCCCCCCCATGACCGATTCCCCTCCTTCCCCTCAAGAATGGAAATCAAATTTCAACGCATGCTTTTTTCTCTGGGGGTGGGGGGAAGGGGAGGCAAAGAAGGGGAAGAATTTAATGAGTAGTATCTGCTCTTTTGCCACTCAGAAGGGATATGACTGAGGAAAAAACATGGAACAGACTCCATTTTCTGATTTCATCTATTTTAAATCAACTCTCTTAAGCCTACTGTCATCATCACAGGGTTAGATACTCAGATTTGTGCTTTTACAGGACATTTGTACAGAACTGTTTCCTTAAGCAAAGGAAAGATGTAACCTGACTAGAATAGTCTATTTAAAGCTAGCCATGTTCGTGCCAAGACACTGCACTCTCACAATTGTTTTTTTTCCCTCTGCTTCTGAATGCCCTTGGGAGTATGTCTTCAAAAAGCAGCTGTTGAATCAAGATGCAGAAAATTAATACTTTGCAATACACATTCAAGTCTTTTTATAGGTAAAGTTTTGGGTCAACTAATCAATTTGGAAAAAAAATTAATCCATTTACCTCACTGAAGCCAAAACTCTTCCCTAGGTAATTTTCCCTTACTTTAAGGTCAACAGGTTCAGTGAGTAAACAATGTTTCCACTTCCAACTACTTGTGTTCCTAGATGACAACAGGCCCATTGGATGCAACTCTAATGACTTCATATGGTCTCCGTCACTGTGGTAAGAAGAGTCATGACAATTTTAAGCACCAACTGATCCAGCCAAAGTAGGAAACAGATCAGGTCTGAGTGAGAGTGGTCTAAACCTGGCCATTCTCATAAAGATCGGTATTTCCACACTGCCCCAGTCTTCTGCAGCACTGAAATCAGTCTTCTAAAGAAGCAGAAAGTTTTTCCACCTAATTGTTTCCCCCATGACTACATCAATTTCCCTCCTTATTAGGTTGCTTATTCAGCCTGTAATAAAAAGTTCAAGAGAGTCCAAGAACTGCGCTTTTTTTTAAATAAAGAATGCTTTTTAAAAAAGTATCATAATTTAGAAATGACTAGTATGCTTTTAATCTTAATATGAATGGTACAGTTGTAACTTAAGGGGTTTGTGCTTATTTTCAGAGTATACTTAACTAAAAAGATTTGCAGAATAGCAATTTTGAGAAGGAAAAAGAAAGGAAAACTAACAACACAATATTTGTAACATGAAACAGCTTTTTTCTAACCAGGGCCTGACCCTGCTCTTCAAAGGGAAAAAGGATCAGGTATGAAAATAAGGTGATGCTTGATGGATTTCCCCGTGGATACAGGATGATTAGGATGGTAGGCAACATGAAAYAGAAAAGGTATTGACTGGGCTGCACGCACACCAAGCCCACTTTTAAATAAATGGTTTAATCATATCTTCTTATCAAATGAGAGTAAATACAGACAAGTTTTGGTTGGTTGGTTGGTTGGTTTCTTTAAAGACTGGAATATACTTTTTAAGAATGCCAATGGTCAAAGTAAGAAGGGGTGCAGAGAATACAGAGATGCAGAAAGCAGGAGCTAGAAGGAACCAGTAGTATCTCAAGTCAATTATCTGTCCAAATACCTGTTCTCCCACACACACCTTTTTCCAAATCCATCTAATGGGGAAAAACATTAAGCAAAAAACAGCCAATATCCCCACTAGAAGACTGGTATCTTTTACAGAATTCAGCTGCAATGGTATTCATGTTTTTAAGCCTCTGTTTGAACAATGTCACTATGGAAACAGATCTGTGATGCCCTGCACCTTATCAGGCTTTCTCTATTTAAATTCTTTTCTCGAGTTTTCAACAAAGCCGTTCACTGAACCTCAACTAATCTAAGATTCTGTCAGGGTTTTCCTTTTTTTTTTTTTTTTTTTGTCTTCTCCTGTTGCTCTACCCTGTCTCTTCCAAAAGGTTCTCTCCCCCACTAATGCTGCCTGACAAGTTTTGTTTGCCTCACATCTCTTCAGTTCCTAGTGCAAAAGTATTATAGCTGTATTTATTGCCAAGCAGACTATATAATTTTTACCCCCCCCACCCCCTGTGACATAGTTTTCAATGAAAATTCCACACATTCAACAGCAAACATTTCATTTTGCTTTCAGCTCCTAGGAATCTGCTTGCATCTACATCAGATGTGCCTGTAAGTTCTCTGGAGAATTCCCAGGTTAGAGGTATAAAGGGTTACATCTCTGTAATACCAATAGTTTATCAGTTCCAGATGCACACGGAATCCCAAAACCTGTGTTTACAAATCTCCAAATATTAGAATACTTTTTGGGAATGGAGAACAGGAAGAAAGCTGGGAAGCTTCAGGGTCCCTTTATGCAAACGAAAGAGGGCAAATCTGGGTCTGCCCTCATTGCACCCAAATCTGATGCATACGTAAGAACCATAGTAGTGCTTTTGCTACTTAAGTGAATGCTATAGCCTCTGCACTAGTTAATGAAAAACATGCTATAATCCTCATCCTCCACCTAAATGGATATGAGCCAAACATCATTACTTAACCTTTGGGTTTTTGTAATACTGCCTATTACTGCAGTTTAAAAGGAAGGTTACAAGAGAGATCCTTCCCTCTTGTACCAGAGTGCCTGGTACTTTTTTGGGGGGCAGGGGTGTCTTATCAGCTTGCATGAGAGTTTTTGGAAGAGAAGAATGGGAGATGTAAAACAAATTTTATTTTATTAGCTTACTGTCTTTGATTGATCGGCTGGGGTGGCTGAGGAAGGAGAAAGAAGCATGACACAGTAGCCCAAGCCATGTTACGGCTATCGGAGACCACAAGGAGAGCTGATATCAGTAGCAAGGCTACAGTTATTAATTATCCAAATGAGCTTCACGACAAAGAACTCAGTAAAACCTCTTTATGATTTCCACTAGGGCAACAGGATGTATGTTGATGCTTTAAGAAAAGGTGAAATGGAGAGAAAGCATACAACTCAAACATTCCTCCCCCCCACCCCCACCCCCCTTTTTTTGATTATTTCTGGACTTTCATTAAGCAAGGTGTCCAACGGAGGCAGGAGCAGCACAATTCACAAGCAGTACTCACTGGGGTTTAGTTACTTTTTCACACAGAAATAAGAAGGGACTCTTAGGAATCTCATAGCAAACGAGTTTCTTTCACATTGTAGCTATTTCAAATTTGAATTTCCTTTACTCCTATCAAAATTTACCACCTAGTAACTTTTGAGAGATGTAAATTATGACAGATTGTGGTAATATATTTTATGAGAAAATCTCCCTGATCATTACACAGCTTATTTTGGTTTGCTGAGAAACAAATTCAAGATAAGGCCAAAAAAAAACAAAACAAAAACCAAACCAAAAAACAACAAAAAAAACACAAAAAACAAACAAACAAAAAAACCCCACAAACACAACGCCCTGGATATAGGTATCCAAACCTTACATGGTCTTTAAGTCCTTCAATCCAAAACCATAAGCAAAGTCACAGATTTTTCCATACACTAACCATGGACAAACAGCCTTTTTTTCTTTTTCCCCCTCCACACAGCTCAAGAACCTGCAGTTCTATTTGCAGAACCATGGCAGAACAGGTAAGCTCCCAGCTCCCAACCACATTTCCTCCGTGGAGAGTCATGGCAAAAAGCAATGCTGGTTATAGAGAACATATTTTTCAAAGAGCTCCTCAGATACTTATCTAATTTCCACTGACGTTCAGAAGGATGTAGGTACTTCTGAAAAATGCTGTCTACACAAATCAAAAGTTAGAGACCAAACTATACATATGTTCCAGCTTCTTCCTTAGTGCACTAATAGGAAATTTAATATTTTTCAGAACTGCCAAACTCAGTGCAAAATAAAAGGTTATTTTGTTTTGTTTTCTTCCACTGTTCATACTCTCAAATTAAACATTCTTCATAATTCATCTCTGGGAGCTACCACTCCACAGACTAGTCTTAAACACACTGCTGACTTTCAGGGGCTTAAGAGTTGGGACACACAACGCAGAACTAGGAAGTACTGTTCCAATTTGGTTTCTTGCCCCAACTCACCATTCACCTGCTAGCACCAAGGCATTTCCAGGGCCCTATGCATTAGGCCACCAATGCCCCCTTCAACCTCCTCCTGCATAGATGGCAAAGGAACACAGCAAGAAGTACTTGTCCCTTTGGAGAGGAACAGGTCTACACCCAAAGCTGCAGTCTTGCAACCTAACCAGGTTAACTTCCATGTATGTATATGTACCCTACTGGTTCAGTTTGTTTCTCCCTAAAAACATCTCTCAGCTGGGTTTCGGTCCCCCTCTTGCTAGCATACTGTTAACAGACATCAAACAAAATCAAACAAAAATACTTACATAAAGTAACTCTGAGGAACAAAGAGCTGGGATAACCAACCAGGAAACCTACAAATCACGGGTACAAAATAGCAATGAATATATTTAGGTTAGAAATTAGAAGAATGCTTCCAAGTATGGCAAAGAAACAGCCTCCCACTAACAAAAGAAGCCTAACTCCACCTTAAGATCAGAATATGAAAGAGGCTGTATGACACAGGAATTGGGAACAGGGCTGGACAGGCCCTCCAGGATGACTGGGTTTCATTCCCTGCAAGGATACTACCAGAGCTGGTTACTTCTGTGTACGTTCTCCTTTCATCATGTCATGCAGTTCCCTCTGAAATTACTGAAAGTTGTGCTTACGCTTCTGAGGGCAGATCTGGGCAATCTGCCTTTAGCCTCATACCACTGAATACACTTCCCTTTTCCCCCTCCCTGCCCACAGCTTTAGGAATTAAGCTTGGAACTTAAAACTATTTCAGATTTTCTTGGCTTAGACAGGTTAAGCCAAGATGCTACACTTTCCTCCCAAACATCTACAGCAGTGAATCCATTATGGAGTCATTTCTTCTCCTATGGAAGACACTAGCCGATGACACTGATATATATTTTCTCTAGAGGCCAGATTCATTCCATCTTGTAATCCAGACCAGAGCAAGACTTTGCTTACTGCTGTGGGTCCTCAGAAGACAACCAGAACAGTAAAATGAATTTGAAATGGTGTTTTTCCCCCCAAGAGCTTTCTCACAGAAAGCTTCTAGTGCTTCTTTGCCTTGAGATTATGCAGACAGTTGCCATCAATTACTGCATGGGAACATTGGGTCAAATTTGTGCAAATCACTGGAATCGCATTAGGGATTAAGTTGGTTTGGAACCATGGCAGAAGAGGTCAGATTTCTCCCTTTGTGCTTCATATTCATCATTTCTCATTCCTACAGCATTTCTACTGGCCTAGCTACAGATGCAGGTAGGATTCAGCAGCAAAATGGATGAGGGAAGAGGCACAAATGGAACTTAAGTGATGCAAATAAGTGAGTCATTGCCAAAACCATAAACCTCTCCTTGCCACTCTGCACCCTACCTACTGAGAGGCCACAGCAAGTTTAGTCCCACCATTAAACCTGTGCCTAAATGAAATCCTCCGTTTCATGGGCTAGAGGAAAATTATTTTGATGATTAAGGCAGAAACACTCAGAGTGACAGCTTTGCTGGCTCAAGCAGTAGAAGAGCCAGCTGCCAGTCCTCTTGGAAGGAGAAGGGATACTGCCATAAGAACCACATTTGCTGTAAGAAATTTCAACCTCAGAGAACATTACTAGCTAGTTCTCTCTATCACAGATTTATAGCATGGCCTGGCTCAGCACCACTGCAATCTCAGAGCTTCCTTGCAACAAAAACTGTTATTAAAGTTTGAAACTGTCACCAAGGCTTTTCATCCTATAGCCATTTAGCATCCCTTTTCCAAAGAACACTTCCTGTGCCAGCCACTGGGGGCATATTGGGTCCAGAGGTCAGCGCAATGCATCACCTCATTAGATGTTTTGTTGACTGAAGGTATCAAAAAAGAAAAACAGATGAGAAAAGTAGTAGTTTAGGAACTCAAACATGTCCATAGGTAGCAACATGCATTTATGTGAATGCAGTGTGAAGCACTAATGCAATGACAGGGGAAGAAGAAAAAAAAAAAAAAGGCACTTTTCCATCTCATTCCTTATAACGCATCAAGTGTACGCACACCGTTGTTTGCACAGGAAACAGCCCATCTAGACATACTTGAATTAAATTTAAAACAGCATGGCCTACAAATCTCACTCAAAAAATAAGTTAGTTATAGTTATCATGAACCCTCTCTCACCTATACTGAGACTGATCATTGGTCCTTGGCTGAAGCACAAAATACAGGAAGACAATTCCCCAATAGCAGGGTCTCAAGAATTTCTTACAGCTGCTGCCTGATAAATCAACTGAACTCAACTGTCTGAATTGAAGTCCTGTAAAATCCTGTATTTGCCACAAGAAACATGTCCAAGATTATCCCATGGATTCCACATGCGCAGGATACAGGCAGCTTCAACTGACAGAGCTCCATGCTGACTGAAGGAGAAGCAGGTATTACAGGGCTTAAGTCTCTGGTAGCGATATGGATATATTGCTTTATTGTATTACTCTATAGACTCCTGTAAATCTACAGAATTCAGTTTACCACAAGGCTACTGTTTTTCAGAGACTGACCCAATGACTGGTATTTATTTGCTGCAACAAGCTCCATAAGAAAAAAAATTCATGCTACTCCCCCCATCACTGCAAAGATGACATCTTGCTGCCCATCAGCCTGCCAGGAAACCAGCTGGAAACAATATCATTACCACAACCTATAGGCATCCCTCCAATGCATTAATCAGGTCAGAGTTCAATAACTACCAGCATCTTTATGAACTGGAAAGGATAAAGCTGTGGTAATAAAGCAGAGTCAAGATCGGTCCCCAAGGCCTAGTTTTAGCTCTTCTTCCTCCCCTTTGTCTTCTTTCTTTTTTCTTTGGAAAACATTCAACGTTAACATTTTTATTCCAGTGTTTGGGTTTAAATTTACCATTTTGGAGAACTCTGAAGTGCAGTAAGGCCTTCCAGTATATTTGACATACACAATGGAAAGTGTCTACCACCTCACTGAAGCAAATGCAAGTCTTCTCACATAGGAGCCAGCAAAAGTCACAAGACCTCTGGCTTGACAGTGGAGTTATCCATATAATTCCTAAAAAGGGCATTGAAACAGTCTGGAGAGGATGAAAAGTGCCAAGATAATGATTTGGGGATTGGGGGAAAAAAATAGATATATATATGGCCCCAAAAAAGTTAAAAGTTCAGTTTAAGATGGTTGTTAAGGTTTCTTATCACACAAAGCAGAAATGCTTTCAGAGGCAGGCTAGTAGTACCAGGTACTAAAGTTATCTCACAGACAAAGACATACCAAAATCCAGGGGCTGGAAACTGAAGCTGTAGAAGTCTAAATTTAGAGAGTGCCTTTCTTTTAAAGCATGAGAAAAGTTAACAAATTAGAAAAAGTTTTGCATATGATTTTGGTCCACTCAAATAAAAAACAGGTGCTTCTCTGGAAGATGTGTTTTAACAACACAAGTTATAGAGCATGTTATAAGAGCAATGAAATGACACAGGCTTCTGAAGAGTAGGGAGTAAGAACAGAAGGCATGGCAAATTCCCCTAGATTAAAGAAATAAACAAATCACAGCTATATAGTTTTATCAGTTCAGTACAGCTCTCCATTAAAAAAAAAAAAAAATCACCTCACTAGAAGCAAGCAGCTGTTCATTATCTGAGGCAAAACTCTTTAGGGGCAGTGACAAGATCTTCCTCAGTGTTTGCACAGCAGCTGGCATAATACAACTCAGTTAACTGCTGTACTGCGTAACTCCATAACGCAAAAGGGATTAGTCAGCCCTTGTTCTGCAATGAAGCTAACCAGAACTGTTCAAAGTAACTGCATCATGTCCTGACACTGAACCTAAACTCAGGTTTTGTTTTCACAAGTTAAGATTCAGTATTTGTCAAACAGTTCAAAGCTTTTTATTTTTCTAGTAAGCTCACTTTTCATTTCCAGAAATCTGTCTCCTGTAAGTCTGGAAATCTTGCAGAGAAGTTTTCCTAGAAAGTATATTCCAGTTCTCTCATTTGAGGATGAATAACAACTCAGTCATCCAGAAGGGACAAAAGACAGGGAGTCCAGGTAATAAAATTAAAGGGCGATTTTTGTACAGAGTACAAGCTTTCAACAACAGCTAGTAGCAGCTTCGTGGCCAGGTTTATAAAAACCTAAAATATTTTTGGTCTGCAGACWTAATATTCAAGGAAACACAACAGGATAGAATAGCTATGGATATCAAAATTCACCTCTGAAAAAACCTGTACATTAATTCAGTCTCTTGTTGTGGAAGAAACCCATTTAAGTTGCCATCCAAAGTATGTATTTTTGATCTTATTAATCCAATTAAGCCAACAGAACTAATGTTAATATAAGTCCAGGACAAGGTCTTACATTAGAGACTCGCAGAGAAATAGGCTCAAAAATCGACAATTCACATCCCAAATACAAAACTAATTCTCTGATGAGTCCCAGAAATTCTGGATGAGAAATGTACAGTTTGAGGTAAGAGCTTTTAAGGGTTTGATAAAACTGGAATGTTCTTGTGGGCTCACTTGCACTCAAAAGTGACCCCCCCCCCCAGTAAATTAAGCCAAACCCAGTCTAAGCCTAGATTATAGGTAATATAAGTATCCATTCAAAGGCTTTATCCAGAGAACTTGTAAACTGATTTTAGTTAGAGTAAGGCAACTTTGCATTCAGACACAGACTCAGGAGATTCACCTTGCTTACCTTTTCTCAGACCTTAGCGAAGTCCCTTCCAGCTCCTTCCACCTCTGATACTTCTCCTCTGCAAAACAATTTGAAATGTAGTGATGAAAGTGATAAGAACTAATTGTTTGACCCTAGAATTTGAAAAACTCTAGTAGAAATCCTACTAATAATTTGCATTAGGGGATGTATTTTACATTTAGAAAAAAAAACAAATTAATTTGCTGTTAAAATTATCAGCAGCTACATATCAGACAACGGATATTGGGCCAAGTCTGGCCAGATTAGCCATACAAGCCTACCAGTCTGACCGTAAAGTTAAAAAAAAAAAAAAAAAAAAAAAAAAAACCACCCACACTAGGTAACAAGCAAAATCCTTCTGAAGTCTGGCACTGAGAACAATTCCACAGCCAAGTAGCTCCACAGAAGCCAATGATCACAAAAGACCCTAACAGCCACTGAGATTTTATTTGATGAGAAATCATTCATGAGAACTTATTAATCAGAAACAGGACCGCAAAAAAACTGTGTCATGAAGTCCAGCTCCTCTTTATGACAGAGAATTGCTTCACTTGACATCATTTCCCTTCCACATATTATAATGAAATGATGAGATACAGGCTTTCACCACAGATGTTATTCCAGTCAGCTTTGATGAAGAAATTGCTCTGGACAATTTCACTTTCATTTTTTTTGCAGTAACTTTTAAAGTATACAACTCTACTTCATTATTTAGCTGCTCATATGATGGGGGATTCCTGCAACTCATCAAAGTCATCTATACATATCACTGCCCCAGGCTCGCACAGAAACAGCGTGTACATTTCCAACAGCTTTCTGGTCCAGACAGACAAGCTGAAGGCTTGAATCCAAGACCTTCAACAAAGCACAGACACATAGCTAGATTTGAAGGAAGATTGGTTCAGCACTCACAGGTTAAGTAAAGGCTCAAACAGACTAGCTCTGCAGATTTAGGCGAGGTGATTTATAAGATGCAAGGTGATTGCGATAGCAGGGACTGGACATGGCCCAGAAAACCCCCTTCAGTCCCATGCTCTTAGTAAAAACAATACACACGACTTCACTGATACAGTACACAGGGAGCACAGTACTAGGTTACTCAGCTATCTGGGTGATATTGGCTAACATTAGCTTCAACTACCTAAGCAATATTAATCAACTATAATTTGTTTAGTATATCTTCTTTCAACATTGGACTGAATCTGTAAGAGCAGCTCTTCTAAGTGCATCTGCAGAGAATAAACATTTCTGTATGGCTCCTTCAAATGTAGGCACATGCTTTACAGAGGAAAGTCTTCCAGGAACTGCACAGAAATGAATATAAACACACTTCAGCTCTTGTAAACGTGTCCCACAGAGACTTTTCATATAACCTCAAGGTATCCTCCTTCAGGGTATTTCCATGTCTGCAAAATTGGAAGAGCAAGGCTATCCTCTTCCTGGATGTTCTAAGTGCAAGGGGGGTTCATTTTATGCAACCCTGGGCTAGAATATGTGCAAGTGTGAAGTTCTAATCATCACTGCATATACTGTATACAAAAGAGATTATGTAGCATCATTACCCCCCAGAAGAGCTTCACACAGAGCTTGTGCCTCTCAAATGTTAATTAATGGCTTCCACACAGCATGCAATATTAATAACTGCCATGTATTAACAACACATGAGGACACCCAGAAATATCCCCTCAGTCTTTGCCTACTTGGAAAAGAAAGGGACAATATAGTATCAGTCATTATATTAGATCCATATACAGTTCTCCAGTGGAAGAAACACTTCTAAGTATAGAGTACAACTGAAAACAGAGAAAGCTATAAAGGAAACCTGCTAGGTAATGTGAAGAATGGCACTGGTGCTAAGGGTCACTCAACAAAACCAGCACATAGATATTCAAGTTCAAAAAAGTGAACTATGTAAGGATGCGGCAAGTAAAAAATCCTAAAAAAGAGCAGTTCAAAAGCAGGAAGCCTAAGAGAGAGTTAGGAGGGTATTGTAGGGCAGAGATTAGCGTTTAAAAAATGGATAGCTTGCCTAAGGACGAACAGGAAAGCCCATAAAACATGGCAAGTCAAATGTAAACAGGAAATTAAAAGGGCTGAAAAAACAATCCAAAAAATGCCTGCAAAGGGTGCTCACACTTCTAGCAAACAGTTCTTTAAATACATCAACACCAAGAAGCCAGCTAGCAAATCAGTGGAACTGGGGCCGACAGGGATGATAAAGATGTAGCAGAGAAGCTCAGTGAATTCTTTACGTCAGTCTTTACTGCTGAAATTGTTGGGGAGATTTCCATTCCTGTTGAACAGTTTGTAGTGGATCGGCCAGAAGAGCCAGATCAATCTGAAATAAATTCAGGAAATACTAGACCAAACAAGAAGGTTAGATGTTAATGAATTGCTAGGACAGAAGAGCATTCACACAACTTCTGAAGAAACTCAAAKGTGAAATTGCAGAACTGCTAGCCAAGTTGTGAAACCCAGCATCACGGAGAGCCTCTGTTCTAGGGGCTGGCAGGCTTCTCCTGCCTGCACAACTCCCTGATGCAGGCAGGGCTGTGGAGGAGATCCTGGGAAGCACAGACTGGGGAGTCTCACTTCCATCCCTGGCCAGAGCAAGCCCATCATAAAGAATAAGGAAACAAAGTGTAGAGCTTAACAGATGCTTTTTAGGATGGCGAAGAGTCAGCATTGCAGGCCCTGGGGTCAGTGCTGGGACTGGTGTTACTCAGCATCTTCACCAATTACCTGGAAATGGGAGTGAAGAGTGAAGTCTCCAGCTCTTCAGATGACCCTAAGCTCTATGGCGAAGTCAAGTGTTGTGCAGATGGGGAGGAACTCCAGAAGGGCCTCACAAAGCTAACCAAGTGGGCAAAAAACTGTTTAGTGTTGATAAATTTCAGGTAATTCATTCAGGCAATAATTTTAACCATTCCTACCCAGATGCTGGAGTTATCATTGATAATTCTCTAAAAGTCATGGGCTCAGTGTGCAGTGGCAGCCAAAAAAGCCAACAAAATGCAGGTCAGCATCAGAAAGGATATTGAGAACTGGAGAGAGRGCATCTTTTTCCCACTATATACAGCCTGAATGTACCCACAACTTGAGTACTGCAGTCTGGTCTCCACATGTCAAGAAGGATATAGGGAAAAAGGCACAGAGAAGGACAACTTAGTGCAAATGGAGCAGATAATTTACATGAAGAGACTAAAAAGGCTGGGGCTATTTGGTTTGGAGAGAAGGCTGAAGATAGATATGACCAAGCATTACAAAAAACAACAACAAATCCAAAAAAACAAAAACACAAACATGAGCTGCTGAATGCAGACCTCTTATTCACAAAATTCCACACTACTACAGTGTGGAGCAGTCACTGAAGCTAGCAGGGGATCCATTTAAATAGATAAAGTACTTGTTTACACAGCAGGTTGCAAACTTCTGGAACTTGCTGCCACAGGAGGCTGCGAAGACAGAGGATATCCACAGATTTGAAAGGGGATTAAACAAACTCCTGGACAACAGGTCCATAAGTGGACACTAAAAGGACTAAACATATGTATCTTCTAATATTCCTAACACAAGAACTGGGGAAATCAGGGAGGTGGGGAGAGAAGTGGATCTGGAAAAGTGGCTGTTTAAGAATCTCCTATTGCCTTGTCAGACAATACTGGACTAACTGGAACAGTGAGGCAGTTTTAATGTTATTTATTTCTTGGCTAGACTCAGCATTCCTACACACAGCACCTCTTCCTGAGGATAAGCAACTGCCAGGATTCATCAGGGCTTCAGAAAACAACCTCCTGCCACTGAATCAACCGAACTAGAATTCATCGCATGGCTTAACACAGGAGTATGGTATCAGGTAAYTGCTTTCTTTCAACATAGCAACATAACATGCTGGCCACTGTCTCTCGGGGACTAATGATAACTATCCATAATCAATGCAATAAAAAATACATATTGCTGCTATTCTTCCTCCTATGCAGCTTCTGGATTCATTTTATTATTTTATTTCATCTCTATTATAACGCTAACAAAGGAGCAAGCTGATGGAAATCAAACATATACATTACTGCTCATGGGGTGGGGGGAACAAGAACAACAAAGAACAGGAAATAAAACAATTTAGACCAAACACAGGTGCCAGAGCTTCTCTTTTAACACCATTCCCCCCAAAAGGACCATTCACATCTGCAAAAACACTACAGACATCCATAAATAATTATTTTAACATCCCAGGTAAACCAAGATTTTCATTTAATTTTTAATTCATCACAAATAATTTCATTTCAGATGCACTCAGCTAGACTGTCTTCGAAAACAGTAAGTTATTTATATCTCAAAAAAAATTTAATCAGCAGAGCTGTATTTCCTGTCCTGTGAGTGAAATATAAGCTTGGACAGAGTAAAAAATACCTCACAAGAAGTCCAATTACAGAGAGTTTTATCTTCAAGACAATAAAACCTTTGTCCTGAGGTTCAATTTAGTTCCTCACTATCTTGTAACTCTTACAGTTTTAAAAGAAAATATTTTCATTTGATTCTTGGGGGAAAAAATAAAATCTCTATATCCAACAAAGATCAAAAATTAGCAAGGTTTGTTTGACAAAGATGCCTCTTATGGCTACTCCTGATGCAGCCTGTCTCAAAATCTTATGCTTTTAATAAAACCAACTAGAAAGGAACTAGCATTAAAGCAGCTGCCTAGTGAATTCCATCACAGAACAGGTAACGGGCATGAACAGACATGAAACACCATTAGCATTTTTTCCCCCCTCTTCTTAATATAGCAAGAAGTGGACTATATTACTGAAGTTATCTACCCCAGTATCAGTAACCAAGCATCTCTAATATAAGCCATAGTACCTGCAACCTGCACAGGATCCTGCTCAGTGCTCTGATGAACCATCACAACAATTTCAAAAAGCAGGTTACCCTAGTTGTCAAACCAACTGTAGAGCTAAATTGGGACAGACATCCCCGCACCCCCCAAGAGGTACGCTATTCTGAGAGAGGCCAAAACAATGTCCTTAAAAGATAYAATAAAACGTCAAGCACTAAAAATCTGCTTACACATTTATGTTTGCTTTTGCTATCTCAGACAAAACGGATGAAGTTACATAGAGTTTGCAGTTAGAGGATACCACATTAAGTCTAAGAAGCTCAAGATCTCTGCTGTCATGAACTGCTTAACGGGGGGTGGGGGGGATCACATGCAGAGAAATAAATAAGGTCCGCACTGTTTTCCTTAGAAAACTCTTTGACCATCCATGGCTTTTCCCGTCTTTCTGTCTTGTGGTTTAGATGCAATGATCCAGTCAGGAACTGAATCGCCACTGGGATTCAAACTAATCCAAACTACTGATGGATTCGCTGTACCTCAATGTCCACAACTAACTTGGAAATGCTTTGGAGAAGGAATATAACTTAGAGTTTCGTAGAAGGTAAGTGCTAAATAGATAGAACTAAATAGTTTGTTAGTCGTCTGAAGTGAACTAGATCATAGCATGAGCTCATGTAAAACAAAGCAGCACTAAGTTTAGAAACGTCTGAAGAAAATCCATGTAAAAGTCTTTCAAACAGCCGCATCAACTTTTCACTAAGCAGCCCCAATCCAAATGCCTATGCTCATAGTCACCTATATGTTTAACTTGGGCAAAAATCCCCATCGACTGCTATACAATTTTGGTTCAACAGGCTGGCGCTGAGGGAAAACGGAGCAAGTACCTCAGAGCCGAAATCACAGGCGCTCAGGCCGGCCATTCCCAGAGGACATGGCGCAAGTCCCGTCTCCTCACCTGTCCCTGGGGGGTGGCGGGGGTCCCCTCGCCGGACACACTGCCACCCCGCAGCCCTGTCCCCACACGCATCTCCCAGCGCTGCAGCACTGCGACCGGCATCAACCGCCCTGAACCGGTTGCAGCCGGTTCTGAAGCACCGGGCGCTGGAGCTTTACTAGCGTGTGCCAACGCGTCCGTTGGTCAGAGAAGTGCCCGCTTCAGACACATTTGGGGAAAAAAGCAGCAGCTGCCAGGGCTGGAGACACGCTGCGGGGGACCTCCACGCCGAAGGGGACCCGGACGCCCCGGGTGAGCGCGGCCGGCGGGCAGGGACCCCCCGAGGGAGCAGGGCAGCAGATGGCTGGTAAGCGCAGGGCGGCTGAGCACTGGAACAGGTTGCCCAGAGACGCTGTGGAGTCTCCGTCCTCGGAGATTTCCGAAACCCGGCTGGACACAGCTCTGGGCAACCTGCTCTAGCTGACCCAGCCTTGCACGGGGGCGTTGGAGCAGGTATCTCCAGAGACGCCCGCCAACCCCAGCTATTCGGCGATTCTGTAAGCTGAGGTGAAAAATAAGGAAAGTTGAAACTAGGAAGAAGCTTGGATGGGTGTTTGTGTAAGTGATTTTATAGCTGTTTATGGTGTTCTTTTTCCTTGATGCCCGAATCGGTGATCAGAAGTTTGTCCTTAATTTTTGGCCAGTCAGTAAAATCCCTCAAGCCTGTTTTGGCAGCAACACATAGGTTACTTGCCACTAACTCTCCACTGTGCTGTAAGGCACATCCCTGAATAGGGCTAAAGGAATTGCAGAAGGCAAACTGCAGCTCCTCAGGGAATGCTGCAGTTTGGACTCCAGACCCTGGAAACCCTCCTCCGTTCAGGTGTGTCCACCCCACTCACAAGCACAAACTGCAACAAGAAGAATTGCTATACAGAAGGGGAACAGCAAAAATGAGTAGGAAAAAGAAAGGGACACCAAAACCACCAAATAAACCAGCTTTCACCACTCCCGTCAGCCAGAAAGGTGCGCACAGGCATGCATAGACACACAAGCTAGGATCTCTTCCTAAAAAACACATGATATATATATATATATGATATGATATTTCCTACCCTCTTACTTCTGTGAGTTCAGTCAGCAGTAGATACCTCCAGCTGGTTTCAAGTTACAGCCAGAGGTAGTACCATAAAATTCCTCACAGCCACCCAAACCATTACTCTTCTATTTTCTTCCATGTGGGGTCATCACACCCCCTCTGGAAAGCTTAGAGGTATGATACCACTGCAGGCATCTTCAGAGAGAGTCTGACAATGGTGTATTATAAGGCTTGTTGTAACATCCTTTCAATATTCTTAAGGTCCAGTGATTTAGAGAAGAGAGTCTTTTGTGCCTCCTGTCAGTTCCAGGAAGCTCCTGTCACTGGCATGGAGACTGCATATGGAAAAGAGCTGCTAAATAGACCAGTTAGAAGAATATAGGCCCAGTTTCGCTCCCACATTAGTGAAAACCATGAATGCTGCAACTCTGTTGAGGTCAGTGGAACTGCACTGCTCTGAAGTTGGGGGTGAGACACCCATACACCAGCTGCTACATTTCAAAGCCGGGCTCCCTCCCTTTTGGCCTCACAGGCTCTGCGTGAGATACACCCCCTAACGCCACCACGGCCAGAATGTCAGCATTTAAATAACGACAGCATGTCTACAAGCAGATCTCACCAAGCTAACCCACGAAAACACTAGAATAATTTACACTGCACAAAGCAGAAAGGGAT
This sequence comes from Apteryx rowi, assembly GCF_003343035.1. Classification (NCBI taxonomy): domain Eukaryota; kingdom Metazoa; phylum Chordata; class Aves; order Apterygiformes; family Apterygidae; genus Apteryx; species Apteryx rowi. Next base: position 752,536 of record NW_020450838.1, on the reverse strand, counting down.
GAATACTTCCTTTCTCACCTCCAGAACTAGACTAGACTTCAACTAATGATGTGGAGACCTAGTAACACTTTCAGACATGAAGCATTTATGTAATATCTTCCTCTTTTCCCACCAAAGGAGAGGGAAGCTTATGTTCATAACAATCCTAGAATAAATAACCTGAGTAAAGGAGGTGCTTTTTTTCCCAAATTTCTCTTTCCTGTGTATTTTAAACATAGACAGTCTGCTTATTGCTCCTGTTCTGTAACTTTCATTTTAACATAATCAAGAGAGTAAAGCCATACAGACAATGACTCCCTAAACTATGCTTTGTGAGTGCTTTGTACAGAATATGCCTTCACACTTTCTCTCCATCCAGTCAGACTGTTTATCCTTGCTCAGGAGAGATGCTCAGCAATTTTTTTTTTTTTTTTTTTTTTTTGCAGTGACACTGATTCCAAATTCATGACATAAAAGATGCAAATGAAAAAGCCTTTATTTCAGTATTAACAAGCTGCTTTCATCATTACAAGGTATTAATGGAAAATATATATATAAAAATACCATTAAGAGATGAGCAACTTCATACTAGTTAACACTATAGAAAACATAATTACACAGCTACATACATTTTATAATAGGGTATTAAAGTCAAACATATCATTTAATTATTTGCAGTGCACATTTATACAGTAAATGAAATTGTGCCTGCTACTTGGCAGATACGGAAAACTTCACATCCCTGCCTCACCTTGTTTATCTCTCAGGTATTGTTTTGCACCATGATTATTCATCAGTTTATATGCACTTAACAGAACAGCATCACCTTAAAAATCAAATGCAACAAAGTCGTGTTCGAACCTAGAGAACTGGTAGCTGTAGTTTTCTTGACTCATGCAGCCGTCAAAATATTACTTTTCCGGGCCTTAGAAATAAACATCACAGGAAAGCCACAATTCTTCCAGGCAAATAAGAACAGCTAACTCATGAGACAAGAACCCTTTCATTATTTGGAACATATTTCAGATAGTACCTATGCCAGATCAAGTGCCAGTGTGTTTCTCTCCATCCACCCAAATCCCAATCCTCTTCATATGCATATCTGCAACTCACTCAGTTCTTGGTCTCTCCATCATCCATTCATCCCTTCACCTTTTTATTGAGGATAACAACTGTGATACTGATTCTTATTACTTGGCTATTTCTTTCCCACTGGCAGCTGGATTACACTGGCTTAGACAGTATATAAAAGGTCTTGGGGAAAACTGCAGGCCTGGCAGTCAGCTTATCCTCCACTATACACACATTTTGGGCACATCTTTTTGTTCACATAGTATCCTGCTCCTCTGCAAATGCCCCATATCACAAGACAGCTGAAGAATAACAGAAGGAGCAGTAAAAAGAACTCCAAGCCACAGCCTTAACCTATTGGGCAGCAATTAGAAATAAACTGCAATGGGTGTGCAAAACAACGCACCATCACTTGCTTTCCTCAGCCAGGAGGTCTCCAGCTTCAGACCACCTGTGGGCTCTCAGCAATTTATGGCATTTCAAAAGAAGACACAACAAGAGATGCATGTGACTGGCAACTGCAGCATCTCTTCTTCCTCCCACAAGTTAGGTCTTCTACTTTCAAACAGAATATATGGTCTATTGTAATTCTTTCTAGGTGAAGCAAACAGCTGAAAGCATCCATCAGTGACAATGCTAAATCCTACAGCACATCAGCTGCATCACACAGACCCTGAAAATGCTTTGACACTAAGAAACCTGTGCATATGAACAGCATTTCAATCTGAAGAATTAATATGCCATAACCTGACCATGTATTTGGCAAGTCAGCATAGTTAATCCAATTACGGAAGAGGTGACGAGGCCAAGCTGACTGTTACTAAAGAATCACCAGGCGAGACTGTCCTCAGAACATAAGACACTGCAGCTTCATGTACTTATTTAGGGAGCTGACACACTGAAGTGAAATTTAGCAGTGCTCAGGCTCATTATAACAAAGGTAAGCGCCAACAAACCGCTCTGTGCCAGCGAGCAGAAGTGGGAAGGGATTCGGCGAGAACACACTTTGTAAAGCACACTGTAATCCTAAGCACTTAATTGCCTTTGGCAAGGGCCGCATCCCCTGGCTCTCCCAAAGTCCTTTTATCTGCAACTTGATGCTCACAGTTACAACAATGAATGGAGTGGGGGAGGAGAAGAAAGTGGGGGAAGCAATGAGAGAACTACAACTACCAGTCTTGTCTTTACTGAACTACCAAAGCCACATATATAAAATATCGGTACGTGCAAGGCCTGATCTGCACATCCAGTGACTCTGGAGAGCTCCCATGGAAGCAAATAAAGACCAGCTCACATCCAAGCTCTTTAAGCACCTACAGCAGAGATTAAATTTGTTGTTGAGTTACACACCTGTATTTGTATTTTAGGATTTATGTAGGAGTGAGTGTCTGAATGAATGTCTGAAAATGAGGCCACTCCTACATAAATACTAAAATACAAATACAGGTGTGTATATACCTAACATGGATGGATGTATAACATTCATATAGGTCAGTGCAAATTTGAAGTTATAGCCAAAGTTTGTCTCTTTGCCTTTCTCTACTTACAATGCAGCATTCACAAATATTTTACAATATGTTAATCCCAACTCGTTGTTCCCACATAAATGGAAGACTCGAAGGTAAATAATGCACCAAGCCTCTTTAATTAAATAAAGAGTTTGGGGGAGGAGTTTCTGTAGACCCTTTTAAACCTTAAAGCCTGCCAACTGGATGAACAAAAGATAGATTAGGCTCACATGATAAATCCCAGTAAACCTGAAAAGCCTTTGTTAATAAGTCACTAAAGGAAATTTTTTTTCTAGAATTTCTGCTCACCACAAGTGAGAGTTAAGATTATTCTAGGAGGTTTGGTTTCCAGCAGCATTAAAAGGGTATATACATCATTGAGCTCTAATCTCCTCATTTGTATAGAGCTCAATCCTCCTTTCATTCCTACTAAAGGAGAACCAGTTATTTCTAGCTTTTATATAGGGAGCAGCTGCTGAAACTTCAGAGGCAAAAACATTTATGAAATTAGTTAAGACTCTCAGGAAAATTAAATCTGAATTCTGCATCAGCTTCCTGGTTTCCATTCTTTAATAGCAATGGCAACAATAGAGACACAAATGCATTTCAGTTAGTGCTTCTGATATTTCTTTCATGTAGCAGGTTGCAAGTGACCCTTTCAGGTTTCCATTCATAAGTTGGTGTTCAGTAGCTTGTTCATGCAGCCAAATGAGATGTTAGTCTGGCAATTAGTATACTCTTCTGTTTGTAGAGAAGCTTAATGAAGACATTATTAGAGACAGACCTTGTTGTAGCACATTCAACAGACCCTTTTACAATTGCTTGGGAAAGGCCAAGATTTAGCAAAACCCATACTGTAGTCACAGACAATACAGATGACCTCAAATTTATCAGCGGGCTGGCTTTAAAGAGTCCTGCGTCTATCCTACCTGGATCCATCTGGCTTCACTAATGACTCCTATTTCATCACTGTAGATTAATCGTATCCCTTGTCTATCATGCAATGCTAAAAATCCAAACAGCATATGTAATCCTAATGTACATCAGGGAAGTATTTCCATTGCTGAAGGGGACTGAGGCTGCTGAATCAGGCCTTGCTAGGATTGTGTCTGGAACACTGACTACCACTGAAGTCACACAGGCTCAGAAAAAGTTGTTTAAAAAAGAAAAAAAATCAGTATTAACTGCAGCAGGTGTAGCAACATGCTGCTAGAACAATCAGAGGAAAAAACAACTTGCCTTCCAAAGGGGGATTAAAACTATAGAACTTATTAACAAAGAGAGAAGAGGGTATTACCAGCCATGAAAACAAATTACGTTAGTTAGAACCCCCTGAATCTGTATCTGTAGTGTGAGGTTCGGGAAAGCTATTGAGCAGAGCTCTAAGACAGCAAAAGCAAAAAACTAACATATTTTAGTGTGAAACTTGACAAGTTTATACAGGAGATAAGATGAGGCTGTCTGGAAAAGCCGGATGAAATAGTCCAGGATCCCTTCCAGCCCATACTCCAGCCTGAACCCAGACTACTTAGGAGAGTCCAACAACCACAAACTGTGGCTCCAAACTCTCTGAAGGTCTAAGCCAAAACTTCAGCTGTCTTCCTCCATGGCCCTCGCAAAAAGAGCTCCTGTGCACACTTTCCAGATTTAGACACCCACAACTTTAGGGCGCAGCACTCGGAGCAATTCTAAACTCTATTTACATCTGCATTTTGTTTTAGTAGTGCTCTGAAAGTAATTTGTAACTGTCAGTTTATAGTCTCTCTGACACAGTGTGTTTGGCCTGTGTAAGGATCTTGGTATGGATTTTGATTGACTGTAAAAATAGGATCATCGCCCAGAGGAAGTCCTAATGATCTTAAAGGAGGAGGCAGGCAGAACACAAAACAGATTGAAAACCATTCAAAAGCTGCATCTCTTAAATCTAACTTAAGCCAATGACAATACATAATCACTGCTTATTTCAGACTTCATGAATTCATTTTTGGCATTATACAACCAAACCAACAGAACCTTACTGATTTATCTCCTTCATCCTCTTTTGCACCAAATAGCAAGGCAAGTAAAATAATGGAGAGATGCTTGCAACAGCAGAGTATCACATTTCCAACTTCCTTTGCAGCAGATCTTTTAAGATTTCCCTACAAGACCAATAAAAATTGGGTCAGTTATATTAACTAGTGTGAGCCTCCTACATTCATAGAAAATCCTATTTGTGACATATATTAAACCAGGCATCTTCTTCCTGCTTATGTCTCTCTAAAGAAATTAAATACCATTAACATAACCCATACAGATCAGATGTGTTGCATATCTTGCTAGAGACTGGTCCACTAGCGGCAAACATACTCCAGCTACAGCCAAGGAAGCTACTCCAACTGCAAGTTTGACATGTGTCCTGTAGGGTTAAATGCTGAGGATGAGTGATATATTATGGAAAGGTGTTCTAGTGAGCATTACACAACAAAACTACAGTGCAGATAGCTAGCAGCCTATGTCACTATACAAGAATTATATCATGAGGAGACAGAAGATACTGTGGATGTGTATTAGATGAATATTTAATACTTGTGCCATCTGACAGTTATTAGTAAATGAAATTCTGCCTGAAAAACAAAAGGCCCCTAAGATGCTCTGTTAGATTCTAGTTCCGGGAACAACTCAGCAAATACAAAGTTGCGCAGGAAGGCACACTCTGTGTTCAGCAAATAGTAATGCAAGTCATTAGGAAAAAATAAAGGCATGTGTGCAGGAAGTAGGGGAAGGGAGATAGTCCCTCAGCTTGGGATTTAAAACATAGGAGGCACTACTCCTTCCCCTACAGCCTCACTGACAGAAACGGTGTTCCCAGCACTCCAGTAAGAGATGGCATGACTTTTAGGGCTCTTAGTGGGGAACACACCTTCTTCACATCACGTAACTCCATGCTCACCCTCCACAGGGCTCAATGCGTGGAAGCATTCAGAAGTGGGTGTGGGAAATGCGGTGTCTGCATTTACCCTCTCAGGCGCTTCCTGTGTAGCGAGTATAATCTAGGCTTCCAAACACTTTTGCTTCTGCTTCCCATCTCTGGGAGAAGTATTCCTATGGATTTCCCCCGCAGGAAACTGGGCTGGGACTAAAAAGCACCTATAAACTGCAAGGGAAGGTTTCTCTCTTCGCCGCTGGCTCCCGGTGCCATGCCGCTGCCGCGCAGCCGGAGCGCGGGGAGCGGGGCCCGGCGAGCGCGCAGACGTGCGCACGCAGGGGCGGGAGGGATTAAGCGGCAACGCGTTCCCCAAAGCGCACCGCTCCGTAGCGGGAAGGCGGCATGCGGGGAAGCGATTCCCCCCCCCCCCCCCCAACTAATGATTTTAAGCATTCAGCTCCTCCCCTCCATCCTTATGCGTTATATTTGAGTCGTGTCAGCAGGATTTATCCCCTTTTGAGACACCATGAGCTTTGCGCAACATGGTACGAATTACTTTGAAAATAGCAAAAGTTAAATGCAAAAGTTAAAAATAAATGCATTTTATCTGAAATAGAAGAGACAATCATAGATGCACGTGAAGGAACTTTTCTGCAGATGCCTCCACATAGGCACCCTCATATTTGAAAGGCCCATAAAAGAGAGAGATGATCATTACAACCGAGCCTGTAGAAGGTTACTCTTAACAACCCGCCGCTGCCACCGGAGAACAATAAATCTACAGTAAATCACGCGTAGAGGATGACAAGCACTTACCCGCTCCGGCGGCTCTGGGACGGGCGCGCTCTCGGCGGAGAGCCGGGGGTGAGCGCCTCCGCCGCCGGGGCCCTTGCCGGGGAGGGGACGGGGGCTGCCGTGAGACCGCGCAGGGAACCGCCGCTGCGATGCCCCGAGCGCCGCATGTGCC
>NW_020450838.1:659783-745566 GCF_003343035.1 Apteryx rowi | reverse complement strand
GCGGAGCGCGGCTCGCATAGGTGGGGGCCGCTGGGAATGGGGGAGCGCAGGGGTGTGCATATGGGGCTTTATGTGGTTTGCATTGGTCATGTATAGCGGTGTGCATATGGGGCTCTGTATGGTGTGTATGGGGGGTGTATAAGAGGTAAATAAGGGGGTTGAATGGGGGGTGTATGAGGTATGTATGGGGTGTGTGTATGGAGCAAGTTTGGGGGGGGGGGGTGTATGAGTGTATATGTTGCGTGCCTGGGCAGGCTGCAGGCCTGGCAGCCCAGATCCTCAGAGGCACTTGCACACGTCCACCCAGGGATGGCCGGATCTGGGGCAGTGGGATTTAGTTTAATAAACCATTTACAGTTAATTAAGTGCTAAAGTAGTTCAGAAGAAAGAACAGATGAGAGATGGTGACAGACTGAATCCTCTTCAAGATGAGGACATTAGAATTGCTGTTTGTAACGTGGAACTGGAGACCTTGAAGGGGAGGGGCAGGGAAATCCAGGTACCCCGCAGACTCAAAGCATTTCTGATCTGGTGCTTCTTTATTAATTTCATTTACACATTAAACACAACTTTTTTTTTTAATTTAAAATGCAGTGATTTATGGCTAGATCACACAAATGCATAGTGATAGACATGCTGAAAGCCCAGGTTCTAGGGCCAAAGCCTCTCCTTTCTGTCATCTTGCGTTGTTCTGTGCTGGGATCAAAGCCTCCCTAGGTATCTTGCAATGTGGCCCCTAACTGCTGCAGAAAAGAGAAGGCAGCAGCTGCAGAAAAACTGACTCCTCACCAGCTTCTAAAACGTGTCTGGGGACGATGGAGCAAACCACAGTCCAGGCTCTTTCTCTCCCCCCATTTCGTTTCCTCTAAACAGCAGCCAATTCAGAATAAAGTAGACGAGACAAGCAAGTCGCCCAATAGCTGCACTTCCCTGCAATAAGGTCAGCCGTACATTTGCAGAGACCTCGGGGTTTTTCATTCTGATCCAGGGGTGAATTCTTCAGCCGTTGAGAAGAGGTTGTGTCCTGCAGCCTGGGCAGGCTGTACAAGGGGGCAGTGCAGGGTGCTGCTTTTTCCTGGTACTGCATTCGTCTTACCGAGCGCTGCCTCTGCAGACGATGAGCACATTTACCAGCACGAGTCTATGGAAAGTTGTTGCATCTCTTTTGACTCCATCTCCTCCAGGTGCAGTATTAACTGGGAAGGGGCTAGGAGGAATTGGCACTGCCTCTTGAAGAGGAAGTTGTCTGCTGGTGGTGATACTTTTCTTACTCCTAACTCCCTTAAATGGACTGCCAGGAGCACAAAGTGATTTCACTGTTTCAAAGCTCTGAGAGTTTGGAAAAAAAGGATCAACATGGCCACTGTTTTTTGTTTTTTTTTTTTTAACCTAAATGACTGAATAGAGAGTCCTCAGGAAAACTGGCTTTATTTTCAGAGAGTCAGAATAATTCTTACTGGTTCTAGTGAACCTCCCTCCTCAGGTTTACTTTTCTGTATAGTCACACAGTCATTTAAATGAAAAATTTAAAGGAACTTTTAAGGATATTTGCTAAGAAAAGTATACCAATGGCTTGATGCAAATAAGTACCAAAGACAGCCACAAGCCAGTTTACCTCACAGGTAATCTCATGGCAGGTAGCATCATTCGTAGTATTGTTATCGAAGCTGTACATTCATACTATACTAATTACATGCAGCCAGGCTGTTATTTATATGCTTTTTCCCCTCTTCAGTGCAGACTGTACAGATGTGTTTTGCTTCAGTGCAAAGCAAATGCGCATCCCTCCCTCTACTGAAGTGCATGACTCTCTGGTTGATCCTCATCCCTTTTTGAAATGAAAGTACATGTGCACAGAATCCAACAGCTATAAAGCTATTGGCACATGAGCTGTTAAAAGAGAGATGCTTATTATATAAACATTTGCTCTGTGCACGTAAGTGATTATTTGGCATCGGAATGAGAGAAGCCATGAGAGAAACCTGGCACAAGCTTGCTTTGACCTTTTCCGTGCAACAGCTGACCAAAGTCTGTATGGGCAACGTCTTTGGGAAAGCGTTCTCTTCTCCTCAGCATTTTCAAGCATGCACTCTGAGAAGATGCTGCTTTGTGTTGCATGCTTTTCCTTGCCGATTTCTAGCTTAGGCTCCATGAAACTCCTTTCCTCTAAATGTTCTCGTGTCTTACCAGTTGGGAATCGCTGCTCTAGACAATCTAGTAATAGCATCACTGTCTCTGCTTTCAATTTAAAATGATGGCTCAAGCCTTAAACACTCAAAGAGAGCAAGGCCCAATGTTGCCAGTGAACCCACATCTGGCTTCAGCTGAGAGGGAGGAGTAGGAGACACTTGAATCAGGATGAAAGCCACTGAGCTCCATAAGGAGAGCAGACGGTGCTCCTGCTGGGTTTCCAGGGATTGACTCATTCTCAGCAGAGCTCACATATTTCTTTCTTTCTTTCTCTCTCTCTTCTTCCTGCTCTTTTCATTGCACAAGTCAGATCAAGAAGGAAAAAAAAGGGGGAGGCAGGTATCTCGCATCCTACTAAAAGCTAGTATGGCATAACACTTTGTGTCCCGTCACAGTGTCTCCTCAGAGTCCTCGCTAGGGCCATTTATTTTCTATAGTTGGGCCCTCATTCTCAGGGCCTTCTAGGAGGTACAGGAGGTGGAAGTGAAAAGAACCACTTTAGATGCTGATCCTAAATCAGATCAAGCTGAATATAATGAATTTTCAGATATGAAATCTAATGAATGAATGGTGCTGCCTAGAATAATCCTGTGCACTCTCAACTGGCTGCTTGAGATTTGGGGGTTTTAGGTTGTTTTTAATTGTAAATATCCATCATGCAGCTGCTCCAGGGACATATTTAGGAAACAGCACCTGGCTAGATTTAAAAGTTTTTAAATCATCATGACCTACATTTAGGTTTCTGTAACTCACAAGCCATGGACTGCAACTGGCAAAACCCTCAGAGAGCATATATAGCTTCTGTAAGGCAAGGCTCAGGAAACGAATGATGGATGAAGTTACCCAGCTGAAGTGTTTAGAAAAATGAGTTACTGAAGCCGAACTGTAGAGTTCAGATGATTATCAGGTGATTAGGAACACAAGGAGCAGAGCTGCATAAAGGGAGTAACGATAACCTCGCTCTCCTTTTGCCTTGTGCTTTCTTCCTGATGCAGTTGCTCACTTGCAATCTCTCTGTAAAATCTTTTAGGCTCCTTCGAGGATAAAGTTCAGAAGGTGCCCAGACACAGCTACAATTTTTTATTTGCTTCTTTCTCACTCAAACTTGTGCTCTGGGATTTCTTTAAGAATAGGCCTTGTTCTTGGTATGACCCCTTATCAAGCAGAGAAACTGTGGTAAAAATCAAAAATCCTTAGGAAGTAACTTCTTTGGGAAAGAACACATTCATCCATTCCCAAGAGCCAGTTCTTTCTCTTTCTGGTATGTGAAGGCTGTTTTTTCGCAGAATATAGGCACTCATTTTAAAAAGCAATGCAGCCTCTTGTGCTTAGAAGATAATCCTCTAAAAGTGAGCCACCCTGATACCTTCCTGAATCTGCAGGCAGACTACGTTATTGTCCCCCGTCCTGCTTGTGTCCTTACTGAGCAGGAACGTAGAAAGCATTGAGAAGCCTGTGAGTCTCATGCTGCAAAGCCGAGATCGAGTACCTAAGGAGAGGGGAAGTTACGAGGTCAGGCTGTTAGGTCAAGCGCAGCTTAGTACTAATGGTGATATATAACACTTACATTGCCGTTAGTTCACTCAGCTCAGAAACAGGAAAAATGAGTTTAGGTCTATCAGCAAAAGACCATGCAGGCAGTTTATGCATATCTGGTAACATCTAGAGGTGTCAGCATATTTATACATTTAGGACTGTTGGGAAAAAGGCAACAGGGCTATAAGCATTTGGCTGTTTGGGGAAAGCTGCACATTTGGGCCTCAGCAGATGTTTTATCCCATCGTATTTGCAGGATGGAATATTGTGGAAGCTAGTGGCATAAACAAGAAAAAGCTGGCAATTTCACTGATTTTAATACGAGTTAAAATGTAGAGCTTATGTTACAAACTAACATTTCTATGTAAACTAGCATACCAAATATTTGGTGAGACGGCAGAAATTCTGCACAATCATTTGTCTAAAGCCACTGGTGGTGGCAGAGAGTTTCCACTTTCATATATTAATAGCATTGAAAACATTAACTATTTCTGAATATGTTGCTGAAATAGTCATTAGCAGAACGCTATTGGTTTTCACCTAAGTCAAGTGATGGATAAAGAGAGAGGTTAGTGTGTGCTATGCGAAAAAGCATTGAGAAACAGGTACTGACTGAGGCTAGATTAACTCTGCAAATGAATGGATCATAGAGATCAATTATTAAGAAGTTTTCTGGAAACAGAAAGACAATATTGCACTCTACATTATGTAGTTTTTGGCATGGAATGGGAATAGACAGTAACTGCACATATGTGGAAAACTACAGCTTTTTTCTGAAGCTCTCATTTCAGCAGAGCTAACTTCAGATTGACAGAGAGGTTCTGAGATGCATCAAGGCCTGGAAAAATTCCGCAAATATGCTTATTAACCATTTCTATCAGAGCATACTTATGGTCTGCTCAAGTAACGGCCCAGAGCTAGAGAGCTGCCTTTACATATGCAGCTAGTGCCTGTCCTCATTCCATACAGAGAAGAGCCAAGCTAGCTACAGAGTATAATTTACTCTTATTACAACCTTCAGTCTCTAATTTCCATTTCTAGCCTAAAGAAAGCAGTACTGGCAGTGACTATAGCATGATTACAGAGATACACAATATTCTTGCACTTTTTTTTTTTTTAAATACAATGTTTAAGAGTCATGCAAGTAGTCAGCTTTACCCTTGGGAATGAACGGTAAGAGCAGTGTGATAGAAAAAACTGCTGGTAAGCCTCGTATGACCCAAGTTTGTTGCACTGAAGAATTAAACATGATCTATTGAAAAGGTGTATTTGAAGGTTGCCTAATTCATGGCAATAAGGTTATTACTGGACAAAGCTTCAACAGTTATAGGAGAGTAATTTAACATTTGTAAATTGAAAGTTTTTGCCAGGAAATCCTGTTGCAATTCTCAACCAATGCTGAAACAGAGGAAATGCAAGAGGATATTAATTAGAGTTACCTGGAAATGCAACCCTTGCCTAGCCATGCTCCAGTGCACATGTGGGATTGCTGACTACCCCATAGCAGGAGTTCCACATAAATAGCTCGCCRTCTTTAGTTTGGAAGTCATCCCCAAGTACACTATAAATATACCTAGGCTTCTAGATTTATAGCTAGACCTCTACTGTAGAGCAGGTGAAAGCAGACAGCTTGTTGAGGAGACAGCTTCACACGGGATTTCCCAGACGCTCTCCAAATGACTCTATCTGCACACCATTCATTTTTAGTGCATGGGTCTTGAGATATTATACTTACGTAGTTAGTGCAGTTTATAGATCTTGGGAGAGAGCAATTTAGTATTTTTTACTTGTCCCCATTCCTTCTTTTTCCCTGAGAGTGAAAACATATTTTTTCTTACCAAATAAAATGGGAGAAACCAATCCTGTTATATTGGTACCCTAGCTGAGAATATTGTCAGCAAATTCCATCTAGATTTAAAAAAAAAGCAAGTCCCTGTGCTGTGTCAAATTTCTGAGACTTTAAACTAAAAACGAATTTGAACAGATTAACAAGCCAGGACAGTGTTTAAGATAAAGCTGGCTTCTCTGAAAGAAAGGTGTTTTACCCAGTGTTGAAAGTGTGCTTGCTCCCCTTTTCACAGAACTCCTTTGCTGCCTTTGAATAAAAGAGTCTTCAGTAGAGTCTTTTCCTTTTAAAATGGTGGAAGAGTTCCAGCCTGTCTGTAGCATTGGCTTGAACTTTGTTTTCCTCCAAAGCAAGAACCCTTTAGTTTTCAGTGGCTTCCACATTTTTTCCCCTTCTTTCGTAAAATGTGCCAGTGAAGTCAAGTAGGTCATATTAACGTCTAACATTTTTTCAAACATTCACACTTAGGACCAAAAAAGGGAATATTTAATAAACATAACCGGGAATATGTTGGAATGTTGATCATCTGATCATCATAAGAATTTTCAGTCATTAGGTCTCATTAAATATCCTGCGTGCTCTGTTAGGAACACTTCCAGTGACCGTTATGTCTCCTTGTTACTTGGTCAAACATTTTTAAGTCAGCTCAAGCGGCTTATGTGCCCAAGTGGTATTTGTAGTGTGAATAACACACATACACAAGAGACTGTTAAAATTCACCTAGGCTAGTGACGTTTCGGTGTCTCAGATTTGAATCTGAAAGCATTGTATTCACAGGGAGTTAACTGGCAATGAAATAACTCTGCAATGGTAACCAAAGGTGTTCATTTCTAGCAAAATGTTTTAACCTAAGAAAAAAGTTGTCTGCATGGTCTAGTATGGGAATTTGCACTACAATAGCTGACATTCTTGGATTTCAATGCAAAGGTTCTAAATAGAAATAAAGACATCATGTGAGACCCTTTTCTGAAAGTACCATATGATTATATTATCCAAGAATAAAGTGATTTTGCTGAGATTAGATAATGAAAACAAAAATGAAACCCAGAGATAACAAATGACTAATTAACCGCTTATTCTGATCGGTAGCAATAGAACTGCAGTAGCACTGGGATTTTCAGAGCTGCTTTATATTAGCCAATAAAATGAAAAACGTTTTAAGAGACAATTGCTGCCTTTAGGGAGCATCTCATCTAAGTAAGCAGGCCAGACGAAGGAATATCATTGTTTTACAATTAGGGAACTGAGGCACAGAATAAGCGTCTTGTCTGCAGCAAGTCTGTGGTAGGATAGTAATTGAATGCAGATCTCTTAACCACATGCACATTCTCTAGCTATATTCCAACTGGTCAGCTGAAACAGCCTTTCATTACTGCTCTGTCAACATACCAAAAATTACACAAGACCGTGAACATTTTATACGTTTGCTTCAAATTCACTTCTCCTCCCACCACACCATTTAAAAGCACGTAGCCAGTAAGCACGTACTTACGATAGATGCAATAAAATCTCAAACCCAAGGCACAAGTTGAAATTTCACAACCCATCTGGAGATGCCTCCCCTGCCGTAATTCCCACTGACTTTTTATTTTGGACCTCAACTTTCTTTTGCAGGAGCAAGTTTTTCTTTGCCTTAACAAATCTTTAAAAGCATTTCCTGCTTTTCTGCTTATAGCCAAAAGAGAAAGATTCATTATTTTAAGCCAGCTTATTAGGATCTGTCTTCTTACTGAGGATCAGACCAATAACTTTCCCCATACAGTGAATGGGGCTCATCCATCCAAACACAGTCAGCAGTATCGTTCATAGACTATGTGACTAGGTCTCTTCAGTAAGAATAACACCATTGTAGTACCACTGAAGACAACATAYGCATTTCTCAGTGCTACCAGCAATCAGTAGAAGCCAGGAATTCACCCTATTCCTTAGTGTCAATATTGTCTTTGGAGTAATTAAGCACAGAAATAACTGCAGGGAAGTTTGGGGAGCTCAAAGAAAGTTCCAGCCTGGCGAGTTATCCTAGCTCATTGACCCCAGATTAAAGAGGGAACTCGCACTCAAGCTCTGCTTCTAGGCTGCAACACAGGGTGCAACCCCAGCTCCTTCCATGGCAGAGACTTTTCTGTCACAGACTTCCAAAAATACCTCACCCAGTGGGACTTCACAAGCCTCCTGCAGAACAAATAATCAATTGCCAAAGTCAGGCCATTTGCCTGACAAAATACAACCTTCTCAAAAGTATTTTACATATTTTATTCATACACATTCTAACTTACTGGGACTGAGGGAGGAGAAAGCGCTTTATGGCAAAGCATAAGGCCTCCATTTAACTCGCAGGAAAAACGAGAATCTACTTAAGAATTTTGGCATATGGGAGGTGATATAAACAATGTTTCAGTTACTTAAAATGAGGAATAATAATAAATCTTAAGAGCAATACAGAACATCCTTGTCCTTGTTTCTCTTCTCTTGAAATCTAGGATTTATTTCATCTCACTTTGTGTGACGTAAGTTTATTTATCACAAGGGAAGTTTTACCAATCAGGAAACCAGTCTTTGATTTCTTAGGAACCTGGGGGTACCAAATTAATATTACTTACCTGCGCAGGCTCTGGGGAGATGCTGCAGGCATGAGCTTTAATGCAGGGTCATTGTAGGACATAAAGTTTGTCTACATGGAGCTATGAAGAGCCAGGCAGAGACTGCCAGCTTAGCCTGGGGCTGGAGATGATGTAGCCACATTAGCACAGCACTGTGCTCAGACTAACATTTTGCATTGTGCCACCTACCCAGTACTTTCCAGAGTAGCATAATCACCTTGCAATAAGCAACATGTAACAGCAAACTTCTGCAGAACTTCTCTAAAGAGATGATTTAAGCTGTGAGACAGAAGCAAGGATATCCCTTTAAAAATTAATTACACTAATTATGAAGACTCAGTGTTCTTGGTGTCCACGAACACATTCAGCTTCTTTTGAGGCATACGAATTTCCCAATCCCAACTCATCCTGGAGCAGTGAGTTCCATAATTTAGCCCTGTGTTGCGAAAAAGTATTTTTAACAACAGTTTGGCTACTGCCTGCCTGGTGCAACTTAAAAGAAAAGGAAGCTGAAGAGCAATTTGTGATGGTTTGCCTTTTGTTTCTGCCAAAAAAATACCCCACTCCCTTCTTCCTCTTATTCCCCAAAGAAGATTGAAGCAGCTCTAGAATCTGGGTGCAGGACTGAGAACCACAAGAGACAAGCCCTAATTCTTCCTTTGCCATTGTACAACACTGGGTAAATTACAGTGCTCATGTTTCTTATTAGTAAACGTGCAATTAATACATCCTTCTGCTGTCAGAATCTTATATCCATTAAAGAAGACAAGTTTAAAACATAGTTTACTAGATTTCTACTATTGGTATACTTCTCTTCAGCAAGAATGGACACTCTCCTCTTTCAGAGGACTCCACTCAAACATAGATTCCTAGTTACCAGAAAGTAGTGCTACCCCAATAACCACTTATTAAAATTAAAGCAGAGAACAAACTTTCTTACACAGCTCCAAGGCTTTAAGGCTTTGCTGACTATTCTGTTCCTGCAGACTGCAAGCAGCCCCTTATGCAAAGTATAGGTAGACCATGTTTAACACTGCCCTCTCGTGACTGAGAGAACAAAAAACCCGAATTACGAGCCAGGTGCTCTGGTAGGTGCAGTTTGATACATTGGCAGAGTGCTTTGAAGAAGATGATAAAGGCCAGCACACACGTGAGTGTAGTTTTCATTACGGATAGAAAATGAATTAATTATACTCTATACCCTAAGTAAAATAACTCTGTGTCTAGGCAACTTCCAAAGCAGCAACTGGCTGGCAGAAAAGATCAACAAGTTCTGTCTACCAGAAGATCACAATGATCAGAGTTTGCTGCATGACAGTTATAACTGTAATGTTAGCAGTTGCAGAGAAGACATTTGCATGTTTAATGTGACACCTGGGAAACATCTTTCTCTGGGCTAATGAGCTACTTCATGTGCCTGCYGTAACACCATCACAAAAGGCATGGATGAATTCTCATTCCCAGAGCAGAGACCTTCTCCTCCATCTTCAGAGGCAAGGTTTCCTTCTCTGCTAGAACTGGAGCAGGATTCCCCAAGGAGCAGGAAAGAAGATGAAAAGCAGCTTTATCATCTGTTCAGCCTTCAGCTAAGCACAGAATGACTTCAGAGTGTCCCTGAACTTTTGAGCTAAAAATGGGGAGAAACTGAGCACAAAGATGAGTAACAGCCCAGAGAAGCACACTGTGCCAAGAGAAAAAAGCAACTGATTTCTTCGCAGATCTACTCATTCCTTCACTCTTGGTCTTCCTGGTCCCACCCTATATGCTCTGCGTTGCACCGCTTTTCTAGTCCAATGTGGCTATGAACTACAATTCCAGAGGCAGCTTCTCAATACCACTATGGCTCTTTCCTTTCACCCCAGCTAGGAAAAGGGGCTTTTAAATATATCTTAATCCTTTGCTGTATAGAATCTGCAGACATCAAAGTGAGCATCTCTCTTCTCTGCAACCCTGTGGTGAAGCGCTGGGCATTCAGGCCGCTTCTGATCAAAAGAGTAGCTTTTGTCAGGGCTGCTTTATGCCCTCGTAGTTCCTAAATTTTTGGCAGCCAAATACAAGTTATTTCAGTTATAGTAAACACTGTGTTTGCAGACAGCTTTTATGCAGCTTTGTGCCTGCTGTGAGCAGTGCCAACTCTGCAGGTTGCCAACCCCAGCTTCTGTCCCTGATCCTTAGCGCAGCATCAGGAGGATCTGAACACCGTTGAGCTGTGGTGTTAGTCCCTCCTGCGCATTGCAGGACGCATCGTCATGGTTTAGCAGATAAGCAAACTAATTCCCTGGGTACCAGACTAACAAAGCTCGGCTTGCTGTTTCTTTGGCTCTCTCAACCAATTACAATTTCGCATTCCATTTTTCTTCCTGCAGAGTAGAAATTTATAAGGAATAGTGACTGTATGGATTCTTTGATATCAAACTACATGCATTCTTGCAGCCAACTTCCTTTCAGGGTATTTATGTGCTCTCTCTCTTCTACTGAGCTTCTAATTTTCATGAAACTTGTGGGAGCTTAATTATCTTCTTGTTCCCCCTTCTGTCACCTTAGCTTGAAATCAGACAATGAGTTCAAAAGTTATTAAGGGGGCACAGACAGATACCAGGATTTAAGCCTCATTTCCTTAAAAAACTAATCTGGCATTTCAGGTGGTGTCTGCTTCTCATTGCTCACAGTCTAGAGAAAACAGGCATACGTAGAAAGCAGGGTATTAGAGCTCATGTTTATTTTTATCTTTACTCCCTTTTCACTTGAAAGAAATTGTAACTCACAATAAAAATAATTTTAAGTGGATTTGAGGATAGTTCAGGAGAATGGCTACAGAAGTAGCAGCTTTTCATTTCTATGTCTCCAAATTTATTCCCGCCTAGGACAATACTGACCAAAAGTCAGGAATGGCTAAATTCATTTCTCGTTAGATGGATGTCCACTGCAGTCAGCACTGATCATCAGCTTCATTTCAATTCTTAGAAGAGGTCTCTGAATTGCCTTTTGGGACTAATCAACCTTCTCACTGGTTCCCCCAAAACATCAGATGATGAGGGAGAAACCAGTACTCACTCAGTCATTCAAAAGTAAGTCTGATATCAAAGTTATAAATAGATCAATAGGGGTATGCAGGGTGGTAGAACATAAGCAGTAACCTGCAAAACAGTGCTAAGTTTGAAGTGGAAAAGCAAAACAAAACAACAAAAAAAGAAAGAGACAGAAGCAGAGACAGAGACAAAAACAGCCAAAGGAGTAGTTTTGAAGCACACTCCAATTAAGGACTGAAGGACTCCATCATCAGAAATAAGAGAAAAATATAGGTGGATATTACTTTATAAGTGTCCATAAAAATCTGGATGTGCGGCGAGACAGCTATAATAAGCCAAACGCTGTGAGTTAATCCATACTTGTTTCACAAGAGCACTGAAGCTAATGTGTGCTGGCATGAGCTTCAGTAATTACTCTGTGCAGGTGCACACATTTGCTATGCTTGTAGCCAGCTTTGATGCTGCTCCAACACAAGCTGTTAGCAGGGAAAGGAAGGCAGCTGAGCATAGGTACTTTGTACCTGGCATTCATTAAGGCATCCAGTAGTATGTACCCCCCTGGAGGAACTGGAATTCGATTCTAGGGAAAGTGTGTACTTTGTGGATTTCTTTTCTGGAAGTGCTTCTGAGACAGAAAACTGTGACTAATACTGCATTGTTTGACAGTAAAGATGAACAAAATACTAGAGTCTTTTAAGAATAATGTTGAGCCTCTGGGATTTATTTGCCTATAGATGCATACCTATATAAATACATATGTCTGTGTGTCAATGTGACTGACAGTCCTTAGCACTAAGGCAATATTTACTCATTAAGTAGAGGACTGAGATCTTTCCAAGCGTTAATCTGGCAAATGGCAGTCACTTTGCCTCTCTGACCTCTAGAACAAACTAAGATGTCATTACCATGCAGATGTCAACTCTGATTGTTATTCCCAAAAACAAATGTTTTGAATTATCTTAAAATATTTGAAGACTGATGCTTGTGATAACTCAGAGGGCTGAATACATTTTTGTTGAACTGAAGAAATGTCCAAACTGGCAGATTCTTCAAACAAATACTATATTCAAGCTTTTTTCAAAGTTTCAGATATCTATTAGCCACAGGTTGTTTACATCCCTGGGCCTCCGATGTCATTCCATCAGTGTGGGATGTTTCTACTGGATTGTTGCAAAATGTCCACTGTAAAGATGACAAAATAAAAACAAGCCCAAAATGCAAATATATCAAAGGTGTGAGATCCAGATGAATTATTGTAACATATGTTGGCTTATCAGTATGCTTGGTGGAACCAGTGAGATTCAATGCGTCTCCCACACTCAATAACTTACTTTTATGTGGTAAGGTTTATCCATGTCTCTTGATAATTTTAAGAAATGTGGTGGTTTTATTTTAAAGATCTGGAAGCACTTCTGGTGCCTCTTGTTTACTCTTAAATCAGATTACTGTTCAGACTACTCACTAGTACTGATTTAGCACCCTCACAGGCCACCCTCTCAGAAACAGCAAGTGTTTTAATAGAAAGATTTAACATCCTGGCCACCTATAATTTCTAGGTAGGGGTAAGAAATACAGAAGAATATACACTTCCGTATCTGAATAGAAAGTGTCAGTCTCCAGACTTGTCAATTCCAAATGCTTTCATTGGCATTAAAAAAATCAATTACACTTTTATCCTTTAACGAAAAAGAGAAAGGCTTCCTGCTAGCTGTTTTTCTGTGAACGTAAGTTTGAAACATATTCACTTCAGTTCAACCACTGCAGCTATTCCACCCTATAACATCTAAAAGGCTGGTGTTAGAAACAGCCAAAAAAGACTCCAAAATCAGCTCCCCAAATAAACCCCAGAAAAAAATCAGCCTATATGTTTTGCTGCCAGAGTTTCATTTTGAATTGGAACTGTTTGACATCTTTATATGTTGCACATACTGCTTTTATCCTGGAGCATGAGTTCATTAGTAACATAAATGTGTCTCTTATTAGCTGGAAATTGGAGGTAGCCTAGTCACATCAAAGTGAAATGTTTTCACCACATCTATGCAGCTCAAGAAACATTTTAATTTCTTTACCACAGACTTACAATATAATTTGATTTGGGCAGCTCTCTATATCTCAGCTTCCCAACTCTAAAATGGAGGTTCTAATAATATTTCACTACACGTATTCTTTGCCTCTTGTATTAGACTTCGAGGTCTACATGACTGACACTGTTTTTTTCCCTACATGTGTTCTTCACCTTCTGAAACAGCATCTAGGTTGCAGTCTTTTAGCATCATAACAATATGAATAGTTATGTTGACTTCACAGCAACGTGGCTTTAATTAATTAACAGCTCAGAGTCTCTGACTCAGATCAGACCCCTATTCATCAGTAGTCATTCAAATACTATATGGTTTGCAATGAATCTTGTAACAAAAGCTTTAACTGTTATTCCAGTGCACTCGCTTTTTTCCTGAGGACATTTTAAAATAATTTGCTAAATGTCTAAAAACTGAACATGAGAATTAGTTTATTCATGGAACCGTGGCTTTTAATAAGTTAGTCTCATTAAGGCAAATTGAACTTGAAATTGAATAGATAAAAATAACAATTGATAAATAGATCTACAAACACATGCTATACAAACACTGCCTGCTTTCATTATATATTGAAAACTGGTGAAGTATTAGTAGATTAACATACCTTTACCTAAGGCTTTTGCCTCTACAGCTGTTACTGGAAAACCGTTTTCCTTTTTATGCACAATCTTTATCCAAGGCATCAGCTTTGTCCAACACTCATTTGGCTTCAATAAAGCTGAGTGTCAAATATTAGCATTTTTACAGTTATCATCTGCTTTTAAATGTGGCTATACATGTGTGCAGTTTATAGAGAAGGTAAATAAGAAGGGACACAAGGATTGTGAAATTATGTCTGGTACAGAAGAAAGCATATCAAGCTGTCCCATTTATACTGCCGGTATAAGACTAGGGGAATATCAAATGAAACTGCAAGGCAACATATTTACAACTGAATGAAATACCACTTATGATCAGAGAATATAAATAACTTCCAGAGTGCACTGTCTCATATCATTGAGGCCAAAAAGTTAAAGGAATTCCAGAAAGAATTAACTACCTGTTTGGGTATTAAGAACTTCTCTAGTTCCATTATACATTGCATTAGTGCATGTAGGGTATAAATTCTTAGTTCAGGATTTACCACTAGTTGCATAGGAATACTATAGTCTATATACTGAATGTTCTCTAATGGACAGTAAATGAAGAAGCTGTGATGCAGAGGCCAAATTTGACTTTTTAAAAAATGTTTGGAAGGAGAGAAAACTGAAAATTAATGAAATCCTAAATTTACAGTACATTCGGAATTGTTGCAAAGAAGAGCGACAATAATGCAAAGTGATTAGAAGCAGGTACAGAAAACAATAAAAGGAGGAAAGTGTAGTTTAGGAATATATGTAAGAGGAAACAATCTTGTCCAGAGGTAGGAAGGAGCTTGCAAAATCCAACTAGTAAAAAAGGCTTAAAATTTTAAATGAACAATGTAATGAAAAGGAGCTTGCAATGTAACAAAAAATACAAATACAGCTTAAAAGGAGTAGTTTGGAGCAGTTACCGTGTGGTAGGATATCACCGCAAAGGAAGTGCTAATTCTTTATATGACTCTGGGATGACCGTAACTAGAGCAGCTCCGGCTAGACTGACCTCTTGAAAGTGTATCAGAGGAAACTGTGTAGGGGCTAAAACCTGACACATGAGGAAAGGCAGTCAGTTGTTCAACAGTTTGGATAAATTCTGCCTACTTGAGCTGTCACAGTCATTCACAACTAATATTTAACATTTAAATAGTGTTAGAATATGACAGTCTAGGGTCTCCTGATGCCACTGGTTCTCTCTCCACTTTCTGTCCCTTGCCAGAGGGCACTATTAAACATCTGGTTTCTCTGTGTCCTGGAAAGCAATGCTACTGGTCCCCACACTGACCTTTACAGACTGATGGGAAATTACCCCATCTTCCAGCATCCCAGATGTGCCTTTGTTTGCAGGCACCCATTTATCTGCAGTAACATTTTAATTAGGTTTGATTTTTCCAAAGAAAGAACATACCTCATGCCTGCTAGAGCTAATTGGAATCCTTCATGGGACCGGACATGCTTAAACAGAAAACAAATGCGTTCTAGCAACAATTCTTTGAAAATAAATTTACAGAGAAGAAGCCTAAAAGTAATATAACATAAATTTTGATGGCATCTAACCATGAAGTTGTCCCTTAGGTGTTTCAGTAACTCAACCATCCTGGAAATGGAAAGACAGGTTATATCTAATCAGCCAGCCCTCTGCTACTGTTGTTTGCCCAGAATGTCTTTTCCTCCTTTATCTACGACAGAAATCTTCTCTCTCTCCGCCTCCCCCCCTTTCTTTCTCTCTGTTTTTTTTTTCTTCAGGAAAATCACATATGAAATCCAGTGATGCAGACAGCAGATCTGGTGTTAGAGCTCAGCAGTGCCAGAGAAAGACCCTTCCCAAGGCAGGTCCAGTTCTGGGCAGCAGTTTCTCCTGGGAGACAAAGATCATCAGTCACCAACTCCCACTTTCTCCAGGTGTTTAGGGCATATTTCAAGAAGTTTGCCTTTCCTCACGATATATAAATTTATTTAAAAGCAAGCAAATGGACAGAAACTCAAGCAGATCTGTGAGTAGTAGAACTAACAAAGCTCGATTTCCTACAAATTTGTTTGGTGTGTCCAAAGCCCAGGTCCAGAACAATGACCTCAGCTCACCTCCATGTTCCCTGTCGCACACGCACTTTTGGCCCTTTCCCCTTCTCTCACAGAGCTCTCCAAACACCTCAGTACTCCCCAACAGTGCTCAGTACCCAGCTCTGTTGTACCCCCAACATCCTCCTGTGATCTCTGCCTGCACATTTTGGCCTATGGGCCGATGGAGAACCACACTACACCATGGCTCATCCAAACCTCTGTGTGTGTGGACTGACAGGACAACCTGCACAGGAGTCGTTCCTGAATGCTGACTGCTGGGACCTTATAGCTATGTTGGCTTTTGCCAGTAAAGACAGAATATGGTAGAGTGGAAGTGTTTTGATTTACACCCATCTCAACAAATAAACACAAATAAAGTCAGTACTCCAGGCCTCATTTAGGAGGGATGGTTAAATGGTTAGCAGATAGATGAATCTAATAGGGTCCAAAAATAAGTTGTTAATTAAAGCTTGCCTATGTAAACTTGCTTAAAACTTGCTTATATAAACAAATCCACTGACTTGTTTTACAGGTAAGAATTTTAACATTCTTTGGCTTACTTGTTCTGTATTATTAAGGTCTTAGTTTAATCTGAAAACCTTTGCTACTTGAAAAAATAAACTGTAGTGATAACTCTAGTTAACTCTAGTGAAAAAAACTATGTATAAAACCTATTTAGAGGTGTGTTACTGTTCTGATGGCTTAGTTTTGAAATGGCTTAGAGGAAACTGCTCATTTTGTTCCCATTGTTAAAATGTATTTAGCTTTGTACAGAGTGCATCTCTGTCATCAGCGTCAAGGTAGTGATTTGTTATTGTCTTTATGTAGCAATAGAATGAGTGACCAGGAAAGCAAAGCTTTCACTTTCAAAAAACCCAGATGAAGCACTCTAGCTTGTAATAGTGATGCCATGCTGCTTTGGTGATTTTCACAGTATTTCCTCAGTATTTATTTTCAATTACTAGATACAGCTTGTAGCTAGTTCATAACTGAAAAGTGTGAGAGGGATTTTTTTATTTAAAGATCATGCCTTAGTTTCATATCTTTTTGAACTGTGAGTAGCTTAATTAACAAGTATYGGTTCTTGATCTGACTGAAGGCAGATTCAGAATGGCTGTGCAAGGGTGGACCTTTAATGTTATAGGAAATGGCTGATTTGAGTACATTTCTTACTAGCAAACTGTCTCTTTTTCCAGAAGCACCAGACACAAAAAGCTACACATTTAGCACAAAGTCTTCAAGCTTTGCTTATTTATGTTAACCTTCTTAGTATGTGGGAAAGCTCTCTCATATCAGAAGTGGCTCAGGAAACATGTTATCTTGGCTCTGATACCTCRGAGGAAGTGATGGTAGAAAAACAACACAGCAGTTCTGAATTATCCAATAGAACACACATGTAAGGGCTGCACAGATTTTGGTGTGGTGATTGTCTTTGGTGGTATTCTATCTGTAGATAAAATATTAGCTGTCTTTGAAAAGGAGGCTAAAGAGTATGGGGTTAAATCTTTCTCCTTGCTTATTCTGGGATGACCTTTAAGTCCTTTCCTGCCTATGGAAAAAATACTTTCCATTAAATCCCCTCTAGTAGTAGTCCTAAGATTCCCAAGATCAATGGTAGCCTCGGCTAAATACCTGACTGAAGCATGAGAATGTTGTGATTGGTTATGGATGGAGTAGGAAGAACAAGAATAACTGCTAGCTCAGATAAAGCATACCTTCAGCTATTTGTTTCTCTGTTAAATAGCATAAGCACTGAAAAATCTAAAAAGGACAGGTCCTTATTCTAAAACTGAGATGCAGAGTGCTGTCACAGGCTTGGATCCCAGATACTTAAACTGATCTCAAGCACACTAGCTTTTATGAGCATTCTTTGGGGGAACTTGGCTTGGAAATACAGTGTCCCTGGAAGCTAGAGCAGTGATTTATGATAAACTAGCCACAGATTTTCAGATGCCATTATGGTAAGAATTTTTTTCCTCCAGCGGGTAACCAAGGAAGACTCTCATCCCAGTAAGAGTTGCACTGGAAAGGAGCAGAACCATGCCTGTTGTGATATTAGCAAGGAGAGAAGTTATGGCAGGAAGGAAAGGGAGAGGCTTTAATACCTAAGCATGAAGCCACACAGATTAGACCAAGAAATGCACAAGGCCTCCAGAAAAAATGCACAGTCTTCTAAATGTTAATGAACTGACAATGTTGCCAGATTTGAGCAACCATAAGTGCAACAATACACAGAAGAAWTGCATTAATTATAATCTTGATTTAATTGTCAATATTTGCAAGAGGTGAGTGGGAACAACCAGACTGGTCAATGTTCCCTTAAACTGTCAGAATAACTACTTTGGAAACTAAAATTATGCAAAACCACAAACATGAAATCTTTAATGACTAGGCGTGCTACATAGCCAGACTGTCTAGAGAATAGGCTGAGGATGATCAACTTTAAGCCTTGTGACCCAAGCAATGAATCTTCTTGCAAGCCTGTAACTTTACAGGACATCTTCAAAAGGATGAGCTTTTTTTGCTAATTTTTAGAGCACTGACTGATTCAACAAAACCCAGGCACTGTAAAATGACTTTCATTTGCAGTTCTCTCAGGTCTTTGTAAAATGAAAGCGAGTCTTTCAGTATATTTGAGTTAGATGAAGTATATTCCTATTTAAAAGGTGAAGAAGCTACTGCTCAGTTACTTCAGTGAAGGGGATCCAACTGAAGAAGTTGACCGGGGGAAAAATTCTGGGCTTTTAGAAGTGGTGTCTGGATTTTAGAAGCCAAGAATTTCTCATTGTGGCTTCTTTGTTGGATCAGATGACTGATGAAACAGTGTATTTGGAAGATGCAGCCAAATCCAAAGTAACCACTTTCTGTAGTTGGGATGGATGACAACAGCTTTTGTTGTAGCTGGGTGACTTAGTTTTTTAGAAATGCCCATAATTGTTTACAAAGAAAGAAAATTAAATCAGCATCAGATAACTTCTAGAAATGGTCTCTTTTGAATTGTCATGGACATGAAATGCAGAGGTCATGCAAGACCATACTTGAGGACCTTTCAATAAGAAGGGTCTACTACTTTGAGCATGGGACTACAGCCTATCACCTTTGGAACCTCTGGTGGAAGCTTCTAAGAATGCCTACAGAATAGGTTTAAAAACTGTCTCAGTAATTTAAAATATTAATGGTGAACATGTGTTGTAACTGCAGTTAATTAAGTGTTGATAAAAGAATCTGACTGTAAACGATTACACACTCCCTAGAATATTTCCTGAGTGGCACTAACAATAGCAGCTCTTCCATACATGGCCTGAGACAGTCTGCACGAATGGTGTCTGAGTCTCCTCAGCTGGATTTGTGGTGATGATTCCTTCTCCTATTTCCACAGCTGGGTGCTAGGAGAGTGGGCTCTGCCATAGTGGATGCACTCGGAGCCTGGCTTTTGAAGTAGTGCTTTCTCAGGGGAAGATCTTAACCCTTGTTAGAGTGAGGCTATGGAATGGCAGACACAAAAGTGAAATAAAGATGATGATGGCATGTGAGGGAGTGAGTTTAACCCTGCAGCGTGCAATAACTGAACGCAGTGAACAAATGTGACTGGGCTGTGACTCTTCAGTTCACAGGCATGCTGCTGGCTATTGTCTCGACTGAAATTGCGGTCGGCATTGCTGCCTGCACGTACAGAGAGAAGGTAGGCGTTTGTGACTCCTCGAGGTGGGTAATGTCAAAGGCTTCTAAACAACTTAATAGTACCTGCAGGACCCTCTTCAGGAATGTTCCTGGGAAGAATTCAACTAGGAATCTTGAACAGRCAGATGCTTATATTTTCTCAGTATATGATACACTAAGCAAACTGGAATGATGGTGGATAGGTTTTTTTTTAATAGAAAAGTAACTGATCTTGAAAGAACTCACTTCAAAATCTGATTGGAGTTTATCATTGCTTAATCAATGGCTGCCATGAAAGTAGTCACTTAAACTCTAGCTTCACTACTTATAGGGACATTCTACTGCTCTCTTGCAGAGGTTCATTGCTTAGGATCTGTCTGAAGCTCTGGCTGGGCTAGGTGGCAGCATTCACGTGTGCCTGGTGTTACAGAGGGAAGGTGGAAATCGGTGGCACTAGAATTTCAAGCCTTGGCCCAGTGGAAGGCATAAAATGCTGTGGTGAAAAATTCTTTGAACAGAATTGCAGACTTAGGTTGGGGATAGCACTAGTGCTGGAGATAGTCCAATACCACAGCATACTGCTACATCTCTGCAGATTAGGTGGGGGATGGATGTTGAGGGAATGTATGGGAACAACTGCACAGAGCAATAATTCTGTATTGTCTGTCTGAAGCCTTGGAGGGCAGAACAGAGTCCTTAGCTCTGCTTTGCTTGTGTTTCTTGGAAAGAGGGTACTAGGATAAGGGTGATGTTGGGATGATCTTAGTTTGAGATCCAGTATGAAAGAGTACTGGCATTCCTTGGTGGGATAAATAGAACCTGAAACTGATGTTAAAGCTATTTATATTCTATCTTATGCCAAGACAAATATCTTACACTTAGCTTAATATCGTAATTGAAAGTCCAAAACCATCACTGCTAGCTTCTAAATACGGAATAGAATCTGGGAGGAGGCAGTAAGAAAATATATGTTTTGGCTGCATTATTGCAGCAGAGAAGTAGCCAGAATTCATCAGGGGCTTGAACAAAACCAGGAGACTTGAAAGAAATAGTGCTTTTAACTACTCTTTGGACACGCAAATGCTTTATAGGCCTATAAACCACACAATCTTAACTGTAGCACAGATGGCTGCTACACTTTAGCTRGCTTAAGCAGCTCTTTTTCTAGTCAGTAAAGTACCAATTTTTACATTTGTCTTCGGAGCACAGTGTAGAAAGCTTAGTAATGGATGTTTTGCACATGAGTGCAAAAGGGAAATTTTCAGCATGCCTCATTGTTGATGAACTGGTCATACTACTGGTGCCACCTTATGACTGTAGATTGTTATATGGCTTTACACTATGACTGAGGCCTTGTGTGTGGCCAGGACAGACATTTAAGAGTATGACTGGAGAACCTATGGGATAATGTTCTCTCCACTTGACTCTGTGTCCTGATAAAGAGAACATGTCTCCAAAGGTACAGGCATTTAGTTTTCAATTTGGCTTGGTGTTTGATCTTCAAATAGCATGTGAAATTATTCACCAAAGATGCATTTAAGTATGAATGCAGTATCTCTGTAGATCTTAAGTTTAAAGCTGACACCATCTCATTTATATATGATCCCATTCCTGAAAAAGGTCATTTTCAGCATGCAATTGTGGTGCTTCTGTTAAACTTTGGAAAGGAAAACAGTGCATAACCATGTGGATTGACTAACCCATATCTGCACAAGCATAATCTGATGAATACTGTTCTCCTCACAGCTGCACCATAGCTTACTGAGATGCTTTCTGAAGATTCTTGATAACTATAATAGAGAATTGCCAATAACTGAAGGCATGGACTACCTACAGAGAAAGGTATCTTTCCCTTGCCTATACTGCAGTAACAGATGAAAAGAGCTACAGTGAAGATTCTACTGTGACAAATGTTAGGGATTAAAGAAACAGACTCCATTTTCATAGATTAAAAGAAAGCTGGAGACTAAAACCTGAGAAATCATTCTTCTCTACCAGAAAGATTTCTCAGCTATGCTATATATATATATATATATACACACACACACATATATATATACACAGCTATATATACACACACGCTATGTGTGTGTATATGTGTGCACAAGTGTGCACTTTATTTTTTAACTTATTCTTGAGAAAGACCTGACATAGTCTAGGGTGTGCTGTTAGGTCTCCTATTGGGCATTCCTATCTGGCTACAGCTCAAATCATAAGAATACTCTTGGAAGTTACTGGCACTCTTGATCTCACCTTAAAAGAAGATAAACTATTGCTGAGCTTAGTTCTTCAGACTATCTGCTGTTTGACTCTGCCTGTACCTATGCCTCTGCAGGCAAAATCTGTGACTTGCCCATATAATCAGAAACTACTGAAATCCCCAAATCTGGCTGAAGGAAAATGTGACTCTAGGACTTTATTGTGCAATGAAATTACTGAAAGAATACACTGACCTTTGGGGAAGGTAGACATGACTCTCCAACACTATTAGAATTAGTCTTGCTCAGGAACAACTCGAGATGGCCTGTCTGAGTTTAATTGGAAGCAGATCACTAACGTGGGCAGCCTGATCTACCTAGGACGGCTAAGGCCAAGTCTGCATTTGGACTGAAGTTTCTGTAAAACTTACTTTAACACTCCAGAGCCGACTTGACATTCTTAACTGTTTTTGCACATTCTGGTTCCAGTGCAGTGGTGTGCAGAACTGCACTAACTGGCTCAATACTGCCTTTGAGTATCTCCATTCAGCAGTTCCAATTAGTTGCTGCAAGATGCTAATAATAAGCTGTGGAATGAAGCTAAGTAAAAATGCTTCTAGCATTAACCAACAGATATTTTGACTGTTCAGACTATAGCAAGAGAGAGCTCAGCAAGGCATCACATGTTATCAACAAGACCACTCAAACTTGATTATTCCTCTGTCTTATCTGGGGAGACTGTTGAAGTAACTACATCTATGAATTTTTTTTTCTTAATCTGTCTTAGATTCAAAACAGAAAAGTACCTTTCTCCCTTATTAGGAAAAAATAAACCCACCCTGATTAAGGATGCCTACATAAGTTAAAACCTTAAGCAAGATAGTTGAGATACTAGTAGCAATCAGCATAACTTCACAAAACACACTGTAAATTGTAAAACTTCCCGTCCATACACATTTGCAGCTTGACCACAACTGATGTCTCAGGTAGCTTATTTACACATACAGCTGTAGCACGGGCTCCACTTTAGCAAATAAGGCATTTTTGTTCCGTAGAAGACATTGAGACACTTGGACACAACAGTAAGGTAGAAGTCCTTCTGTGCATTTGCAGGGAGCTATCATTCCCCACTTCTCTGAATAAGACACTGGATTATGGACGCTCATTGCCCAAGAAGTCAGAGCAGGGAATTATGTACGGGTGAAACTCAGGTATCAGATTCTGGAGTATTGCCCAACCTTGGCACTTTTCCATAAGGAAAAAGGTCCATAAAAGGAAAGTGACTGTTAAGAGCCTAATGAAAGCTATGTTCAGAGTGCCTTTCCTGTCTTTGGAAGTGCAGATTTCAGCTTCAGAAAATGCTCTGGAAAAAACAAACTCCTGTATCTTCTCTCTTTCTGGCTTCAAGAAAAGCCAGAGGAGGCTACACGATCACTAAAATTGCAGCTGCTGAGCTGCTCCTTGTAAGCTACTCCTTGGAATAGGAGAGGTGTTTCACAGCAGCAATTACTGAACATAAACCAGAACAATGATTTAATATTGAATATACAAATTTCATACATCCCTTATGCTTGGAGGCTAAAATATAGATGGGCATAACTTGTAACCAGCTGTGCTGGCCAAGCTGGAAAGTTCTGCTGAATACTTGTTTGGCTGCATGACCAGCTACAYGTGACTGAAACTGTTCAGCCCAACCACGTCAGCATTCCTCAGCTTGGCATCATAAGTTTCAATTGCAAGTCTATAACTAATGAAAATGCACTATAAAATTGTTTATTTTATAAACACATACAACATGGTGGAAGGATATCTGAGGCTGGCTTTTCCATGACCACAGTAAAACAGTAGGTGTGGAAGAATAGGCCTTCAGACATGAAAGGAAATGGTTCCTGTTTGAACTGCCTCTGCTCTCTCCTTGTTTCTGCCCTGGGATATGCGCAGAGATCTGGCATGGCTCTTTATGCTACTGTTAGCCTTGCTAATTCAAACATGGCCTCCTGGCTACAGAAACTGAAGCACAACAGCTGGTTGCTCTTTGTCTGATCCTTCAGCTTTGAGTGAGGTCTGTACTATTCTAACTGGGCAATACATTTGAATTTAAATGCTACCTTTTTTTTCTCCTTCTCTCCTTACAAACAGCAGTAAAATTCCACGTGCTACACAGAAATAACCTGTATCAGTTGACACTGCAGCCCAATCTTTAAGTATCCCTGAAAAAACCTGAAGAAAAATGGAACTTGAATTCTACATCATACATACACTCAGACTCCTCTATCATGACCCTATTCTTTTTGAGGGGGTGTTGCACTGGCATATAGTTCTCTTAGGCAGRTGGATGCAGTAGCTAGTAAATATTCTGTCTTCCCTAGGAAAGCCAGGTAGTTCAATCAACTGGATCATACTCACAAGTGTGAGGGAATGGGTCCAGGTCCATGAAAGATCTGGACCTAAGCTCTACTTCCTTGCAACATGAGTGAGTCCTAGGAACTCCCAATTTATGCGGTAACCAGCACTTGTCATATCCTGATGGCTGAAGAGCAGCAATACATACTCCAATGAGTACAAGCTACTCTGATGTCTCAAGTACAGGTGTTGAGAAAGAGGATGCCATTGGTCCAAAAGTCTCCTTCCACCTTGTTATTATGGCAGTGAGAAGAAATAGCTTTTAAGCTGGTTTAGACAGCAAAGATTAATACATCTTTCTTTTCARTTAGCTAGGATCTTATTTTGCTACGTGCTGCTGAGAGTGCTTAGGGAAGACTATGCAAACTGGAGTGGTCAAAATGCTTACGTGACAAAATGAGTAAATTCTAGGATTTCTTTCATTTGCTGTTGATATTACTTGACTACATACAGCACTCATTAAAAGAATGACTTGACAAGAGATGTTATCAGTATTTGTCTTCTACCGAGCCTACCTGAATACTAGAGCTATGCTGACTTCCAATTTTTTTTTTTTTTTTTTTTTTGAGTTTATTCCTGGAAGTACTTCCGGCCTTCTAAAGTCTCTCTGATGGATCTCTTTGATCTTGCTGGTTTCTGCATCCATAACAGTGCACATTCATAAATATTTTGTTACTCATTTAAAGTTGTAATAGCTCCAATTGACATATCCAAGTACAAAACAAAGAACTGTATTAAAGACAACTCTTCCCTCTGGTTTCTTAGCTTCTCCTCCTCCTAAGGAGGATTAGAARCTTGATTAGAAACCTGCACATATCTCGTGATTCAAAAATGCTGCAGTAGTAATCTCATGCTTAGAAACAACTTTGTAACATCGAGTAAGATAGATACAAATAAGATGGTGTAACATCTTCCCAGTTGACCTACACCTGAAAAAAAGTGCTCTCAGTGTGAGAACRATGCACTTAGGCATCTTGGCACCACAGATGTTTTAGGCAGCTTGCAACTAGTTTTGGCAAGGTTAAATATCCCACTTGGATATTCAAATGGAATAATGGTCCTAACTGCAAGAAGAAAACTGAATTAGTCTGTCTACTAATGAATATTTCTGCAATCATTTATTGAACACTTAATCTTTTTGTCCACCCTCTTGTTCTTTGCATAGGTATTTGTCATCTTTTCCTTCCAACAGTCTGAAAGACTAGAACTAGTTGTAGCTTTTCTTTAACCCATGCCATAGTCACAATTTAAATCTTGCTTTGCTTGTACAGTGCAATTGCTTGTAAATACTTAATTAAGATGTGCTCACTTTCATACTGTCAGCCTTACTTTGAAACCTGAGCATGAACAGTGTGAAAAATAATAAGAAACCCAGGCCAAGCCTTAAAAGCATTCTAAATCACTGAAGTCACTATTTAGTCTAACTTCTCCTTCTCAAAGTAGGAGTGCCAGTTGGCATCTTCTGTAGTATATGTTGTCTTCATACCATTTTATGGTACCAATAACTAAATAACTAGTTACCAATAACTAAAATAATCACAGAACTGCTGCATTGTACAATGTATGGATAGTGCCCTAACTTTAAAATTTGCTCCTTGAAGTAAATCTAACCAGGGAAAGATCTTCAAACTGATAAGACTTAAGACCTTTGACCTACAAGGAAATATAAGGGAAAAGGCCAGCACCAGGAAGCACAGTAATGTTTTCTAGGGGGGAAGGGGGTGGGGGGGAGGAAAAAAGAACAACTTTGCAAAAAGAGCAGTCTTAAATTCAGGCCATTATACTGCTGTTCTCTTTCCAGAGATACTTTCCCTGAAAAAACCATGAGTTTAAATAGTCAAGTGCTGCTAAGGGGTATAACAGGAACAGAACGGTAGGAATAACACAACCTGTAACTTAAATTTACATGATTTGAATTCTTGACATTGAGATTTGGAAACACAGATCAAAGAGTACATGGGATTGGAATCATTCCCCCCACCACCAMCACTCCTGTGAGAGCCAATTTGGGTGATTCATTCCAGACTCCCTGTATTTATGCCCAAWAGAAGTCTGACACCTAAACAACTTTTTAACATTTCCATGACTTCCCTATAGACTGTCTATAATAGTGCTTCACTAACTGTACTGCTTTGTCAGTTTTTGCTAATGCCTAATCTGTATCCTTTGTGTCAGCTGAAGTCCGTTACTGTTTCTGCTTCCTCAGCATCAGGCTGTCCAATGTTTACCATGGGTATTGTATTCTCTTCTACTTTAGAGAAAACTAAACATCTGTAAAAACTATGACCTAAGTTGTAGAACAAAACAACTCTGCTGGTTCTTTCTTTTTTTGCCCTCACCTGGATTCTCCACTTAAATAACTTCTTTCTGCAAGAACAGTGCTCAAAACTGAAAAATGAGTCTTACCAATGATGAGTAAAAAATGATTACTTCATGTGTTTTACAGGATCTACCATGTTCTGCAAATTCTGTGATGATGGCTGCACTTTTGTCAACAGCATGACACTGGCTTAAGCTCAGCCAGTGATCTATTACAGCTCTCAACTTTCCCGCAGAGCTGCTCCCCAGCAGCTAGCTCTTCCCAGGCCTTTGTCTGTGGAACCTCCTGCCCATGTACGGTACTTTGCAATTGTTCTTCACAAAAGAAAAAAAATTAGTAGAAGTTCAATTAAGCCTTCTGCACCTAAACTCCTCYTTAAAAAAAACTGAAATAGTCAAGGCAGAGGACTGTTTAAATTCCATCCAGCTCCATTTTTATCACTTAAATTCCCACTTCTTGATTAAGCCCAACCTGGATCAAGAAGCAATGCCACTGAATAAGGAGTCCTGCCCACCCATTTCTTTGATGTTGACAGTACTGTTTGTGCACCTTCAGACATTAGATCCTTGCTCTGGTTCATCATGAAAACATACCTGGTCAAAAAGCATGAAAATAACTATACATCCAGTTTTATACAAGCCAGATTATAATGATATCAGAGTTTCTCTAGATTTTATCACATCTGTAACTGACTTCAAATGCATCTTAATGCTGCTCTTACTACTTTGAAAAGCACACAGAAGAAAACAAATAAGGATACGCATCATTTAATAGAAAAACTGTATCACCAACAGCACATCAGTTTCTTAAAAAGTTATCAAATGCTGTGCTAAGAATTAATTTTGCAATTAAGAGTATAAAACTAAGTCATTAATTTAGATAAAGGCATTTTTACCAGTTATTTGAAGTTGTACACATCAAGGGAAGCAGCACCATAACTTAATGAGGAACAAATTCCATTCATAATTTAAACAGCTAGGAGCTAGCCCTTTCATACAAAAAATACAAATATTAAGATCAGTACCATACTYATTAATATACTTTAGAAAAACCTAAGTTATCTAAACAAGTACACACCATTTTGTTTCTTCATACTCATTGTTTCATAATGCTATTTTGCAGAGTTCTTTGTAACCTAGCTATGTTGGCATCCAAGGCTGCTAAGCCGTTCTTAAAGTCCTCTTCATCTCGAGAGGTAAATGTTGAGAAAGAGGATGCACTGCATTCAGACTTCCCTGACATATCATCAAACGAAACAGAACTAACATCAGATATTTCACTGCCTTTTTTCTGAGAATTCTCTTTGTGAAAGAGCACTGGAACACGAGGGTATGTACCAAGCTGAGGTTGGTCTGGTTTGTCTGTAAAGTTTTTTGCAGCTCTACTTGGAATGTCTTCTGGCCTTGTTTGGACTTTGTCTCCTTCCAGCTTCACTGTATCCCCTGTAGCTTCAAGTGTGTTTTCTATGGGCTTTTTCAAACTGTGTCCAGCACTTTTATCCAAAATAGTAGGGTCCTTTGACACCTCACATCCGTTCTGCTGCTCAGAGTTTGAGAGTTCATAGTTGAAGCCCAACATCTTACAAGCCCCTCTSATTCGGGGTTGCATACCAGTTCTCTCAGAGATTGGCAGCTGTATTTTAGAGGCACTGCTAGTTAATGGAATATAAATAGTCTCATCCAGTTTGTTTTGGTCATCTATTAAAGTCTCAGAATCGCTAACTGTTTCTCTATCTTGCTTCAGTGAGGCTGTTAGAATTATTGGAGCCGTGGTTTCTTCTTCTGAGAACGTACTGTTTATTTTAGTTCCTTCAGCAGCAAACTTTCCATAGGCTAGATTTAGCACTTCTAATTCCCCACTTTTGTTTGAGAAYTGAGGTTCTGTATCTGTCAAAATACGATCAGTGTCTAATTTTTTAAGATAAGTCATTACCGAAGTACGCACAGGAAATGGATCAGACTGCATCTGTTTCTCATAGTCTTCCAAAAGAGACTTCGAGAGACCTTTTTCAGGTTTAGRTCTGATATTGTCTACTGTGAGGTCAGTCAGAAGCTTGGCCATACTGCCCTGCAAGGTTCTGTTAAGATCAATTCATCAAGTTAATTACTTTATTTAGCAATTATTTTTCAAAAACGTTCATATAAGCCCAAAACATTAGATTTAATTAGACTGCAGTGAAGTTATAACCCACATAAGTGAGTATGATGGCACAAAACATTAATGTAAATGTGAATCAATTTCAGGTTTCTTGAGTTTCAATTTTCAACTCAGAGAAATGTGCCTATAAAATGACTAAAAGAGCACAACACAGAAAAGTTCTTGAAATTATTCTGGATTTACCTGCTTTGAGTACTACAAAATAAAGTAATTTGACAGCAAGAAGCTCTTACAAAGCATATAGAAACAGCTTTTGAAAATCGATGAGAAAACTTTTCCAAATTATTTTTCCCACTGCATCTAAGGAATATATTAAAAAGAAGAAGCTTAATAAAAGAATCATTTCTACACTTTTTTTTTTTTACTGTCTGTAGCAAAAAAATGAACATTTAATGCTCATGTATACAGCATATACAAAGACACATGTAATAAGATATCATTATACCACCACCTGGTGGTCAGTATTTAATAGTCACAGAAAAGTGTAATGAGTATAAACTTCTACTAAAAAATATGAAGTGCTGATTAAAAACATTATAGTTAATACTGATGTGAATGGCACAAACAACAGAACAGGCAACCGTTCAACTTCCTGTGCACATAGTGTACAAACAAATTTTATGTATATACCACTTTTGCATATCCAAAAGGCCCCGTAAGCCTCCCAACTTGCCACCACATACATAAAAGACCATATAGAATAGTTCTGCAAAATTTGTGAGTAATGCTACCTTAATTCAGTGGTCCAGGAGCTCCCACCTACACCCATAAATAATATCTGCGCATAATCTACTTCAAAGGTATGTGGAGTTACGGACTGGACTGCTCATTCCTATAGGAAGAGCTCTCTGTGGGTTCTGAAGGCAGACTGTTCTGCAAGCTCTTTTCATAGGGAGTGATTTCTAAGCCAATATAAGGAAAAAGAGAAATCCCTCCTTAATTAAGGTTAAGAGCTAGTCTCCAAATACTACAGCTTCAAGTATTAGTTTCCAGATCCATCCAATTCTCATGGAGCTCCTTATAGGCAGGTCTGCTATGCAAGCTAAAACTTTGCATAAATTACRTCAGGTAGCAAAAGACTTTACAACAGAACTCTAATTGGAGCACTGGAGCTCTATTTTAACAAAATTGGAGTACTATCGTAACAAAAATACAAAGAGAGGTTTTGGCCTACATGATGCTGGTGTAGTATTAAGATTACAGTWATCCAAAGTAGAGAAAAAAAAGAAAAAGTGATGTCAAGAGGCAAAAAAAATAGCTTAGTCAACAGTACCTGGTTAACTCACGCAGTCTGTTAACTTCTGCATCACGCTGACGTAATGTTATGCCCAAAATCTGATTTTCTTTCTCGGAAGCTTCCAGCTTAAACTGAAGGCTCTTCACGTTTGCTAGTGCCTCTTCCACTTCTAAAATGCCAAGTAGAATTTAGCTAATAATTCATATTAAGTTTAAAAACATTGAATGAAGAATAAACACATTCAAAACACATACCAATCTTGAGCTTGGTGGCATGAATGTCATATTGCTGTTTGTTTTCAAGCAATTCTTTATCTTTATCTTGGATACTTTTTGCAACATGTTTATTTTCTTCTTTCTGACTTTCTATTATTTTAAACAGTTCTTCATTTTTAGCCTGCAGTGACTCAAGGCCTTTTAGTGATTCTTTCAATTGACTCTGGAGCATCATATTCAGGGACTGCAGAGAAACTACTACCATGAGAAAAACATAGAAAGTTTTAAGTGTTTTGTCTACAGTTTTTGGATTTCTACACTGAACTAAGTTTTTAAATAAACTTGGTAATAGGACTTTGGCTTAAAAATAGAAGGAGAAGGGTTTTTTTGTTTGTTTGTTTTTAAGATAGGGAGATAAAACATAAGCTTCCTTCTTAGTTGTCTAGCATGTTATCCTCATTGTAAGAGGGATATAAGCATTATAAGAGGGATAAAATTAATCTGCTCTGGAGCTGAAAATCTGATTCTCAGTGTCTATGTGGAGTTCTAAACAGGCACAACATCCATGCCTATAGATGCAGTTGCATGATCAGACCCACATCACTTACTTCAGCGGCCACTAAAGGCCAGTGGCAGTATGAATACACATTATTATTTAAATATCTAAAACATAGATGTATCTATATCTTTATATATCTGTATCTATTTAAACCTTAACACAAACTGCCCCTACAAGCATCATTCTCTATTAGTACTTTACATTCATAGTTGCAGTTTTGTCCAGATGTCTTCTCATTTCTCTCTCGTTCCCTGAGTTGCTGGTTTAATATTCTTAGTCTCCTAAATGTGAATTATGAAAAAGCCCATATTCAGAAAGTTCAGAATAAGTTCAAACCCACTACATTTTGTATTAGTTTGGAAGAAGTGTCTACTTATTTTAAAAACATAAAAATGTTTTAGAAATATAGAAGTTTTAGAAATACATGGAAGTTTTAGAAATATAAATTAGAAGTTAGAAATACTTTAGAAATACAATAATAGAAATATTTAGAAGTACCAAAAAGTTTAAATAATGCATTTTCCTGCATTCCTATCTTTCTTCAATAAAACAGACCCTTTGCAAGTTCTGGTAGATATATTGCTCTCTTCTGAAGTAAAGTGCTATCCAGCTATATATTTGAGAGGTCTCCTGAAATGAGCTCTATTTCTGCATTTAAGACTAGAGTACATAGAGACCATAAGGAGGCTAGCTATCGTAAGTGAGGTTTCCAGCTGGAAGGTTCCACTTAGAAAAAGGCCCAGTCACGGAAGAGATGGCAATGTATTTTAAACAGACTCTCAAAACACTTTATAAGAATGCATTAAACTTTGAAATACTTTTGTAAAATAGTAAGTATTACTGCCATCTTACAAGGGGAATGCAACTAGACATATGCGAGTTTTGCAGCTGCCTTATACTTGCCCCATCTCGCTTGGTTATCCATTTTTCAAGCAAAAGACCACTATCTGGCAAAAACTGATGCTACTAGAACTTCAGTATTAACTGAAATCTTGTTTCAGTGTTTATGTGTTAAGTATTTTTTGAAGCTATACAGCCATAGCAACACAGCTGGTAATATATAAATATTGCACAGACAAGAATGAAATGACAAAGTTTACACCATAACAATGCTAGAATATGCAATTTAGAACACTTCAGTTAAAGATGTTTTAGGCATTTTTGAAGTAAATACAGAATCATTGAACAGTTACTAACCTACGCAGCTGGGCATTTTCACTTCTGAGAGGCTGTAGAGCTAGCGCTATTTCAGCTTGTATATTTGTACTTCCCACTACAGCTGGGAGCAATGATATACAGTCTTCTATTTCGCTCATCAACCTTAACATTTCTGAATCATCTGCAAGAGGTGAGGAAAAAAAAAAACCCACAGAAAAAACTGTAATATGACAGCAACCTACAAAGTGATGTAATAGTATTTATTCTTTTAAACAAAACTTGTCTTTATTTTGACTGCCTATTTTTATTTATTCAAAACTTATCAGCTTGACTATGAAAACTGTGTGTTAGGCGCTTGATAAATCATCACCAATCAGCTCTTCAATCAGACTTGGTGGGATTGCTGTTACAATCTGTCTAAACTGCTTCTTGATCAACTCTCAGAGGATATCATTGTATATGAAATGAGAACAATCTTTGTCCTAGTGGTTACGATCATTATGATCATTCACAGTGAAAAAGAAACTCTTAAAAACAAAGTTGTGGAAAACCACTCTAAGATGTCACATATCATCTGACACATACAACTTCCAGATATTGAAGAGTGCTCATTCCTTTAACATCGCTCATGTTATTTGTATGTAATCGCTCTACTGCACAATGAAAATGTCTTTACCTTGGTCTGCCACCAGTGCTCTGAGTTCTCCCAAAAGATATTTTACTGTTCTAACTTTATGGGCTGTTTTTTCTGGACTTTCTCTTTTAGGTTTTAGAACTTTCTTGACAAAACTTGCTTGACAGCTTGTATCTCTCACAGGGGCTATGTCAAGTACATTCAGTTCCTCCTCTTCACTGATCATGTCCTCACTGTGTTCTTCGGAAGTGTCCTCTTCCTTATTACTTGAGACATTATGTTGTGCTGGACATTGACGATGAGGCTTTTGTTCAGTCCTGCTGTTCATTTCAT
Source organism: Apteryx rowi (assembly GCF_003343035.1). NCBI lineage: Eukaryota > Metazoa > Chordata > Aves > Apterygiformes > Apterygidae > Apteryx > Apteryx rowi. The sequence goes on along the minus strand of NW_020450838.1, from coordinate 712,735 downwards.
GTGGTTGTAACAAGGCCAGGTGAGCTTGTATACATCTTATCAAATCTGCTTCTTTTATCCGTTGCTCTTGGTTTGGGGTGGTGTCTTTGCCAGAAGATGATAGAATGAATGTAGGCACTGTAGAGTTACTTGATGCACCTGATACTACACAAGGCATCACACCCGGAAGAGCAGTGGCAGACTGTATTTGTGCAGTAGCGGCAGCAGGAGCAGAAACTACTGGGCAAACCACGGTTCCTCCCATCTGGGGCACACATTCATTGCTACTGTCTGCAGGAACATCCTGGATAAACAATACTCATATTAAGCCAAAAACTAACAGGGAATTTAAGTGTTAAAGAAACTTGTCTCGCTTAATGTAGTCTTGATCACTCTTTGCAATATATATTAAAAAAAAAACCCTAGAATTCTTTCTGGCTTAATTGCATGATTTCCCCATTTACTAATTCAGATGTAAATCTAGTTTTGATTATCTTTACCTTAAAAGTTATTGGCAACATTAAAACACAGTTCATATTCAGTTGTTCTGCAAGGAAGAAAAAGTCTCAGGTTTTTTTTTGTTTGTTTGTTTTATAAGTACTCATTCCTTGAATTAAACCAGAACAGGGAAGGAGAAAAAAAACAACAAAACACTGTTACCTTTCATTAATTTAAGTAGATGAATTTCTTAAAAGTGAAGGAGAGCGCTAACTATACATGGACTGCCTGCAGACAGAAGGTAAGTCTACAGTCTCAAGGTGAAAGCCCTTTACCACATTTCCCAAGGTGGCAGTTGGTACTCTCCATTAGTTTTATTTTATACCCTGAAATACATAAGTATTTTAAAATGTGGCTCTAAGATACTACACAGTATCTGAAGAAATAGTCAGCTTGATCATTGGCAGGGAAAAGCTTAAAACTATATGAAAGATACGATTTCTTTATCAGGAGTTGGTTAATGATCCTAATATGCATTGTTGAGAATGTAATTATTATCAGTAATGAGTTATTTCCTGCTCCTTCTATGACTGCTGTCCACTACAGAATTCACAATACAGAAACAATAAATACACCAAGTGGAAATGCCCCTAATTTATCTCCACACAAAATTTATTTTACGTAGCAGTATTTTCCGTCATTATCTATTCCATTCATTACTACAGGTTGAGATGTGCAATTTTTTCTCCTTTAAGGAAAATTAAAAAAAGAAAAAGAAAACTGTATATTTAAATAAATATAATTAATGAGGCAGTGCTAATTTAAAAATTTATTAATAATCTGAATCAAGCTTTTACTTACAGACCGAGTAGATAAAGGATTAGCTGAATGCTGCAGGGAAAGAGCTGGTGTGGAGGTAGGCAACCGATAATTAAGAGCTGTAACATTTTGACAACCTGAAATGAAAGAAAGTAATATTGTCACAGATCAGGGCAATTTGTGTTAAAGAGAGCAGGCTCTAAAGTAGTATTTTCACTAACCAAGATTTGAAGCAGAATAAGGAGTTATAGTAGGAATTTCATTACTGCTCTGTGATGGTTGGCCAGTTATCAGAGCCATCTGAGTCTGCACATGCTCACATAATTTTTGATGCATCACAGGAGTGTGTTGACTGCAAGGCACCTGAATTGGTTGAACCAGCTGATTCTGTGCTGCACTGGAAAGTTCTTTCCCAGTAGAAGGTGTGGTGGATGAGGCGTGTTTCCTATTTGATATTGGCACTATAGAGAGAAGAAAACCAAAACAGCTGAGGCTGTCCATCTTCTTGATCTACATAAACCTAGAGTGTTATCAGGCAGACTTTGGCAGGTAGATTCCTTTGAAAAAACAAACAAAAAAACCCACCCCCAAAACCCAAGCCCCTACCACCTAAGATTCCAATCGGGCTTTTATCCAGCAGCAAGCTAATCCATCTTTTTTTTCTCTTGATAGAGCAATACACACCAGCTGGACAGACAGCTGTCCTTGAAGAAAGCACAGAGATTTAGTCCTACAGAAGGCCAATTCTAAAATACGATTCTTAAAGTCTCTGCTTAGCTGTTCCCTAATCTTTTAGGCCATTGGCAATAACCCATACTAAAGCATGCTCCAAGCCTACATTTCTCCTGCTGGTTATAATCAAAACCACCATATTTTTACAGTGCTAGAAAGACCTTAGCTATATGTCCACCTTCTGTAATTCCCAAAATAAGCATTCTGCTACTTACTAGTCTACAAGTCCTGCCTGTAAGTATTTTCACATTATGCCTGCCAGATTAGACATCACAGAAAGGAAGTGGGATGGAGAGGGAGAGAAACGCTAATAAAAAGCGAAATATTTTCAACTGAGAGCCACTCTGCCTACAATATTTCATCTTGTTTTCTGTTCAAGTGCTCTGGTCACTAAATCATACGAGTTCTTGTTATTATATATTGTAACACTTTTTCCAGAAATTGTGATATGTGAGAAAGGCTTGAAGGGACACCTATCTCCAGGGCAGTTCATAGCTATGTATGCTAAAGAGATTAAGCACTGTGGTGCTTAACTCCCCAGGAGAAATGGGGTGTGGGTATTATCATTCTCCTCCTATCATTTCCTACTAGCTGGACCTGATGATGTTGGTGTTTGGAAATGCACCCAATTTTTTTTATTGTACATAAAGCTCAAACAGCTGTGAATTCTAGTAATTGTTAAAGTACTTAAGGTTTCCAAAGGTAATAAGTAATGCCTACGTCCTTTGTGGATCTATCCCTGGATCCACCTATTACAAAAGACAACAATTACCTGAAACTATGCTGGATCTCCTCAATAAGTTAAGCACTATATATACCTGAATTTAAGTCCATCTGGATTCATTAATTTAAATTACAGAAAATGAAGCCCCAGTCATTTTTCTTTTATTAACTAAAAGTTAAAACAAGATAAAATATACAACAGTATGATGTGACCAACTGTGTAGGCAAGGTAGTAATCAATACACGTTTAATAAAAAAGTTACATAAATTAATATTGAAAAAAAAAAGCAAACACATGAAAATCCACTTACTGATTTCTTTCCGCACATGTTTAGCGGCAACATTTTTTTTCAACCCTTTCTTCTTGGAAGTATTTCCTTTGGTTATCAAAGGCTTGGAAATAGTTTTAACAGAAGTGGTTCTCCCAGGCTGTTTATGGATAGTCTCTCTTCCTAATATTATTTGAAACGAAAAGCCAGTCAACAAAACAAATGAAAACGGTCTTACAGAAACTAAAAATATAACTTAAATTTTTAATAGGTACAACCTGTAGCCTCATTCTGTAAAATATTCTGCAGTAAAGCTGCACAACGGTCAAGTCCATTATGAATAGTATCAACCTGCACAAAGAATACTGCAGTCAGAAAATAAGTATCACTGTTTTCTTTCAGTAAACCAAGATATTATTTTAGAAGGGACTGTTTCTCAACTCTGTCATCTAAAAAAAGTAACTGTGATAATGAGCAAAAATGTTATTTTACCCATATATTACTTTGCAATTCCCTGAAAGTTTGCAAACTTTGCAAATGCATAATTTTTGCAAAAAAACCTTAAATTGTGTTGTTGCATGCATGTCCATTTGGCAGATTTTGTTTTGTAATTGTGCATGTGTGTTTTTTTACTGTTATTTGCAGGAACAGCTAAACTATTATCCACAGGATATTATTAGTTTGGAGATAAACTGACTCAGCACTGCACAAAAACAGCACTTCTACATCACTTATTCTTTTTGGCACAGCAACTCACAAATATGGCTGTACTTCTGCCAGGGCCAGCTCTATCTTGTAAACAGCATAGCTGTGTTCATAAAATAGATCCTGTGCCTTAATAAGCTCTGTCAGAGCCCAATTCACTCCACACAAAGCCCACCCGAATGTATCTGCATTAGGTAGTTTAAACACTTTAGATGGCTTTGCAAGAGCTATTTCTAGTCCAGATGCAGTACTATCTGAATTATCCTGTTTTTCTTTTACTATTCAAGGTATTCCTTTCTCTCTAAATTAACAGAGATGATGGTATTAAAATGTCAATAATTACCTGATCTTCAGAGTCAGTTGAATAGAGAGAGTATCCAGACTCTGCATCAGAATGATAGCCTTTTCTTAAGCCAAATCTGAAAAAAAAAAACCACCCCAAAACATCAAATTCACTGTTAATACTATCTCCCTAATAGGCAGCAAAGTAAAAAAAAAAAAAATTACTTTTATACAATAATAACAAACTAGAAAAACAAGAATTGTGTTCTACCTTTCCCTTTTTGCAAACTCCATCTGTATTGCTGCAACAAACATATTTAGCAGATATTAACATTTTATATCAAAGGAGAATTCAGTCTTTACTCAACAATCTCACATCAGGCTAGTAACTATACAAATTCAATCTTTTATAAATAAACACACAGCATAGGTAGTCAACCCTGTGCTTATCAAGCAGAACTCCTATTCAATTTGAGTCTTGTTTATTTGTGGGCTGCTTAGGACCCAGAAGTACTGCCTTCCTGCTAAGAACCTTTTGATACATGCAAAGAATTTTTGGCTAGTTGTGAGGTATGACAGGTATGAGGCTCCCAAATGCTCACATGTACACTCGAGCTTAGGTAGTATTCATGATTAAGGTCTTACTGTTTTCTTCCATTTGTCAATTTAGCCGCTCCTGCTAGTCTTCCAGAAGACAGCACCTGCTGATTATAGAAATAACTTTCACTTTCATGAAATATTTTCACAGTATAACTGAAGAATACCATACATCACTAATTTCAAGAACGACTTCCGAGGCAAGTCAGTTAAAGTTAATTTACAGTTCTGAGTGCAAGGAAGGAGCCCACCACAACCACTAGGGCCTGAATCTTGCATTTTTCACTTCACAAACCAAGCCCTCTACAGCACAAAGCTTTATTAACTTCAGTACCATTCTACAAATGCAGCAATTCACTTAATGGAAATGACATGGTCAAGCACAGGCGCAGACATACAAACAGACTTTCCAGACTGAAATCAAGTCTGGAATTCTCTCAGTTCTCTACTTCCTTTCTAAATGAAAAAAACGCACCTAAACTTTGGGGATTTTATGCATAAGCTACCATCATAGCTCAAATACTTACAACATCACTGATATATCTAGGTGGAAGAACACCTGAAGGAAAAAGCTTGATGCAACGCACCGTACTGATATAAATAAGCCCACTGAGCACTGAGGAAGGGCCGCTGGATCAAACCCCGGAACCCGAAAGACACGTAGTGCCCAAGGGGACTAACCCCCGCCTAGAAGCGACGCCCCCGCCGCGCTGCACTCGGCAACGACAACGCAAAACCCCAGTCACAAAATCAATCGCCTAAAAAACTATCTGAAGAGAGGGCGGAGGCCCGGCTCCAGACAAAAAGGGGCTGTAAATGACCCCCCCCACACACAAACCCACCCGGCGGCCCCCTCTCCCCGCGGCCCCCCCACGCACCTTGCAGGGCCGCGGAACCCCCGGCCTCGCCATGGCCCCGGCCCCGCGCGCCGTCCCGCTCTGCCCCCGCCTGAGGGGGGCACGCGCCCCGCGCCGACCAATCCTGAGCCGGCCTGGCTGACAGACGCGACGGCCGTTAGGAAAGGGGCGGGGCTAACGGCCGCCCTACACCGCCCCCTCCCCCCCCCCGGGCTTCGTTAGGCGCCGGCGGCAGCCCGCGCGGGACGGCGGAGGGGCGGTGCTACGGAGCACGGTCAGGGATTGGCGGAGAAGGATCGCCGAGGAGCCAATCCGAGGGGAGAATGGAGAACGGGCGGGGCTAGTGTGGGGTTGGAAGAGCGCGTGCCGGTGTGACCGTTGGTGGCAGCGCTGCCGCCTCTCGGTGTCTTGGGGTTCGGCTCCCGCTTCCCTCCCCATTCCCGCGCCCCCCCCCCCCCCCGTGAGCAGCCCTGGCACTTGTCTCTCAGCTCAACAAAACAAAAAACAAAAAAAGGAATAAAGCTGGCTCTTCCTGTCTCAGTCAAGCCACGAAGTGCTGTCTGAGCCGTTGTGAACCCTTGATGAGCAGCAGGCCCTGCGGGGCCTGAGCTTCTGTGCTCTCATAAATTACACTGAAAAACGGGCCTTGCGGATGGGTGAGCCACCCTCAAGGAAAAGTGAGATATCTGGACAGGGAACGCTTCACAAAGCTGTCCTATAGGCTCAGCCTGGCTGTGCAGTCCATGTCCTGCAAAGCCTCAGGGGCATGAATGGTAAGCAGGGTGGTGGGAAAGCAAAGTGAAATGCTGACGTTTTGGGTAGGGTCAAACCAGCAGCTTTTTGCTCCCTCACTCTCTTTCTTTGAGCTAGTGTGAAATCTTCTCCAGTGATCCCTTAAAACAATCGTCTACATGGGGCATAAAGGATGCCCAGTGCATCAGCTGGTGATGGTCCTTACAAGTGCAAACTGGTATTGTTCATTTTTGAAAAGCTGCTGGTGGTGGTGCTTTTAGTGTAAGTCAGAGATCGACATCATGTAAAGGGTGAGAACCAGTGTACTCAGTGCAGGATGTCAAATGATGTGCATCTGTACAAGAGAGAAAAATACTGCACAAAACCCAGCAATATTTGACATCAGACACTGTAGTGTCCTCAAAATGAGTCACTTAGTCATTGACACTATCAAACAAAAGACTTCCTCTCTTTGCATAGGCAGCAAGTGCCAATATAGGATATTTTCACTGTATTGCAATACATTAATTTAAACAAACTGGGAGATGGAAAGGGTAGGACAGCACATGAGTTGTACTTGGTATGGACAAGAAATTTTGAGGCTAAATTCCTGGCATTAGAAAATCGAAGAGATGGTAAATTGCATCTAAAGAATTCTAATGATGCACCGTTGAGCACTCAGAAGAGGAAAAGGCAGAATTAGTAATGTAGATAATCTACTTTCTACTCYTTGTGCCTATACCTTAGATAATGTTTTTAATTATATAATCACATCTTATTTTTCCATGGACTTTGTCTCTTCTCTTTGGGAGGCTGAAGAAATTGTTGTTTTGTTTAAAATATGTATGTTTTTGTGTATTTAAAACAAAGAAAGCCAGTTCTAAAAATTATGTCACGTGCATTTTGAATAATACATCCTCATTATAAACAGAATGTTTTGGGGGGAATTTTGATAAGGACGGTGAAGTTGGGCTATATTGCAGTTGGACAGAGGTGTCAAGTCAAATAAATATAGGCAGTGGGAAAGAGGCCAGCAAATGTTCAAAAGTGAGGTGAACCAAAACAAGTGGTGCTTTCCTGGGTAGATAAGTGTTTCATACTTCTTGTATATATGTGCTGCAATATGGTATGTGTGTATACAGTTATTTTGATGCTTCTAAATGTATGTTGAATTCTTTTTGCCCTATTTAGTTTACTAGTAGTCTGTATGTCCATGATGCTTGGACAAATGTAAAAAATCCTCAAAATCCACCCTGTTAAAATTTCTTTTTAGGAAAAGAGAACATACCTGCGGAAACGAGAAGGCTAACCATAAAACAGGGGCAAGACCAAGAGCATCTCTGTGTTCAGGTGAGTGATGTGATGAGTGTTTTTCACCTATATCCCATCATATTTAGAGAGGGTGATGACTGTACACTTTGTTAGTGAACTGTACTGGGCAGTCAAGAGTAATTATTTTCCAAATACCAAGTGAGTATTATAGCTGTGTTTCACACACAGTGACTAGCATATTAGTATTCTACATAAGTTTGCTTTTATTAGCTGATTAAATAGACCTTCTGAAGACTTAGCATTGAAAGCAATTATATTTACTCAGGCTGAAAATGTAGTTACATTACTATGTTATTAGGAGTACAATAGCAGAAGTGCATATAAATATTCAGCATCTTCTGTACTCTCCCAGTGTGTAAACTGTGTCATTATTATGTATTGCTACATTAACATTTACACTGAAACTATGCTGAACCTGCACTAAAACCATGTTGTGAAGATATTTATCATGTCAAAAACAGAAAAAAGGGTTTTCTCGAAGGAATATGGAGTCTGGTCCAATTTTTCTGTTCTTTGCAAAATTAACGAAGAAGATCACTGTAATAGGAAAACAGCAGAATTCCCTCTTTTGTCTGCTAAAGAGAGGAGTATAAACTAGAAAAATGAAAAAAGGTTGAAAGATGATGTGTGGCTATTATTGACACAGTGTCCAGAACCATTGGTGTACTTTCTTTTCTTAAGGGGGTTTATGGAACTTTATGGATGAATTCTCATTGAATTGAGACATGAATGCAACAATTTTAATAATTAAGGAAGAATTATCTTAAGTTGTTTAACAACAGCTAACAGGTACAAAAAAACCAGTCACCCAAACCACAATCCCATTTTTTTTCTTTGACATATTATTTGATGACACGCAGAACCATACTTCATTTTTTTATCAAAAGGAAATTTAATACAGAAGGCTAGTAAGGTGCATTCTTGTCAACTGAATCATTTTGAAATTATGAATAAAATTGTAAAACTGACTTATAAATAATTAAAAAAAATTAAATGCAACAATGAAGATGAGAAAATTGCTTTAAAAAGTTAAAGTTGTTATGAAATCACAGACCTCCAAGTGGTCAGTCTTTAAAGAAAAATGCAGCTGTAATGAGACTTGTGATAAGACTACAGGAGTTAGCAGAAATGTATTCTGAGCATAGATTTGGGTATGAGAAGATGTAGATATCATTTCTGTCATTGACTTCCTTCACTGAAGCAATTTGGGAAATCACTTAATATCTCTGGTCCTGTCCTGCTGTTATTGTAAAACTATGATAAAAAGAGCTTCTCTGTCGTACACACTGAAATACTTCAATGTCATGTGCCGCGTTCATACATAATATTATCATATTATTTATTCATGCTCATGATTAAACTTGGTTTCAGAGAGAAAATTAAATGCCATTCCCTTCCATTAAACAAACTCCATGTTTTCTTCCTTTTTGCTAGATAGTTATCATTCCCAAGCTTTTGCAGTGGCACAATTTGGGATATGGCTGAAGCTGCGTTTTATTTCTCAGAGCATTATATGATGGGAGTGCAAAAGCAAACTCTGTGACAGTCTTCCAGGTTCCTGACATTTTATTTTTCTCATGATGAAGGTCACCTCAAATTCTCTTGTATAGATAGGGAGACTGCTTTTCCTATGTACTGTTCTGATTTATTCTTCTAATTTGCTTTTTAAAAGGAAGCCAATGAGAAGATTGGTAGCTATAATGAAGTCTTTATTAAGAATGGCATTAATATCAAGGACATGGGTTCGGTTGTAACCACAGGATCAGAGTATAGATTATGCACAGATTTGCCATGCCTGTTCATTAGGGTTTGTTAATTACCCCCTTTCCCCTGGGAAGCTTCTTGGMAGGTTTAGGGGTAAACAGCAAAGACAAAGAGAAGTACACTGGACTACATCATACTTTACTGATGTGAAAAATAAATTCTTGCTAATTGCCTTGAACATCTGGGGGACTCCCCTTTAGAGGATATCTGGGAAAGAATGCTGGCCTAAGATGCCATGTATGCACTATTGTACCTATATTGCCAGAATTGATGCTGGGGCTCTGCTAAAAGGTTCAGTAAATAATTTCTATTGGGTAGCTTCAGTGCTGTGTACTTTCTGAAGAAGGGAGTATACATGAATTCCTTTTGGGAGGGAGAAGTCACCTTTCACCTCCATCTTTTTAAGAGAGAAAGGATTGCCTATTGATTGCAGCACTAACTGGGGACTTGAGGTACTTGTGCCAAAGTTATTTAGGACAAGTCACTGATGGATAAGTCCATAAAGCAGCCTTAGATTCAGAACTGTAAAACCCAACTTTTGGGAAGTCTTCTACAGAGTGGAATCTCCAGTTAGGCACCAGATTCACTGTGCAATACATGGAGAGAGGTGGATGCTGCAAAGTGGGAAATGCAGAAGCCTCCATAGCAGAAAATCCTGTCAGCTGGCCAAAAGAAAACTTTTAATGACAATACAAGACTGTTCATTGAACAGAGACTACACAGAGTGTCACAAGTGCAGTATGAGAGGGATGCATGTCCTGGGTTCTTTTTTGAGGAGAACATATACCCAGTCCTTGGGAAGAAGGTCAGTAGGTCTGTAGTGGACAGGAGGTACTGAGAGAAAAGGTGTTCACTTTATATGGCTTTATGATATGTTTTGATACAGCTCTGCTCCCAGGTAAATGAAGTAATAACTTGACTGCAGAATTTTTCTCATTGTCTCTGTCAGATAAATTTCATACAAAGTATGACAGTTTGTGCAGAGGACAAGGACGACCACTAACCTTACAATCTCCTTGACACAACAGTAATAGCATTGGAATATCATTTTACATAAAAATTACAACCCTCTCTGAACAACAATTCAGGAAAACGTTCTGTTTCACCGGAACAGGTTTCTCTTAATTCACACATATACTTTCTGGTTGACTTGACCACATTTATTCACAGAGACAAAAAAAAAAGACATTGAGAACCTGCTGGTAATGGGGGCATCTGTGGTATGCGTTTCTTCATCCGTCATCGTTAGAGTCTTGGAAAAGTTGTGTGCACTTATTCCAGCCTGACCCAAGGGTTCTGTGTAAAATCATCCACTTTAATTAGGCCATCTGGTCCAATGCTGTATGAAGAATAGAATTAGCATCTGTTAATTAATTAATATTACACTTTCAATATAATGTATTATAAAATAATGCTGATTATAAGTTTCCCTACTTCGACTGGATTTTTCCTCCTCAACTCTATTGAAATGTCTCTTCAAGCTTTGTTCTTTGGACCTTTCCAACACTTGATGGATACTCTTCCATTGATATTATGGAGGGAAGAGATGGTTTGGACCTTGTGCAAGCTTCATCATGACTTTTCTCTTGACACATTCTGTACATAGAATAGGCTCTTCATCTCTTCATTCATTTACATAAACACCTTCCTCTTTCCAAAACAACTAAACTCTAATTAAACTAACCAACTAAAATCTATGAGATGTTTTAAAATATTATCCTGCAATAACATTTCATTGTAAAGATTGATCAGCATCCAAAACATGTCTCTTCTTTTCTTTTGTRTCATATCTGTTCAGCATCTGACTTCCAGAAGACTATAAAAATTTGCACTAACTACACTACCAGCTTTCTAGAGACTAAACTAAGCTACCAGGCACAAGGATTTATTATGTATGTAGTACAGTGAGAACAATTGCGAACAAATGTGTTACATAGTAAATCAGAAAGCAATGGTCCTTAGCATTCAAATAAGAAAATGTTATTTATACTGTAAAGTTTTGAATCAGGGACATTGTCTTTCTCAGTTGTGAAGCATCTTTGATGCTATAAAATAAAATAAACAACTATGGTTACTCTTCTGTCTTTTTAGACTTTATTAATGTCCTATAATTACTGTTTACTCCTTGGATTTAGCCATTCTTTATGCTTTTTCACTTCATTGTTTTTACTTTATATTAGTTATTACTTAGTTACTATTACTATTAGCAATATTACTATTAGTACTATTCAAATTAATGGTAATATTGTTATTAGTTATTACTTAGTTATTAATAGCAATATCATTATTACTATATATTATTTTTTATCTTGAACCTTCTTCGCTCATCTCCTGCCATATTCATCCATCCTTCTACATTTTCATAGCTAAAGTGTAGCAACATTCCAAAAATGAATGATCATACTTACATCTCCTGTTCAATGTAATTTAGCATTCGGCTGACATGGGATGCTGAAATCTCTCCATCCATTTCAGCAATGTAAGTATAGAGAAACTGGAAAGTGCTAAAAGGAATACGTGGGGGTCCATCGTGATCACCAGATAAAACCTCGCATATGATTTTCAGTGTTTTTGCAATACTCTATTGGAAAAGAGAACAGACAACAAAAAAGCTTCAATTTGGCATTGTTAATGAAGAGACCAGTAGCCAATACCTTTTGGTGTGGAAGTAATGCCAAAGGCAATAAAAATGTGCTGGCAAAAGTGACATAAATAAAAAGTATAATGATGTCAGCATTGTCCTGAGTAGATGAAGGGGACTTCTTGGATTTCCATGATTTATGTCAAACTTGATTTTATGTCATATCTGAAGAATTAGTTTATGTGAAGATATAAGGACTATATTGTTGTTAGTGAGGAAGAATAATAAAATATTTTTACAAATACTATCATTAGTATGAATATGTGATGGATGTTAGTGTTCGTCTTGTTTTAAATAACATATTCCTTTTTAGAGGGAAGCTAAAGAGCTTCCACCCATGTCTACCCTGGACAAGGGTGAAAGTTTAAATATTCCACTTTTTAAAAGTCACTGGGCTTCTAAAGCTCATCTTTTCCCCCCTGCTATCTGATTTCTAAGTGTGGATGGTAATTTTGACCTAGATCTGCAGAAAATCTTGGCCCACTCTGTGCTGGTTCTAATGTGCAGCCTCTCATAATAAGGAGATGATTAAAGGCTTTGCCAGTTCTCAGTCTTTCCATGACTGTCTGCTCCAGGAAGGAAGTCATTGGTTGCGTATCTTAAATCTGTTCCTGTACACTTAATGTCTCAGTAGTATGTACAGTTGTGCAGTGTTTTTCAGACTCTTTGCGTGGATATATAATTCAAGCTACTACTTATCACAAAATTTGGTGGTGCTGAAAACCTGGGGTATAATTCACAAAATCACATTTTTATTAAAGTCAGATAAATAAGAAATAGAATTTAAAAACATATAGCCCTAGAATAAAACTTCAGTTTGGAATTTGTTTGGGGTAAAAATGCTAACAGATACACCTTGCAGAAACAACTCAGCTATTCATTAGGAAAAAGAACATAAAATGCAATAATGTCCAAGCAGTGATGATGAACTACAAACAGAAAAAAGGGTGAAGTGGAATATGATAGCTTAATACAGCTCATTGTGCACTAGACCATCTACTCAGAGAAATCAAACTAGCTGAATTGTGATAGAACGTGTTCTATAGCTCTACTGTGACAGAACGTGTTCTCCCTACTAGAAGGTGGTTGACAAACTGGAGATAATTTAGGAAATGGTGACAGGGCCAATATAATACAGGAAAAAATAGCTGTGTAAGAAAAGTCTCAAAACATAAACCAGGGAAAAGCTGGATGAATTATGAATAATTAAAACATATCTTTGGTTGTATTTACCATCTTAATACTTGAGGTGCCTTCCATGTTGCATGAGACATCATTGAAAATCACAGTAAGATGACCCTTGCCCTAAATAATTTACAGTTTAAGTTGACAAGCTGGTAGGTGCCCTGAGAGCCATAATTTACAGTTGAGGAGTAAAGCTACACCCTGGCTAATGGAAAGAGAATGGACATCTTTTCTGTCTATCCACCCATCCTTCAATTTATGTATAACTAACAGAAAAAGGGAGATTAAGAGCAATGAATATATAGTTAAGAACAGAACCTAAAGAAAACTGATACTTAATTTGTCAAAGACAAGTTTAAGGGCTGTCTTGATCACAGTAAAAATACTGTTAGAGAAAGCAGAAGTTTAGTAGCAGGCTTTTCAATTTGGTAGATAAAGATGAGATGATAAAGCCGGACAATATGGAATGGGCATACAAGCCATAAATTTCTTCATCCCAATATGTAAATAGAATGGCAAAATCAAAAAAAGCTTAGCTTTGGCTTGTCTGTCCTTATTTAAGTAAATATCTTATGTAAAGCACATTAAATGCTCTTCACCTTAAGAAGTTCTCACATGGGCAATATTGTAAGGATATCAAATTATCTCTTGTAGGAAACATAAAGATTCACAATGTTTTGAGCTTTATGAGCTGATGACAACTTAAATAACAATCCAGATTTTTCAGGAAACTGATACTATTTTGCATGAAGTACTTGTGCATGACTTTTGAATCCCACAAGATGGTGCCACCTGATTATATAATAATAAGATATACACTTGTTAAACCAAAAAAATGACTCTTCATTTCCTTAATATAAATCAATGCACAACTTTTTTGTTTAGGTAAAATTAGGAAAAAGGTCGCTGACATTTCGTAGAATCTTTATCAAAACTTGTCTTTACAGGCAATTCTGCTGATAGGAATTATGTTTTTATTAGTGAAGAGCTATGTATGAAAACAGTAATGTTTTACTAATGTTTTACTAAAACTTCATTGCACTATTTTTTTTGTCACTCAACTACATTTAATATCTTCTGTGACATCAAAATGATCTTTACAAACACATAGGCTATTTCCACAGCACATAAGTTTAATATCACAACTAGAACCTGATGGCTTTTGCAGAAGTACAAACTGTGTGAACAGATGAATTTCTAAAAACATTTCTCAGTTTCATGACAAGTTGGAAAAAGAGCAGAAGCAACAGAAGAACAACAGCAAATACAATCTCTGAAGAGAATTGACTCTAATTAGAGTGCTTTTCTGAAATTCCCATGAGGCAGGTGTTAGAACTAATGCTGGCAGAAATAGTTTTGAAGACAAGAGTCAAGGAAGTATGTCCCACCAAGGTTAAATCTTGTAAATCTTGTTGTGTTAGAAGTAGATACATAGATGAATAAATTATAATGTCTAAGAAACTTTTAAAATAATCTACTGCTACTGCAAACAGCCCATAGAGCTTCATCCATTAACGTCTGCTTTAAGCTTTAACTTCTGTTTGAGTTGTAACAGATCATTCAGGACTTTATCTTTTATTCCCCAGTCCACTGATCATCACCTCTGTGCATGCCTACATCCACGGCCTAATCTCATCTGAATTACAGCTTTCAACTGTAAAATGAAGTTGGTTATACCAATATAACAAAGGTGCCATAACTAGTGCTCTGCTAATCCTCCAAATGGCCTCATGTACARATTAGGGAACTATGCAGTCTCCAGTATGCAAACATTTGCCCAGTGCAGGTATATGGGATGAGAAAGGGCCTTTCATGATATCTGCAGGTGAATCTGTCACATCAATCCATCTGATTGTATCAGCTCAGTAACTTGGTTGTCTTCCACTTCTAATTGAAAATCACAAATCCATTTTCCTTTATAAAATGGCTAAGAGAATCAAAGAAGCAATGCATCTAAGTACTGTGAGAAGTATCTAGCTGTTTTTCTGAACCCACAGTGAAGTCTGTGACTGTATTTGCTAGATTGTCAACACTGATAGCTTTTTACATTCCAGTTTCTAGAGGTTATGAGAGAAGACTGCAACCTGTTTACCACAGGGCATGACTATCAGTTGCCATTAGACCCAAATGCACTATCTCCCCTTTGGTTTTTATAGTCAGAAAAACATGAACTGAAAGCATGTGTTATGGCACCAAGTTTCCCTAGTGTTCTTGGATTTCTTTGACAGATATTGTCTGAATATTAGGTAGCGGTGAAAAGTTGTTTCCCTTGACACAAGAAGTTTGTTTTAGTCATCCAAATTACATATACAAAATCAGAGTGAGGGAGGAACAACAAAACAGAGCCAGGATACTTCTCTTCAGTCATATCTGCTGAATGATGCTGGAGACAGAGAAACTCTTTTGTTCTAGCCCTCGCAGCTATGGCATAGCACTGCAGAAATGTCTTTATGAAACCATTAGATGAAGCCTCTGTCACTGTCTCTCTAGCTGCCTTCCCCTATGTTTAATCTGTTGCAAATTGTCTGGAAGGACAAAAGCTTGGAAAGAGCGTGCTATAAATATTCTGACTCCCTTGATCCCTGAAAGAATACAGTTAAAGTAATTTCCTTATTCCTAAAAGAGATTTCCTCCTGACTTAAAAAACAACAGCTGTGTTAGTCACTGATACAGTTAAAATGCATAATTACTCAGTCTCCTATTTCAACCCAAACATTAACTCAAAATCACTATATAAAAAAATATTCGTACAGGGCAACATAAAAGTGTAAAGGAACTTACCACTCCAATCGGACTACATGACAGGGCTAAAAACTTCAACCACTCAATTTCTTCAGTAAAACCCCCAACATCCATTACACTTGCRAATAAGTCTTTTGGGAGATTCAGTGACTTCCACATGTGAGCCAATTCATCTGCACTGATGATGAGTCTCCCTCCCACCTGGAAATAAATGTAAATAAAAAGGCATCACAGGAAAATGAATGCCATTTTGTCTTCATTTGGAATAAGGCAAATTTTTCTCTTATTTAATCCAAAATCAGCCCTGGAATACTTGAATGAGGCTTAACCTACGCTTTTGCTTTTGAAGTAAGCTGTGATAATTGGGGCCAAGACTTAAAGGGAGCATCAGTGATACCAGAGAATAACTGGCTGCCTGAAGCTCACGTTTTGCTGGTATAGCTAAGAAAGATTATGGCAAAATTAATCCATGAAGAAAATAGGGGGGAAAAAAGTAGAAGCGAATAATGATTACAGGTTGTATAAATACAGATAAAATTAACAGTGTGAATACGGGAAATAATTATTTCTGCAATATCTGGTAGGATGTTAATTTTACAGAACTATGGCCTGACTGTAATTTTAAATTTGTTAGTGGACATTTAATCATGCAAATTCTCCCTTTGACTACAGCAGTATGACTTGTGTGAGCAAGTGATCTGAGTATGAAAGCCATGAATAGTCAGGGCCAAAGGAAGCACAGCTGAAGAAATAATCTACTTTCTACTATATGGAAACAGCTAATACACTACTATGTTCTATATACGTTGTATTTGTATTAACTGAATAGAATATTTATAGGCMTAAAGCAGGCTATCCAAACTGAAAATGTGTTCACCATAACTATATTACTGGAATAATAAAAATAATAAACCCCCTATATATATAAGTTATCAATCTGTTTCTTGCCCCCAAAAGTAAGGAAGATGTTTCTTACTCTTTGATGTAGGACTTTTAAGAGCTCTGGTGTGAGGTCTTTCCATTTTGACCAAGGCCCCCTTTCTTGTCCTTGTTTTACTGGAGGAGTATCACCACAGGCCACAGCAGTAAAGTAGCTAGATGAAAAGATAAAGAGGTGCTTGCTTTCTAAATGCCTTTAATCAAAGCAGATCTTTTTAACACAGATGTTCAAGCAAGTTATGCTTACTAGACAAAAAGTGATTGGTTTTCAATGTCTGGTTTGTCTGTTAACTTTAATTTTAAATAGCACTGTTTTGTTCTGTGCTGTCAATGGACTTCTTCATTATTCATGCTCAAACTGGATTTTGAGTAGTGCCTTCAGGACCTGATCCAACACACACTGTAATCAATATGGAGTCTTTCCAGTGACTCTAGAGAGTTTTATTTCAGGACCAGAGTGCTCTTAACTTCAGAGACTGCCACAGGAGCATGGATTCATCGTGGTATGTCTGTTTACCCTGTTTCTCCATCGGGTTTTTACGCTTTAGGGGCTCTCACCTGGTTTGTTATCAGCATGCAATTTAGCTGCATTAAAGTTAGTTCTGGTATGTCTAAACAGACTGTAGTCAGGGCAGTGGTGTAGTATTGACCTACTCTAAACTTAGCTGAAAGCTTATTCTTGTGGTGAATTTAAGCTCAGATCATASAGTAATCACAACCAGTCTTTGACCAGACTGAACTACTTAAGCACAGATATTTACCCCCACTAACTCTTCACTCTCACTGAGAAAGATGTAAAATAAGAGACAGCCTACTACAAATACAAGCCAATATTTTGCTTTTGCCATCTGCCACTTCATGTATGTACAATTGCTGTACAGGGCTAGTAGGTTACTACTACTAGAAGCTCAGTCCCCAGGAGGGGTAAAGCAAGGTAACTCTATTAATGTCAAGGGGCAGAACACTGAAATTACCAAGATTTCTACGGTTACGGGCACAAATCATTTGTGTCCAAGAATAACTGGTATTTTGTTAGAGGAAAAAAAAAAAGTTAACGTACTCTGCAGACCATTGTAGCAAATCTGGAGCCTGGGTTTGGATAGCAGCTTTTGCATATTGCTTTAGCACTTCTCGCAGTTTTGAAAGACTGCACGTTTGTTTATTTGTACACGATGTAATTACAGCACCTATGAGGAAAAATAATACTTTTGCAACAGTTTGTCTATAATGGAATGTGCAAATATGAATAATAAGCTTTCATACAGTTCAGTACTCTCCTACTGAAAAAAACTATAAATTCAAAGCCCAACAAACTTAAACTTAAATGGGAACTTCCACTTCCATTGGGACACATGGAATCAAATCTTAAATTAGCTGCATTCCGAAGGAAATCATACAAGTGTCATTCTCTAAGGCAGAATTTATGAAAACAGCTAACTTTTTTCTTGCAAAAGTTTCACTTCTCAGTGCTAGTGGTAGTTAATATAGGCTCAATCAATTATAATTAATACTAGAGCCATTGCTTTAAATTTAAGTTTTTCACAATCACAGCATTCAAATGATAAATAAGACATAAGGAGAAGAAGGAAAAATATACACCCATTACATTATATATAGGAACAAGAATCAAATAAATTTCCATGTAAGATGGAGAAATCTAATTCCTCATGGAAAATGAGGTCAGAAGCAGTTAGATTTTTAACGAATGTTAAACAAGCAAATTTATCTACCATTGCAACACAGTTGCTGGGACCTCTAAGCAACAGCACAGTTTTGACTTTCCATGAGGTGTGCATCCCTGAAAACTAGTACTTAATTATCCTAAGGACTTGAGTGCTCAATGTCTATTAAACTCCCAGAAAATGTGGTGTCCTTTTGTAGCCTCCTTTGAAAATCAAAGAGAAGACAATAATGTCAGCAAGCAAAAAAGGCTCCCAAAAGTCACAAAAGGCTGTAAATTATCCAGAGGTTGGAAGGGAACAGTCAAAATAGTTAAACTATTCCACTGATTTGTGTGAGTAAGGGCTGAAAGGACATAATGGCTGTGCCCCTGCCAGTAACCAATAGACCTGTCTAATGTCTACACTCTATTGATGACAGCAAAATAACTAGAAGTGTCTCTTCTTATAGGTGAAGATATATTAGTCATGTTTGTACTGTGCAGGCATCTTGGAGGTGTAGCAGGCTGCGGTAAATTGAGAATGAGGAAAAGGGTTTGGATGGTCTGAGTGACCCTTTGTGGTGAGAAGACACCTCCAAAGGGTGGGAGGAGCTGTGATGTACTACAGGGTCCCTGCAAGGATGGCTCAGGAACCCCATGGGGGGTCATCTGTTCACATGACCTGTTGTAGGAAGGTCGGGTCCTATGCAGCGGCTTCCACCTGGGCCAGACAGCAGCCTAGGGTGTTTGCACCCCAAGCCTTGGTTAGCTTAGGGGAGAGCTGACTGAAAAGCTAAAGGGAAGAAAGAAGTAAAGAAAAGCTGAAGGGGAAGAGCAAATGAAAGAGAAAGCTGAAAGCAAATAGTAAGTTATTTCAGAATTCTAGTAGGGCCTACCAAAACTGATTCCCAGAACTTGTTGCTTTCATATAAAAATCAGTTGAGAAGCTGGACTGATATAATACCAAACCGCATGGAAAGGATGGTGTGGGGTGGTATCACATGGTAGTGATAGGTGGGACCCCATCTCCCTTACCTTTCTTCCCTTTACCCCCAAAAATCCAGTTCTAAAGAAGAATCAAGAACCTCAGTGGCTGATGAATTCAGGAAGCAAATATCAGYCTTTCACTAACACTAAAGTGAGAGCAATGTGCCTAGCTTTTATTTTAATTGACTACAAAGAATCTGAGAACAAAGTGTTAGAAGGCAAGCCTAGAGGGTCACCTGGTCTCTCCTTCTGCCCAGAGGCTGGATCAGTGATGTCTTTGCCCTTCCGGACAGGAGTTTGTCTAACCTGCTCTTGAAGACCTCCAGACTTTCTATGTGTAGGCTTTCTGGCATTCTGCCTGCCATGGCCCTGATGCCATCAACAGGCCTTCATGGCCCTGACCAGCCTCATCTGGGGCTTCCCCCAAACTGCTTGCCCATGGCCCAGGACCACATTTAAGTTCAGCCTGCGGCTGCCAGTTCCCGCAGCTGAAGCAATGCCAGTCTACAGCCCTGCCTGGCCTGTCCATGGCCCTGCTGATCCAGACCCGGACCCGTAGGCTCACTGCCTGGCTTGACCTCAGACCTGTTTTGTCATTATGGACCTGCCTAGTGATCATGAGGCTGTGTCTGACCCCAGCTACCCTCACCAGGCCTGATCCGGGTCTGCAGCTTGGCTTGACCTCAGACCTGCCTCATCACTACGAACTTGGCTGATGGACCCTTGATTGGACCTGGCTGGGCTCACTCAGGGGCAATGGGATGTGGCCTGGCTGATGAGGCCCTGGGATTGCTGATGATCCCCCCATGGGATCGCACCCAGCTCCTGTCCCTTAGGGAGAAGCAGGTCCTTGCGTCTCCCTGCACATTCAATGCTTCTCTGCGAGAGAGCTTATCCTGCTCTCTAGCTTACATCTGCCTTGCTACATTTTGAACTGACCATTTTATTTTCTATTCTCCATTAACTTGGAGAGTATCTCTTCCCTTACATCTCTGCAATAATGTTTTAAAGATTTAAGGACTATTATCATGTCACCTTTGGTACTCTCTGCTCTATAGTAAACAACCTGAAATTGCTCAATCCTGCCTTGCATGTTTTGTTTCATAAAATTTTAGTTACTCTCATCTGGAGTCTTCAACTGATCCACATCCTTCTTGAAATATGATTCCCAAAACTGGACAAAACACTCCAGCTGAGACCTTACCAATGCTAAGAATAGCAGAAGGATTATTTCATCTGGCTATAAATGATACCCCTGAATATAAATGATGAACCTGTATTTCACAATAGTCCTCAAATATTTTTCTGCAAAGCTGTGAGCTGTCTAGTTATTCCTTACATTGTATATATTGTTGCTGATTCCTGACTTGCACAGAATCTTGCACATTTGTTTATTGAATATCTTTTTTGCATGAGATTTCTTTAAGTTGTTAAGATATGTTAAGAGAATTTTTAATTCAGATTTTATCCCTCGGTTCCTTGGACATAGTATAGCTGGAAAAAAATCCTCTTCCTTAATCAGCCCACATGTAGCTGGCTCTGGCCACTTCTTATGTCAAGTATTTTCCCTTCCTTTTCTGGATCAGCAAAATAATTAAGAACACAGACATTTCAATTACCATTTTGATTCAGTGTTAATACCATATTATGATAATTAAAGTTTATCAGAGCAATTTGTAAGGAAAGCTAAGTRTATTACATCTGATATACCACTTAGTTATTCCAGTTTGGGGCTGTTATTGCAGAGGATTGGCTTCAGAATTTTTTTAAAACCTGATAATGGGGTGATGGAGAAACAGGTTCTTAACAAACCTTGTAATTAATTATACATACATTCTTATGTAATTTTATCATATTATTATTCAACATTATTCTTGTCAACAAGTGCATCAGGCAAGTAAGATGAAACACATCTTTAGCATTCTCCTGAATTAAGTGTTCTAATATTTGTTCAAAAATAAAAAATTAGTCCAATATACATCTGCCAAAAACTTGAGAAATGTCCTGCTAGTGAAAACATACCAGTATCTTCTGCCCATGAAAATTATGAGCATTGCTTAGTTGGAATTTCTTATCTTCTTCATGAATTCTGTACAACATGGGCCTGATGCTACTATTTCTGTTTAAACCAGAGTCTCAGCTGGGCCAGATATGCAACTGGTGTTAAATCAGCACCACTCCATTTACCCTAGCTAGGAAGCTGGCCTGTATTCCCAGTTTAGTCACTGGCAAGTCTCTGAATCAGATCTTATCAGAGGTCTAGGTACTTTTTAAATTGTCTTAAAACTTTATCCTAAAGCATTTGAAATAATTAGGAAGCTTACTATTTACTTAATAGTAGGCTTCTGATTACTTTTTCTCCTCAGATAATACTGCAGAAAATGTATCATTATCTGTTGCAGCTCCTTGAAATGATACAGGAAATGATTGAACATAAGCAAGTCTCAGATATGTCTCCTTAGTCCTGAGCCTACATTAAAGGATGCCAGTAATAGCTTGAAGGAAGAAGGTTGCCTTCATCTTAAATTATTCAGTAGGAGTAAAGAGCATTAAATCATCAATATGGTCACCTTCACCTTAATTATCTTATGTGTGAAAAAAAAATTGATTTGAAGAAATCTCTAGTCACAGAAAATCAGTTATTCTCTAAAATAGGATTCTTCTAGCCTCTGGTTTTGTGTGATGGGGAGCCATGCTTCACTTTTGATATTCTAGCTCCAATACAATCTTTACTTTGAATGTCTACTTTCTACCCTTTATTTCATTTGCAGTATCTCTCAACTAAAATTCTCAAGCAATTGTTTTTTCCACTTATGGAGCAGGCATTTTAAACCTTCAGGGATATTCTTGTCATCATATTCCCTTAAATTTCAAGGCAAATACTTGCAAAATCTTCCTTAAGATTTATGTCATATTGCTTTCATGGGGGAAAAAAAAAAAGACTGTCTACAAATCACTGGCTTGAATTTTGCCCAACCTGGTACTGAGAGTGACTGAAGATCTTTTCCGATCTGAAAGCTGTTTGTTGTCTTATGGGAAATGAATTTAGTGATCTCACTCTACTTTCTAGTGACTATGTTAGCCTAATTTATGACTCCCACAGCAGAGATGGCTGGAAACATAAAGACTTGAAGACAGATTTTCTTTTTCTAATATGAGTCATCTGCTCAGATTACTGCTGGGGGACATTGCTGGCTTAGGCCGGGGAAGCTTGAACTCTTGGTGTCTGTGCCTTTCCGTATGGAGAAGCAAATAGAATTATATAGAAGAACAACTCTACGGTAACTGCTATGTTCTGTGTCCTTCTATGACAACTTAATTGCTTGTATTGACTTTCAGCTCAGACCCGTTGTAGCGTTTGTTGTGTCATGGAATGGGCTGTCTTGTGAGCTGTGCAAGACCCTCCTCTGGTGGACAAGGGTCTGCTTCTCAGGGCTAAGGTGACCTGACAGCCTGGTTGTGAAGAGATGGTCCTGAAATATAGAGGCGGTCCTGGGTTTTGAGTAAAATGTATAGTTTTTTTTTTCTATTGGACTTCTGTCAAGATGATGGATTTTCTGCCTTTCTTTCTCTTAGGTGTGATTTACAGAGCTATAATTTACTCCCGGCTTCATACAAGGAGAAGCAGTGGTCTCAGTCTTAGCATTCATGTCAGGTCACATGAAAGAAAACTGGTGACCTAAAATAAGCTGTTTCTTTGCTATCTCCCTCTGAAGCTCTCATCTGCACTCACATCTCTAATCCCCATGCTGATTCCAAGAGTTGTTTGTCTCTTTCTTAYGCCAAAAGGGCCAGCCCTTTTGTTATGGTGGACCTACCCTTACAGGGTTCAATGCTGGCTTCTTGCCTCTTGTGCCATCTGGTCTCCTCTTCTTGTATCTGTGACCTACATTACCATGTCCTGAGCTTAGTAGGGGATCGGCCTTTCAATCTGGGCTTTAAAAAGACTGGCTTCTAAATGTGCTTGAATTACTATTAGGTAGCTTAGACTCAAAATGCAGGCTTTGCATTTTTTAAAGGTTTACAAATCCTGGTATTAAAGAAATGTCTTAATGCTTTAACAAAAAGTCAGGAAGGCAGATCTGATTTTAGTATTTTGTTTGGTGTTTGGATGATGTTTCTGCATGAGAACCAGAGGATGAAACTGAAAACAACTATTTACAGTCTTGAAACTGTTTCACCTACTTTTGCTGTTCAATATGGTTAACAGTAAAATTAAAAAAATTCTTATTGTAATAATCTACCAACTGATTAGTAACAGACAAAAACGGACTTGGAAAGCATTAATTCAAAAACAGTAAAAGAAAAAATTTTGGAGATGAATTCCTACTGCATGGAATGCTAATCAAGTTGGTGGATCAACAAATGATGCCAAGAAAATTATATTAACTTCCAAAAGATTTGTAAGTCACAATGGAAAACAACAAAAACTGACCTCCCAATGGCTTGAGCCCCTCCAGGCATCAAACACCTATACTCCTGCCCCTGAAAAATTCCCACCGCTGTATGACGTTACTACCTATAGTCTTTGCTCTGCTTAGTGGAAGTTTGGCAGTATATGTCTGAGAATTCCCACATTCCTGTTCTTGAGCCGATTAGCTCCTTTTCTTAGACTATTTCTCCCCAGTTCAGGTTCTATTCTTGTTTCACTTCAAAATGGTTAGCAAATTTTCATCCTGAAATACCTCCCTGGACTCTTAAATATATACTTCCCCACCAAACTGTCCTGTAGCAGGTAATTCCCTCCATTCCATGACCAACTTCCCCAGAAAGAAGTGTGTTCCCCCATCTTTTCATAACRTCCATCTTACCAACACCTGCTCCGCTGTGGTCTGCTGTGTACCATTGTTCCTCCTCCGTGCTCATCCTCACTCTGGTTGTCTCCCTCCTGACCTGCTCACCCACCCGCTGTTCCTTTCTCCCTGTTTCCAAGTTCTTCCCTGTTTTCCACCTTTACTAGAGGCCAAGGTTCTCCCTGGGGAGCTTGGCTGGTCTTCGGGTGAGGACCGTCAGACCCGGCTCTACGAGCAGCTCCGTGCCCCTGGCATCTCAGCTGCAGTCTGGGGACATGTGGGGCCAGGCTCCTCGTTCCATGTGTCCCTGGGTGTCCTGGCAACCACAGTCTGCATCACAAGTGCTCTGACACCATCAGCTGTGTTTCACCCAAAAGAGGGGGGAACATGGGGAGCTTGGATGGGTCACTGGGGGCTCCATGGAGAGGTTGTTTGCAATAGTGCTGGATATCAGCAAAGATGGGTGGGCACATCGAAATAGCGTTGTGACTCTGGGGATAGGCAAGGAAGAGAGGACTCCTCCAGTGGGAGAAGTGGCTGATACACCAGAGGGCTGTGCTGCTATTCAGAGGGACCTCAACAGGCTGGAGAGATGAGCAGAGGGAAATCTCATGAAGTTCAATAAGAGAAGTGCAGAGTCCTGCACCTGGGGAGGAATAACCCCATGCACCAGTACAGGCTGGGGGCTCACCTGCTGGAAAGCAGCTCTGCGGAGAACGACCTGGGAGTGCTGGTGGACAACAAGTTGACCATGAGCCAGCAATGTGCCCTTGTGGCCAAGAAGGCCAATGGTATCCTGGGGTGCATCAGGAAGAGTGTTGCCARSAGGTTGAGGGAGGTGATTCTCCCCCTCTACTCAGCCCTGGTGAGGCCACATCTGGAGTGCTGTGTCCAGTTCTGGGCTCCCCAGTACAAGAGAGACATGGAACTACTGGAGCGAGTCCAGTGGAGGGCTACTAAGATGGTGAAGGAAATGGAGCATCTCTCATATGAGGAAAGTCTGAGAGAGCTGGGCCTGTTTAGCTTGGAGAAGAGAAGACTGAGAGGGGATCTTACCAACATATATAAGTATCTGAAGGAAGGGTGTAAAGAGGATGGGGCCAGACTGTTTTTGGTGGTGCCCAGTGACAGGACAAGAGGCAACAGGCACAAACTGAAACACAGAAAGTTCCGTCTGAACATGAGGAAAAACTTCTTTACTGTGAGGGTGACTGATCACTGGAACAGGTTGCCCAGAGAGACTGCGGAGTCTCCATCCTCGGAGATATTCAAAAGCCATCTGGATGTGTTCCTGTGCATTGTGCTCTAGGTGACCCTGCTTGAGCAGGGGGGTTGGACCAGATGATCTCCAGAGGTCCCTTCCAACCTCAACCATTCTGTGATTTTATCAGAAGGTGTGGTTTGAAACTCATATATAGGGTGCTTGGGGAACAGGCAGGATAATCAGGAAGTGGAATGGTCCAAATTGCTAAGGGAAGGAGTTGACTGAGAAAAAGGTACTAGTTGTACACAGCCTTTAATAAGGCATGCCTAAATCTAGCAACTGGGGTATGTAAATGTAGTGGGGTGACAGGTACACTACATGCAGTTTGTCACGTGACTTATGAACATTTATACACACAAGGCAGGTTGGAGTGGCCCTCAGTTCAGGGAAGTGTGTGCCTGGGAGACGAGCGCTCCACCAGGGTAAGGGGGGATTGGGAAAAAAAAAAAACAAGAACAGCCTGCAAGCATATTTCTCAGCAAACACACGAATGTGTGTGTGTGCCAGTCTGAGGGGACAGCAGCATGGTATAATTTGAAGGTCCAGTTGGGGTATCAGCTTCTAGAATTGTATATTTAAATTAGGCCTGTTTTATGTTAAAATACACATCCTAATCTTCGTGTATTCCCCAAATCCCCTCTTTGAAAACATGATTCAAGTGGAGTTATTTTAGGCAGGCAGCCTAAAAGCAATAGTTCCAGGAGGTCATCTGAACTCTGAAATGTAAAAGCAGGGAAGGCAGGGTCATGGTAAGGCCTGGTTCCTATTCATTTAGCCTGCAATGATATGTAATCTTAGCCCAAAACCAACAAACAAGTATGCTCTAAGTAATTCCTATGGATTGCATATCGCCTTTGTAAATTGCTCGGATGCTTCAGTCAAGAATTTTCAAATGAAAAACACCTTGAAGGATGAAGAGTTAATGTCAAGAAGTACAGTACATACCTCCAGAATTATGTACCATCATTATGTACCATCAGTTATAGATATAAACTAAACTAGAGGTCTGGCAAAAGACAAAGAGTGCTGAAAATAATAATATTGTGCTATTGTGGAAAAGGGATAATGCAGTAATTTGAACAGAAATCCAATAGAAATTGTACATTGTGGTAATTAATCCAGTAAAAAATCTCTAAAGCTTTTATAGCAGAATATTATCATTTCTGCAACCTTCCTTTAAGTGTATGGGAGACTGGTGCCTTACGTTCAGGTGACAGAAGTTGTGCTTTAGGTAGACTACAATAAAGTTTGTCCAGCAGTGAATCTTAAATGACTGCCACAGGAAGCTGGCAATATTTCTTTTTGTGGCTTTAATCTACAAATTAAATAGAAATGGTTCTTTTATTTGTATAGACAATGTTTTTTTCTCTTCCCGATGCCTTTGTTTGAAGTTGCATCTTGAGATATCTTCGAAGGCCAGAGAGTCCCAGGAAGATAACATGCCACGTATGGAAGTGATACAACATGAATTTACATCTCTCCTCTTTCAAACAGATTCTACTCTTTCACAGATATAAGAAGCTAAATAATGTTGCTAAATTGTCATTCACCAAAGTGTACTGGTTATCTGCATTTAGCTAACTGAAGAATGTGCCAAACTTGTTGCAGAAGATTCTTGGTGGCGTTCTCACATGCGTTCTCTTATAGGTTACTTTTTCAAGTTGCGATTAGGCTTTGTATGTCCCAGTGAGATTTGTTGCTAACCAGTTAGCACTAATAATATTACTTTGCCTTTTCTATTGATGTCAGAGTAGGCTTTTGTACTTGAATATGGTGGGAATAGCATCCTATTAGGTCTCTTAGTTTTTTGTAGGAAAACCTGTGGGAGGAACCAAAAGAGAGTGAGCAAGTGACTCCTCTCTGAACTGCCTCCACTTACTCCATTGGGAAGATTGGTGTAATACTTCTCCTTTCCCCTGCACAGAAGCAGCAGGGGATCCTCTCTCTAGCACTTGCAAACAGTGTGCAAGAGGCACTGGCCTCAACATCAGATGGACTGTTCTCTCCAGGTTGGTGACAGCACTGCTTAAATAATAGAGCATAGGCGCTGGTATAAATTGAAAACAGAAGGTAGGTTTTATCTTCTTTTTAGGCTCCCCTGGGACCTGGGAAATGAACAGCTACCTCCAGGCTTCCACCCTTTCCTTCAGGAATCTCAGAGAGTCATCTGAGAGTATCAGAAAATACAAGGTTAATGTCGCCCTGGCTGCATATACATATTTCTTTGTATCTAGATATACATATTTATTTTTAAATGTACTGCTATTTAAGCTGGTTTTAATAGGCAGATAATTTTAAATCGTGTTTTGTGTGCCCTGATAAAGCAGAATATTGTGACAAAAACCTTCCTGTTTCATTCTGTTTTCACTTTAAGACATTTTGTGATACAGCATTTGCAACAAAGTTAAAAAAAACAGCAATAATCTGTAAGTATTGGACAAACTGTCAGGGAAGCTTAATAGCATTTATATCACTGCTGAGAGGGTGCAAATGCAATAGAACATGGTCACAGTAACTTTTTTCTGCTGATTGCTAAATGCAGAAACAAAGTTCAGCTGTTTATGGAGAATAAATTAATCAATCCAAGAAACTGCAAATAGAGATACTTACTCCTTGAGAATATTCTATTAAACAAGTTTTTTTGTGGTTTGATTAAACAATCTGCATGATTTTTGCTACCCTTCATATTTATATTTTATTCTTGGTCATAATTGCTTATTATGCAGAATGGTTCATAAACCTGATTTGATAGTGATGTATTTAATTGATTTACAGAGAAACCTGAATTCTTGATGTAACATAGCACACCAATATTATGATATAAACAAAAGCTTAAAAATGATGAGTGGGGCAAGGTGTGCAAAGGAAGCGTCTATCAGAAGGCGTGCTGCTGTGTGGTAACCACATTACCGCTAATAGAATTAAGTAGGCAGTACGTTGCTATGGACATGCATGCATGCTGTTAATCTTATGAAGACTGTGCTTGTGCTGCTTCCTCCCCCAATTTGCTGCTAGTGGTCTACCCTTCTTTAATCCATATTCTGGCAAGAAGGTGAGCAGAGAAAAGGGGCTAATGACTCCTTCATGGATTGGAGCAGCAGGATCATTGGATATAAACAAAATAAAAACAAACTACCCCGCAGTAGAAGCATGTTGTGTTTGTGTCCTGTCTTCCAGAAAGTACAAATAGTCTGTGAGAGATATGGGAGAAAGACAGTGAAGAGGAGCTTGCTATTTTTATCTCACCTTAAATAGAGGGAAGACTTGAATACTTCTTATTTACCTACTTGTAGCCATAGCTGAGAGAAACAACAGCCTTGGATATACAGCCATACATATATTGTCTGCTCTCTGACCTTAGCAGGGTACAAGCTGTATCTAGGTGGAAGGTGTTGAATACTGAATACATTTCTGAAACTCAGATGTTGCCCATCTTCTTTCCAAGGATATATCTTTCAGCAAACCTGGCAGGTCTAAATCAATTATTTTAGTGTAAATTCCCTGCTTGGTCTTCATTTTTTTGCCATGCAGTTTGACAATTCAAGGAGAACAAAGTTCACTAGAGCTTCTCCTCCAGGCTGCAGATGTTTCATTACCCAACTCGCAGGTGGAAGTGGTGCCGACAGGGGTGGAACGTGGGCACAGCTGAGGCATAGTGTGCTCTGACTGGTCCCGAATGGCCCACGAGCCCTTACAGCTGCCTGTGCRACACTGGGCTCTTCATGGCACTTCGCAGGACAGGACAAAATGACATTTATGTCTTGGTTTCTGGTTTCTCTTGTCTCATCACCCTTAGGCTTACCTGAGTGGCAGGAGGGAGCTGTCCTTTTCTCTATTTTATCACAGTTCATTTGGATCCAGTCAGTCTTTCCTCCCTTCCAGTTCTCTTGAAAACTCTGTGCTTCAATGAGAAACAGGTAATAAAGCAGCCAGAGCAACTGTTTCACTCTCTCCCCTCTCTCTGAGTCAGCTGGCATCCAGCAGAGAAGCTGCTGTGCCCCTGTAGCCAGGAAGGACACTGGCTTGGACTGCCTCAGGTTTACCCTATGGCTGCGTCCAAGCTAGCAGAAGTGAAGACAGAAGAGTTACTGTGAGAGAGGTTCCTAGCTAGAGCGATATGAATGATCCCATTGAAAGCTTCCATGTTTTCAACTCATCAATTAGAAATAGTTTTTCTTAAGGCAAATTGGCACCTCAGGGACTACAAGCCAGCAGCAAGATGAAGGCGTAGTGCCTCTGCCTTGCAGGTGTGCAAAACCACACGTTTCCTTCCTGACTCTGGGATCAATGACTGGAGATCGTTAGGAAATAGAGAAAAAAGATTCAGTAGGTGAGCTGTGAAGAAAAGATGATCTTCATCTTCACACCAGTTCTGTGCAGCCACCACCTCACATCCGCTGCTGCACTCCTGCCCTCTGGGGAGCCCTCGCCCCCTCTTAGCTGTGCACCCTCTACACCGGAAAGGATACTGCAGTGTCCCTGTCTTTCTGGTAGCCATCGACCAGAACATTTTCCGCTGAAGGGTCTGTGTCATGAGTCCACTGAGCGGTGATGTGTATTTGGGGTCACCATCTCATGTAAAGGCACTGCAGCTCTTCTTGCTGGGGAAGGTGTTACACTGCAGAGTTACAGGATTATACGGCTGCTGGGAGAGCATATACCTGGGAGGGGTTTCACTTTGAGGACATCCATGGACCACATATTATCCTCTCAGAGGAGTCCACAGAGACTTAACTGCTGAAATCTCTACTTTGTCCTCTTAAGACTACTTGGCAAATCATCTGGAGGTGTCAGGGAAGAGCCCAAACCAGACAGCAGTGGAGGCTCCATAGCCCCTGGCACTTACAACTGACAGGAGCACTACCATGCACCCACAGAAGGTGAACATACACCTGCCTACAAAACCCAGTGGTGTGCTCAGATGGTTTCAGTCCTTATGTGTTTGCTCTGGTTCCCCCCACCCACAGTCCTCTTCCTCTTGCTGCAGCTCACATCAGGAGATCATTATTTACCAATCATATTATAGTAGCACCAAGGGAATGCTGATCCTCTGGTGTCAGAAGCTCAGCAAGTTCAGCAGAGAAGGCCCCAGAGTTACAAGTAACTCAGACATGTATCTGCCTTTTCTCTTTCACACAGGTTTAAGCCATTAAAGCCATTTCTCTTACATTTTCCCCAGGTTAAGAGCAAACATGAAAAATTACTTTGTTGTTGTTGTGCAGTAACTCATTAAATCACAGCAATTTAGTCATGTATCTTAAGGTCAGCAGTGATGTACATCCAATTGGTGTTGACACTAGGTTTTACAGCGATCAGCTAATGACAGTATCGTATATAACAATAACAATAAGAACAATAAGACCTAGCCAGCAAAACTTTCACTCCTTAAAAAAAAAAAGAAGAAAAGGCAGTTTTAACTGTTGCTGAGTGCATAATCTTTCTGAGACCAGTTTCTTGACTTCAGAGGCACAGTATGAGCCAGAGAGCCTGTGGTGGTGGTGCTCAGAGAGCACTCARACAGTGAGGAGTGTGGAGCCTGCAGACCTGCTGAGGCTGTGCCTCGACGCAGCCCAGCAACCGAAGGCTTCTGCAACACCTCACTAAGGCTTCCCAGCAGGTTGGAGGTGCTGCTGCTGCTACCTCAGAGGGACTTGATGGAAACTGAGATGCGTGTCTAATGTGTCCGAGCCTTTGCGTAAGCCTCATGAGCTCCAAGKGTGCAACCAGTGACCTGCTGAAGGGTTGGACCTTGGCTTGCTGCCTCACATGGAGACCTTGCTGCAATGTGCTCCTTGAAACTGGCCCAGCAAAGCTGCTGCGCTGAGCCGGGAAGCTCACACAGGAGTATGTCTTGATGCAATTCCAACGAGTTAGAGGTTACACAGAGGTAAAACTGAGGAGGGGAGGATGGAAACAGAGCTGCATTTTCTTTGCTAAGAGTTTTTGTCCTCTCCTTGTTGTGGCTTTGGTAAAGCTGACTTACCTGGTCTAGCCATGATTTCTTGTGTTTTAACTGGGCAAACTGGGAGCAGCTGGATCACCCACACCACCAAACGTGTGAGCTGAGTGCATGGCTCACCCATGCGTGCACTACGTAAGGAAGGCCACCGAGGTATGCTAAATTCCCTTACCCTGAATGCCCTCTTCTCCAACATGGTCAGTCCCCTGCCTGCCAACAGAAAACTGCTAGCTTTGATAACTGTCTCCCCTTTCRGTCTGCTTTAATTGTTCTGGACATTGTTAATGAACAGAGACCAGAGAGCTACAAAAAGCAGTAGGTAACAAAAGATGGAGATGCTGCATGTACCTGTGTGTTTCTACACACATAATTTTAGCTAATCACACTGCAAAAAAATCTAAAGTAGCTAGATTTTTCTTTTGCTTTTAAATTCTTTATCCTTACCCTGTAATTGGAACCTAGATAATGCTGCGTCAGTATAATGTGAAGTGAAAAACCCCAACAACTCAATTTTAATAGAATCCATACTGATGATCAGAAAATGAGATTAAAGATGACGTTTTTTGGCTTCTAGGCTTTATCGGGCACTAGGAAAAACTGTATGTTTTTAGCTGAAGAGAAGAGAAACTGGGAAGCCAGAACACAGAGATGAAGAAAGATGAAAGCAGCTGAAAAAGAAGAGGAGGAGGTGAGTGAGGGAAAAGGGGGTGGAGGAGGTATGAAAGGGTCAGGTGGCTTACTAGGAAGGCAAAAAAAGGATCAAGAGGGAGGAAGCCAAGTACCAGAAGAAAGAATTATAATTTTCAGCAGCTGGGGAGAAGACTAGAATAGAGGAGTCCTAATGGTGCACAGTTGGAAAGGGAAACTGAAAAGAACTAAATCAAAAAAAAGATAGTAAAACAGAACTTGCGGGGGAAACAGCAGAGAAAAGCAAACCAAAGTGGCTGATAAATGGAGGAGCATGCTGCCATTTATATCAAGGGATGGTGGCAGTGAAAGCATAAAAACGGTAATAGCTTTGGCTTCAGCTGTTCTGTGAGAGGTGCTGGAAATCCTTTCACAGCAGCACGAAGAGCAATAGCCTTCCTCTCACTGCTCTGTTCAATTGAGGGTCCCCAGCAAACTGGTCCAAAGCAATTAGCACAGCTGACTGGTTTAGCATTTTCTGAATATCAGTCTGCCAGACCTCTTTTTGCCTAAAATACAATAGGTAGGCACCATTTCTTTCAAACCACCAAGTTACAAATCACAAAATGCGTGAGAAATTGCTGGTAAATCTGATCCTGCTTTGAAGAACTTGGGCCCAGAAGTGGGGGCTGACTGATGATCTTTAGGTCATCAGGTAATGGACTGGGAGAGAATCAGAATGAGTTTTCTCATTTTCTGACAGTAATTTTTTTTTTTTAAATGGGCTCTGTTCATTAAATCATAATTACTGATGAGATCCAGCCTGTTTCCAATGAACTGAATAACAATATTAATAGTTGCAGTTTTAGTGCCATTAATGTAAATGGCAGGAGACCACCCGTTAACTGCCCCCTACCCCCAGCATTTTGTCCACTAACAGGGAAAAAATGTAAGAGATGGTGTGTCAGTGGAGAAACACTGAAATCAGCTTCACTCGCTAAATACTGAGATTTTGATGGAATAAATCATCTGGTGTGCAGTCTGCAAAAAGGACTCAGAGGTAGTAAAAGAAATGTCAGTGGTATAGTTAAATTTTGAACCAGATCCTTTAGCGTCTCCACAGGACTCTCTTCTATGAGCGTGACTCAGTTTTGAACATAACCCAGTGTAATGAAATGTCAGAAAAATGGGCTTCATGGGAAACCTAGTTGCTTGAGATACTTAAAAGAAAACTGATTAAAGCAGAAAAAAATGGTGGAGAATTATGCATCCTGAAAGGGAGATGAAAATAATAGTCTAACTCCTTGTGCTGCTAAAAACCCTCGTATTATTCTGATGGTGAATATGGGCAGTAAAATAGGAAGAATTTTACGTGCATGTGCAGTAGGTGATATTCCACTCCAGTGATGACTCTAATGAGTTTTAGCTGGTGGGCATCTCAGCAGTATTTTGTAGTAGACTTGTACAAGTGTGTGCACGTGTGTAACACAAAGGAAGTTGAAGAGAACAATATTGTACAAAGCAAGAACAGTACTGGTTAGTCATTATCAGAAAAAGACTAACCAGACAAAAATATTTCAGTGATATACACTGTCAGACTGGAAAAAATGGCCATCGCCTTGCAAAGGACCTAATGATTTTCTCCTATTGACCCCTTTTTGTGTTTAACTCCAGTTGTCACGTGCCTGTCTCAAATCTTGAGGGCTACTCTGCAGGTGCAYGAATGTATGAGAACTCTGGAATTTGTTTAAACATTAGTAAAAACAATATATATCTGTGGAAAATTCTTACATGTTGTAATGAGTTATTGCATGCTCTGGCAAGTTTCCATAGCTTGTAGAGATGGACATGTGCAACTGAGGCTGAGTATGAAAAACCCAAGGCTCCTGATCACCTTCTGTCCGGAGGGAGCAGTAGCTGGAGAGTTTAGCAAGCGCTTCCCAGGAGGTTTTGGGGAGGTGAGATTGAGGTACACTCCGCAGTGGGTTCTTTGGAGTTTCAGAAAAAATGCAAGTTAATTCCAATTTGTTACTAAGTGTCTGCTCTTTTGGCCACTTGCCATTTGGCTTTTCTGGCAGCCAAATGGAAGTGCTCTCTAAGAGTAAGCTGTGGTTCAATCCTGCTGGTTTTTGTCGTTAATGACGCCTTTGGCACTGTTGTCTTCTTGTGATCAGGGCTTAAGTCTGGGGCCTTCTCCGCTGGTTTTGTATACTTTGCATCACAGCCTGTAAGTAGGATGTATGTTTTCAACTCCCTGCTTCTACAGTATGACGGTATTTGTTATTATACTTCTCCCAGTATCACTTTTTCTTGCCCAGTTTCAAAACTCCTGGAGTTCTGCAGCAAGACAGGAGTTTTCTGCTCTACCCAGCTGTGGAAAGAAAGACGTTCTGGGATGGTGGAGAAGAAACTTTCCCTCACTATTGTCTCTACAAGGTGTTAATTTTTACCCTGCTGTTAATTAGCAAATAATTTGTTTAAATCTCATTTACACTGGATAATGATTTGCAGAAACACTCCCAGAGTCACCCTCAAGAAATATTTTCTGTACAGTGACATTGCTTCTTGTGCTGCTTGGGAGAATGGGACATCCTAGTAGATGCTGAGATGCTGGCGTAAAGCTAAACTGCACTTCTAGGCTGTCTGCAAGCTTGGAGTAACCATACTCTGAGGTAATGATTTGGGGGTGGTTAACCCTGTCCAAATTTGTGTTTTTCTTTCGGCACCTGAATGGACAGGGAAGCAAGAAAAATCAGGTCTTGAGTGATAACATCTCTTAAACAAATAGCGAATTCTCATCTGTCCAGAGAAAACTGGGGTAGAAGTGCCACTTTATTTCCCAAATTAGCCACAGGGCTCATTTCAATAAATGGTTTCGTAAATGATACAGTTAGAATGACTTCATTCTTAGCATGTTATTTTAATATAATTAAAGTTCAAAAAACCTCTGGAGCTTGTCTTAGGTAAACAAGAAGAAATGCAAGATGACTGCAAACTTTGTAGTGAAAATAAAATAAAACAAAAACTGCCTTTTCATGACCTTTGAGAATATTTTTAAATATTGGCAGATATTTTTTAAATTTTGGTATTAAACCTAAATTACAGTTACCGTGAAGAAAGACAAGGGCTTGAAATGGGGAGCAAGGGAAGATGCAGACCAGGGTGGTCCCCAGGTCACAGCTGGGGAAAGAGATGGAGGTGGGCCTGGGAGAGGAGCCAGACTTTTTAGTAATTGCCTTCAATCACTGGCATGGGAGAAGGATAGGGTCTAATACTGATACTTAAATAACAGATAATTCCTGCTGTATAACAGTTGTTTGCTAGTTAGGAAGGCTACTAAATCACAGCTTTAATTTAGGAAAAGGTCTGATATATATGAACACAAATTGAAGCTACAGAATCATGTAATCATGCTGTTACAGAGCTCAGCCCTGCTTTGCTCTGCCCTGTGCTTTTTGTCACTTTTCTCTTTTGGGCCGTTTGGAAATGAGAGCTCTGGCTCTGCAAAGGCAATGCAGCGCGCCTGTGCAAAGCCCCCTCACGTGGCTCTGTCCTTGCTGGCCTGGGATGTGATCCTCATATTGCCTATTGACACTGGCAGAAGAAATGGTGTCTTTTATTTAGCCTGTAAAACAACTATCACTGTACAAACAGCAACATAATGACCATGGAAGAAAATAACTTGGCAGAGAAAATTGGAAGGAAATGACTGTTGTTACAACTTAAAAAAATGCCGCTGTTGTTTGAAGTATTTAGTCTAGCTGCAATCCGAGTCTACCTTTTTCTCCCTTTTTGCTTTGCAAAAAGTGGTTGGATTCCTTACAGCAAATACAGCTATTTGTTGTAAAGACAAGCTGTCAGCAGGATAGATCTGACCACAACATGCAAACACCATGTATTATCTATACAGAGGGAAAGCTAAGAAAACATAAAGGCTCCTCAAGTCCCGTCTTTATGTATGTGGGTTCAGTCTTCCTCAGAGCCTGTAAAGGAGCATCGCCTTAGAAGGAAAGTGAGTGAACCAAGATGCATGATGCCAATGAGAGATAAATTTTATATGGACTGAATCAGGTTAGTTAATTTTAGTTGTACCAAAAATCCATGAAAAGCTAGTGAGAAGGCCAGTTTTGGATCGGGTTAAGAGTACCAAAGTCAGGCTAATACATAGTCATGGTAAGTCATAGCCTCTATGAATTAAAATAGCAATTGCGATGGCCAAGTCAGAGTCCTGAGCTCTGGGCATATGCCTGACATGGATGTTTCTTTTCTTGTCGCCTTAGTGTTTTTGGTGTCTGGAAATCTTTCAAGATTACTATTTGAGAGCCACTTCTGAGTAATGCAAAGGTGGCAGTTTCCCTGCCTGCCGACCAGCTGCTAAACTAACAGAAAGTGCTGTAAAATTCAACCTCGCCATAGTAGTAGCGATACTGTAGTTGTGATGATCCAAGCTAAGAATATAAGCAAGGCAAATGATGTAGGGAAAGGCAGTATACTTTAGCAGGCCAGATGATATCACTGGGAATAAACAAACATGTTCTGGAGAATGCAAACCTCTTTCTAGGGAAAAGTTTTGCCAGGGCCTAAAGGGTTTATACACCCAAAAAGCACATCTGTTGAGCTAATAAAAGATTTTCCTTCTCTTTGCAGACCTGATCTGTTTTTGTGATAGCAGTGTGCTTTAAGATATGGGAATTGGCATTTTATGCTATTTAGTTCTGCTCGTCCTCTGTGATGTGGAGCAGCTGGAGCAGCCCTTCGCCTCTCCCCCTTCAATCCGCTG
Organism: Apteryx rowi; assembly: GCF_003343035.1. Lineage (NCBI taxonomy): Eukaryota > Metazoa > Chordata > Aves > Apterygiformes > Apterygidae > Apteryx > Apteryx rowi. Next base: position 675,929 of record NW_020450838.1, on the reverse strand, counting down.
TGGGAGAAGTGTCAGGTGAGTTAATAAATTGTGGTGGGAGGGGGCAGGCTCAGTGGGAGCTTGTTGCTTTCTAGGTGCTCTGTGTCCCAAAGTGGAACAGGAGCAGCTGAGGTCTCTGGGAATGCCTGAAACAGAAGGGGTGTCAAGGTAATGAAAAGTGACCTTGTCAATACATATCTCTCTTTTTTGTTCTTGTGTTTTGATAAGGAATAAGCAGAATGAAAAGCAGGTGTGTGTAAAAAGGGAATTTTATCTTCCCTTCTTGTATTTTAAGGTACATTTTCTCTTTGCTCTTGTTAAATGGCTATTGTTAGTTCAGCCTGTGGCTAAACACCTCAAGCTTTTGTGGCTAATTTAAGAAAATAATCCGTGTTTCTCGAAACAAGCATATCTGAGTCCCGCATCTCTCTGACCAACCATCATGAAGACAGTTTAGGAGTACTGGTTTTAAAAATATTTCCAAACTTTGCCAAATCTTTCTTTCCTGCTAACAGAGCTTTATTCTTTGTGGACTCTTTTCACTTTAGTGTGGCCAGAAGGACGCAACTCTTCCTTTCATTTTATTTTTTTACCTTCTTCCTCGATGGCATATTATCTTCTTGCCTTAAAATGAAAAACTTGAGTGAAGGAAAAAAATGTGTAATTGTATATGTTCATTAATCCCTGTGATTCTAATTATACCCAGGGCAAGATAATTATAGTTTGAACTCAAGGCTGGCTCTACAGGTCTCATTGAATTTTAAAATATGTTTCTGACAAATGGTTTTAGTTAGATTCAAGTGATGGTGCTGCTATTTTGGGGATCTAATCTTCACAAGCTATTTATCTGTGGTGGTTCATAAGAAAAAAATAAAATGCATTTAAACTTTAGATGAAGTCTTTATCCCTAGCAAAAAGCTGCCCTAAAAGCAGTCAGTGATACTTTTCAAATGCGCAGTTATGGTGTTTTATGTGCTCGGTCATGATAACGTCAAACTCAGGAAAGCTTGGAAGGGATCTTGAACTCGTGTGCTCTTTTACTAGCTCTGACATCTTAGGCTAATGACTCGCATTCATACGTTTTAAAGTAATGCAGATTTATGGGACTTCAAACACAATGAGCCATACGCTTCCTCGAGCAGTCGAGCATGGAGTGAATAAGATGATTGAAACGCACTGGCCAAAGCGCCTGATATATGCTGCCTGGCACAAAAGAAAAAACTTCTCTATGTTAAAATACCATTGCAATTTCAGATGCTTGAAGGCTGTGGAGCACAAAGATCTGATCCAGAGCTCGGTGAAATCAGTGAGGGCTTTTTCTACTGATTTCAAGGGTCTTAAGACCAGAAGCACAGATTTTTCCAAGCCCCTGGCAGAAGAACAGGGAGCATGCTAAAACAAATTGGTCGCAGAGCTGTGTGCTGTGTAACTAATGTTAGTAGAAAATGAAAATGATCTTACTCCTTCTGGCAAAGAAATAATTTGGAGAAAGCATAAAAGGGCAATTAACTCTCAAACCACTCTATATAAGTGGGAAATGTGGAGGTGTGTGGATCTCTTCTATTCTGGGGATCTTGAAGATTTTTGGCAGACAGGATGCGAATGCCTGACTGACCCTTTCTTGGTGGATCCCTTTGCTGCTGATCACTTTGTGCTGTGGAAGGGCCTGGGAAAGAGTGAAAGCAACTTTAAATTGCCTACCACCAGGAACTTTGCACTAAAAATTTAGCAGATAAATCTCATTCTGCATTTCCGTGATATTGCAGAAAAGGTGGAAGAGACTTTTTTTAGTTACAAATCTCTATCTGCAAAGGCATAGAGTCTCTGAAGAGAGCAGTTTGATGCTGAAGTAACTTTTGTCCTCCACTCAATAGCAAACTATTTTTAGACAGTTTGGATAAAGTTATGTTCAGCCTCTTTGGTTTTGATAGAGTATCAGAGTTTGCTTCAAGACTTTCTGTGTGAGCCTGGCACTGCAGCAATGAGTGCACATGTAGCTTCTCTGCTGGATATGGCTGGCTGGGAAATAAGGCAGCTCTAGTAACTGAAGTCTGAGCGTTATTCAATAATCTGCTTTCCCAGGCACCTAGAGTTCAGCTCTGTAAATCTCCCCATGAATTGCCTACTTGTTCCCCCCCCCCCCGGGCCTTGATTAATTCCCTGCTTTCCTCAGTACTGATGTTTCACCTGTTTTCCACCCTTTCTGCAGCTGATCACATTCTTGCTTGCCAGCAGCAAAGACTTGCTCATGTGTTGTTGTAGTGTTTTTTTTTTTTTTTTTTTTTAAATATGGGTACAACTATCTGTTTAATGCTTATCTATGACTACTGGTAGAATTAGGGGTTTTTTTTTAAGGAATAACTTGCATTTTCTTTTAAATCTTATTTCATTGGATCTTGTTTCTACTTTGTTGCTAGGGAACATAATCATTTGGTTATATCATTCTGAAAATACGACTTTTTGTATTTAGTTTGATTATTTTTACTGACTCAGTGTATCAGTTGCAGAAAGAAATAATGGATACTTACAGTAGAGGGAGCAATAGCACCACTGCTGTTGTATTTCTCTTTGGCTATCTGTCAGCTGTGTTATAGCTTTATGTAGCAGGTATATTTAAAAAAAACCAACAATTATCTAGGTGAAATGATGTGGTCTCTTATGTAGTAAAGTTTTCATAATGATTTGTATTAACTATTAAAATAATACTTTGTTTTATTAGAAGAAGAAATTTTTGTGAAGGGAGTTGCCTTGTAACACAGCTGGATGAGCTAAAGAGCAATACTGATTTTTACCTGGCACTTCCTCTTTAATGGTTGTGTCAAAGTAATGGTCTCATCATGAATTTTAATTCATAGTTGGCATATCTTGCACCTTCCTTCCAAGGATTTCAGAATGGTTTTAAAAACTCTTGCTGGTTTCTGTGCTACCTGTGGTTAAAAAGACTGTTCTGGTGTTGCTATGGAAATTGTGGTGTTACAATATGTGCAAGATGAACCCTCTGCATGCTCAAAAGGGAGTAAGAGATGACTGCAGTTCACGATCTTTGTTCAGCCACATGAGTCTTTAGCAGGAGGCAGTCAGAAAAGCTAGGAGAATAATTTGGGAAAAGGTATCTTAATTCAGGATAGAAGGCATATTTCACAGGCTATTTGTAATAGGCATCTGCCTTCCCAGATTTATATTTACACACACACACACACATATATATATATATATGTGTGTGTGTACATATTTTATATATATATAAAAATTTTTTTGAACCTGCAGTTAAAATCTAATGCTATTACTAGGCAACTCATTTTTACTAATCCTTTGGGTGGTCACTTGAGAAAAATTTCAGTGTAGTTGAATATATTCCCTTACATGAAGGATTCTCTTGAAAAGGAGGAGGATGTGTTCGATATTCATGTGGGAACTGCAGGTTTTGGAAGGATGCTCTTGCAGTTGCGCGTGGGCACAGGGTTTGTCTCACCATGTGTGGTCCAGGGGATGCAGCTGAGAACAGAAATTATAGCTCCATGCTGTTACGAGATGCCTTTTCTGCATCCTCCTTAATCTAGTGGAATTACAGGAAGGATAACTCTCCTATTGGGTTTGAACAGGCTGTGGCAGTTTATTTAGGTAGAGAGGTGACAGCCCATGGAAAGTAGTTTGGGCTGGGAGGCTAGATCTTAGGCGAAAGTGGAGGGGCCAGGAAGTGGAGTAATGAGTTCATGAGGCACTGTGGCAGCATGGGTAGATGCAGATTAATGTTGGCCTGACAGAAACCGAAKAATTAGTTTAGACTTTCCTGCCATAAAATTGAAAAGAAATGTAGGCAAGTCCAAAATCTTTCCTGTTGGAAAATTTTGATTTTTGCAGAGGCTATATTTTTTCCTTAAAGAGTAGTTCTTAGACAATTCCAATGAGCTCCACTGTTCAGGCTGCAAGCTCTTTCAAACAGGGACTGTCTCCAGGTATAGTTTAGACAGTGCATGGCAAGATAAGTTCAGTCTGTAGATATTAGAATAAAAATGAGACATGATGGGCAAAAAATGTAGGGTTAGAGCTTTACTCTGGAGGTCACGGATGATGAATAAATGTTGATCTCCAGAGTGCTGTCTTTATGAAACCGCTTTTATCACCAGAAATGAATTTTATAATCTCTTTGGATGGAGATTTAAAAAAAAAGATGATCATCTTGCAGTTCAAGATGGAACTGTCAAAACATTGTCATTTATTGTAACTGACTCATTTAAAAAGCTGAATCACAAATGCATAAATGGTTCTTATTCATAGCACACTTTAAATGGAATGTCACTGATTTATTTAATTTGGACATCATGTCATCTTTGCAGCATTGTATTGATGTTGCTTCCATTTTCCTGTTAAAGGTTGCTCTTCAGCAATTTACAGGCACACCCTTTCCTCTCACTTTGACAATCCAGCGTTGCTTCCATATATGCATGCTGACATTGTTTCATCTTGGTATCAAAATATCATCTTGATAGAACCATGGAAATATAGCTTGGTCTGCATAATGATGTCATAATTGCATCATAAAGTCTTCAAGTAATTAGCATTGCAGTAATATGTTGACAGTGCATATAATATATACATAGTGGCCTGTGCTATAGCTTTCGAGTTCAGACTGTACCAAACTTTGTTTGAAGGTCTCCAAAGAGTGGTGCCTCCTAATAAACATTTACCTACTAATTAGTGTTTGGGTAAGTTTCAGCAAACAAGTACTTCATGCCTTGTATAAAAAAAAATGCCTGTTTCTGTATAAATTCAAACTGACTTATTAAAGCTATTTTTAACCTAAGAGGATGACCACAGGGCTGACAATTTATGAACCAATTAACTTCCACTCTTCTTTAGTACTCCTTGCACTTCTTGGAGCACTTTATAAACTGAAATGAGAGCTCCTTGCTGTTCCTGTGAGGCAAATAAGTATCATTAGAACCATTTTGCAGAAGTACAAAAAAGAGGCACAGAATTGAATTGCTCAGGGTTGTTTTGCAGCTCTGTAGCAGAATTGTTGCAAGAACCAGAGATTCCTGCCTCCTTTTTCTCTTTGGTTCTTTCTTTCTCCCCCCCATCCCCCGCCCCCCAGTGGAAAAATTGAGTTGTTGGATCCTGTTATCTGGCTAATAAGTTTGCAAATTCTGGTGCAGGCAAGTTACTGTGTGCTAGGGATGTCAGCTCAACTCTCCTGGTATGTGCAAGTAATGTAAAGAGTACATACATCTTGCATGGTCACTAAAACCACTTAGCTCCTGGGGGGAGGAGAGAGGCTGCAAGGCCCATGTCCTGGGTGGTGAGATGGGGCTGAGGGTCTCTTAGTTCCACTGGGTCACTGTTACTGTTGAGCTCATGTGCAGCATTTTCACCTGTGTAATCACCAGCCTTTTAGAAGTCCCATTCCTTGAAAACAAGTCCTGATATATATAACCTGTAAGTAATAGGAGTCAGGGGAGCTACTGGAAGGAGAGGGTGCACCGTGCATGTGGAAAAATGATGCTTCTACAGTGTGGGTAGAAAACTGCCAATGAGAGATGCAGGAAGCATTGTCCTAAAGAAACTACAAAACGAGTCAACCCCTGCAGAGCTTCGCTATTTGAGATTTGGAAGAAAGTCAACGGCAGTCTTGTTTAGCTGAGGGTATTTCCCAAAATGAATAAGGAAGCGACTGCCCTAGGGCTTGAACTGTCTTTCTGCTGACATCTATAAAAATTATATTAGGCCTTGAAAAAGAGGGTGTGTCTGTGGGTGGAGGAAAGGACAGAATGATGTCCATTGGGTAGGCTCAGCTGGAGGCTTTTGGAACCTTTTCATGGATAAATTTCACAGAGGCTGTGAAAAATTCTTTTCCAGAGAGACCGAGGAGTTTAATCCTGTTCACTGAAAGTTCACAGCAAATTCTGAGTCAGTAGCTCCTCTCACTGATGTTAGCGTCTGAAAATGTTGTCTGCCCACACTGTTATGGACAGAACTACAGCACAGCAAGCAGACAGCTCCACGCCCAGGCAAAATGCTTCAGATATAATCATTTCTTTGAGGGTTTTCAAATGGTTTGCAGGAGCTTTGGAGCTTAACTTCTACTAAACTGTAATGGGAGGGGATGCCTAACTCACTGGGCTCTGGTCATAACCCCAGCTTGGTGACGCTTGCTTTCCCTCCTCTTTGCCTTCTTGCTTTCTCCCAACCTTGGTTTGCAGGAGATGTCAAAAGTTGTGAGCAGTATCAGGCTTGTGGTACGTCTCGCAGATACAAGGACTGAAGCAAATATCCCAGCTGCATCAGCAGTGCATGTATTTGACTCCTGACCTGGAGTAAAGAATAGGAACTGTTGGAGGAAGGGTTGGAAGCATCAGGTTATATTTTGTTTGCTGTTTTGCTAGCACACCATGAATTGCAGAAAGTGTTATAGGACCTGAAAAGCAAACCATTCTACCCTGGCAAGGCTGAGAAGTCAACTATCTTTCTTTTTCTTTAGGGATGCATTTTGGAGCGTTTTTCTTCTTTCTGATGCTTTCAGGCTTGTTCTTTGCACTGCCAATGTATTGCAGGAAAAGTCGATTCAGTTTAAAGTATAATCACTTTATAGTGCAGAGAAGATACCTTTTGATACACTTCATTAATGATCTAGAAGATAAATTGAATAATGAGGTGGTAAAATTAAACAAGAAACTATGGAGGAGGGCTGGGAGAATGTCCAGAAGAATTTAATAAAGCTGGATTGGGCAATATGATGGCAAATGAAGTTCAGTGAGGATAAATTCTAGATAATACATTGTGGGAAATAATTGAAGATGCTTATATACACTGATTAATTCTGAATTAGCTTCAATTTCTCAAGTGCAAGATCTTAGTGTTATCATGGGTAGTGCAATGTCTAATAACTGAAGCAGAAGGAAATAGGGAGATTCTGGACTGCACTACAGGGTGGAGGGCTGTGTTACTGAACAATATGGTTTACTGAAAGCATTAGAATGAGATAAATGTTGATTTAATCCAAGTAAGGGAAGGTGTCCCTGACTAACTGCCCTAAGATTAGTTTCAGTTCCACAGTCTGAGTGGATGATGTGTTGTGCTGATAATGGTTCTTGAACCGGGGATTTTCAGCACCAAAACATAATCTTGTACTGATCAGGCTGAAAGTATCCAGATGAAATCTGGTCTCCTTGATGCTAAAGGGACTTTTGCCTTTAACTTCAGCAGATCCAGGTTTTTACTCCAGTTTCACAGTTAAACTAAATAATAGATTCATGACACTTACACTTTTTAGTCAGTAATGTATATAAAGATCTCTGCTTTCTTTATGTTGCTTACACTTTTTTTTTTTACTTTTTAAATGCTGTTGTTATGTTGGGTTGCAAATACCAGACACAAAAGAAAATATAATCCCTATTGAAAACCTCTTTAGTCTAATAAGTTGGACAAGATAATAGCCATTGGAAAATCCAGAAGAATATTTAGCAGAGAATTTGTCTTCATTGCCAAAATTAGTTTTAATTTGGTTCCTCCCATTAAAAATACATATATTACGTACAAACATGCGCGCACGCATATATCCATAGAGAACAGGAGAGATGGCATTGGCAAGAGATTAAAATCAAAGGATTAAAATGCCATTAGATATAAACAAATATGATTTCATGGGTTTCAAATAAATGATATTTGACTGCACGGATGATAATGAATGCAATGTTTACTTCTGTTGCCTAGGAAAGCCTCGTGTGTTTACAATATCAACATTTGAATCTTAAATTCATTTGTCATGTTGTGCTGTTCCATTTTATAACTGATGAAGAGATTTATCTTTGAGATAAAAGCTTCTCTTGGCAGAACCTCACAATCTGATATTCTTTAGAGATTATAGAATATCAGAATTGGGGCAGGGGCGGCTCCTTTTTGGGTGYCACTTTTGGGAGCGAATGTGTCTGTGGCCCAGGAGTGCCTGCTGTGCTGGGATGCTGCCTGGGAGGAGTAAACAGAAGCTAGAAGGGAAATGTGTGTGTTCTGGGCACCAGAGTATCTTGATATAGCTCTATCTTTGTCTCTGTGCGAAGAACCAGCCAAGACTTTTCTTAGGAGTAAAATTTGCCCTGAAGTAATGTATCATTCAGATAAAGATCTAAGAATATTTCACTAAACCGTAATGAATTAAGCCTTTCCCTGAAGGTAAGAAAACCCTTTTGCCCTGTTGCAGATAGGTAAATTATTATTTAGGAGGGTAATTGTTCTCTGAAAGGTCACAATTCATAGCAAAAAGAAAGGACTCTAAGAATCCTTACTCCCAATATTTCTTTCTACCTAATGTATATTTGTTGTTCTGGTTTTGGTACTGGAGTAAGTGTTCTTCTCTGGGTATATATCAAAGTGAATATTACTGTGCATGTACTGCATGTATGAACTTGTTTAGAGCATTTTCAGTAGCCTTAACTGCTAGAGCTGCACAGGTACTCCATATTTCTGTTTCACTTTAAGATACTTGGCTTTTCTTTAACCACCAGCTGTTTAAAAGAAGTCTCTTTGAAGTGCAAAAAAAAAAAAAAAAAATCAGATGGAGGGTCAAAATGTTAAATTTTGAAAACAAAATACTCTGAATTCTTTCTCCCTGTTCTTTGGTGAAATAGTGTTTCAGTCAGTTTTGCCAAAACTGCATGTAAGAGCAAATAAGTTTAAAAACTGATATTAGCCCAGCTCTACCTGAAAGAAGAGAGGTCACCCAGCCTTCCTGTTCTGGCTATTTGCTTGGTATCTTGGTCTCCCTAGTGCTGCCCCAGGTGGTTCTACGCAAGAAACGTAGCCCTGATGAAACCACCTGCACCTTCTCTACCCTGGGAAGATAGTGTATGAAGGGCTTTGTAGATTCCTGTCCCTGTTATACTCCAAGTCTGCTGGTCCTCTAGCAAGGAAGAAGCCCCTCTACTGGGACAAAGGATCCAGGTCAAAAGCAGCTGGATCTCTGTAGCCAGATGACCTGTAGCTTGGACTTGCAGTCCTGGATAGGAAGCTGTCTGTGAAATTTTCCTACTGTGGCACAGTGTGGGTTCAGTCTTTTCCAGATCTTCACCAGAGTACAGGGAATAGCTGAGAGGATACAGCCAAAGAAGGGAAAATGGTTGGCACTTGTGTATAGTGATTGGAGTGGCTAGATTTGTGATATCAGCCATGATGATATGGAGAGCTTTCTTTTAGCAGATATCAGTGTTTCTAAACAGATCCAGATGACCACTGAAGGTTTACCCTTCAGAGGAATGGAATAATTCAACTCCAGCAGCTGTGAGGCATTATGTTTTCAAAGATATTCAAGATCATGTGTGGTCCTTAAGGATTTATAGCACAGTTTTCCTGGAGATAATTTTGATACCAGCCTCTATCAGACTGACAGACCGGGGTGCAGGAATAACTACCCTGAAGGCAGGTCTTCTATTGCAGAAGGCATATGTCAGCCCTACCTTCTGTCATATGACTGACCTCCCTCATAGAGCAAGCATCACAGTGGCTAGGAACAATACTGTTTTGGAAATAGTACTTTCAGTACTGTCTTACCCCATCTACTGAACAGTATCATCTGGGACTTCCAATGTAGGTCCTTATTTTATCTCCAGTTTTATTGTTATCCTTCTCCAAAATTATTGGCACACCAGAACTGTACTTCTGCCTGGCTTTTGGTTCCATCAATGCTCGCACCCAAAATACCAGTACAAAATATCAAAGTAGCGATTTGTATTGAAAACACAAAACATACAGAGGCTTTGGGGGCTCTCTGGGGCATTGAGGTTCCTTTTCAAATGTTCTGCCACTGAAGCATCTCTTGTAGTGTAGAAATGCATTTGCATCTGTAGCTTTCTGAACTGGCCTACCCAGACTTTATTGGGAATTTCCAATATACCATAAGCATGTATCATCCCTGCTTGTTTGTCTGGGCCTCCTTGTGAACCATGGGAAATCATCTCTGACTTAGTATGCAGGGAGAGTAAGAGAACCCAAACAAGATTGTGTCAACAAAGGCATATTTTTAGAGCCCTGAGCTAAGCTGGGCTTTGAGTTGTGTGGGATCTCAAGTACCGCTGCAACCAGCTGAGCACCAGGTCTGTAGTTGTTATGGAGTGGAAGGCTTGCCCTTATGCCAGGGAGGCCAGAAAGCCAGGAGGATGTGTCTGGTTGGACAAATTTTCTTCCTTGCCTAGTAATGAATTTTTGGTTATAGTTGCATGTGCTTTTTGCTCACAGGCCAAGTATCCCACCATCTTTCCTCATTCACGCTTACCTGTAGCAAGCAATACTGACAGAAAGCTGGACCTATCTRTCCTCTATCCTTGTAAATGTCTGTTTATAAGGAGCAGAGAAAGGAGACCTGCTTATAGGTGGAAAAGAAAAGKCTGAAAGGACGATGAATGAGGGAGAACATCTGGAAACTCTCCAGCCATTGCTCTAAGTCAGACTGAGAAGAGATCTGGGGGAAAAGCGGCAGAAGAGAAGACCTGCTTAGCAAGGCTCTTGTAGCTYTCTGGAGAGTAGCAGCTAATAGCAGACAGGGAGACACTGAATCGACACCTTGCTCCTGGTGTCAGCAAGAGTTATGACTGCCCCTGAGACCTAGTGAAAGGAACGGCTGCRTGTCTTTGTAGGAGTGGGGGTAAAAACTCAAAGTTGCTGAACAACACCAGTGCACCAGATTTGGCCTCAGTGATTTACTGGCTGCAGCCTTCAGTAGCATTAATTCTATTAAAAAAAATAAATAAATAAATAGAGGGGCATCTTGCAAGTTCCTCACATGAGGCTCTGCAAGCAAGACTCATCCAGATTTGTTACATGTGTAATGCTGACATTTGTGTGTTAAAAAGACTAAGGGGGGGGGGCCCACAAAACAAAACCACCTCATGTGATTAGCCTTATTCATATTTGCATAATTTAGGAAAAGACATTGCACTTGCTAGACGGAGTCTGATGATATGAATGTTACAACATACATCTTCAGTGCTGTAGATATTGTAAAGCACTGAGCAAGCTAAATAGCCTCCTAGTATAGGTCCATAAAGCCTGCTGGCAGCATTTGTGAGGACTTATAGTGCGGCTTGTAGTAAGGAGATCTAGGGGATTTTTTTGAAAGGATGTGAAAGATGATACCTCTGATCCAATAAGAATGCATGAATCATTTTACATTTTGATGGTACTTGCAGTGTTTTTAGCCAATTAATTTGAGTTTTGTTAGAGCTTCTTATGATAACTCAAAGCCTAAATACTTTTACAAATACCTTGCAAGATCCAATCACTTTCTGTAAAAATAAATGGAGCTCCCATTGTTTTTATTTTTACACACACAACTACACTATCTTTTGTATCCCAGGGAAAAGCTTTTTTTTCTTACACAAATTTGTAATGGTGAAATGGAAAACAGGTTAGTATTTATGTGCAACCATGTGTGAAATTAGTATCCTACAAGTGCCCTGAGATGAATGCATATGGCAATAAAGTAGTAGTCAGTGTTTAATTTTAATGCATGCTTCATCTTTAAAAATGGTTTTCTGAATAGCTACTATGTACACTTACAAAATGCTGCCCCAAACACTACAATATTTAATCCTTCCTTTTTCAGGTCCAGTTCTGTAACTCTTACTGCACTGGGCAGAACTTGCCAGGGAGCTTTCACAGATTTTAGGAGCTCCTTGTAAATAAATACTGCTCTGTGTTGCTAAGAATGTGGCAAACTTGCAGAATCAGGATTAAATGTTTGCAGAAAATCTTGTTGGAATAAAATGTTCCAGCTCAAAAGCACTTATGTTCATACAGGACTTGAGTCTTGAAAGTACAGCATAGACCTGGCCAACACAAGCTTCTGTCTTCTACCCTGTTGTAGCCAACAGTCTGACTGAGATATACCACCTTTGCAATTACTATTTTTTTTTGCATTAGTTGACAAAAGCTGTGATCCATTAGCATGAGCAACTTTTTAGCAAATGTCATCAGCTGCCAGAGAATAAGGATTTTCAGTCACTGACTTTTTCCAGACTAATATTTGTAATCTTAGAGACAGACCTGTACGTTCTTCTCGGATGTATCTATTGTTCTGCTTGCTGCTAACTTGGCTTAAGCCTGGGCGGCCAGAGTGGCAAATGCAGCTTTTCTGGATTTTTATGGAAGAAAGCGCATTTGTTTTCCAATGTAAGCAAGCCTTTAGATTACCACAATGATCAAACTAATACAGTTGTAACATTATCTTGCAAATTGTTTTTATCACCTTCTGGCTGGGCTGGTGTTTCTGGAGAGGAGGCCTGATTATTGGCTGGCTTTCTGACTGAGCTCTGGGAAATCGGAGCTAATATTGACTCTGGAAGCAGGCGAATAGACAGCAACTGGAACAGACGTTCCCACTTCAGCTTTCCTCCAGACAGGGAGGATAACAATAGCAGGGAAGATGCTGGGACAAGGGCTTTTGCATGGGATTAGAGGTAGCTCTGTGCCTGCCTATGCAGTGGTCACGTGTCCAAGCCAAAGATAGGGCTAACCTATATGTGGAAATATATATGTGGGTGCTGCCAAGCCAGCCTTGAAGTGCACGTTCTGTCTTCTAAGAGCAGAAATAATCTGTGGCGTATATGTGGGAGTTTGAGTCTAAGCATATGAAATGTGTCTTCTGCCTCCCACATCCTGCCCTTGGGGTTTCTCTGTGGACCATGTCCCTGGACACTTGCAGATTTTTCCCTTGCAACATTCCAGATAGTCTAGAATATGCCTGGAAACTTCCACACACACTTGTTTCAATTTAAGAGTTTAGTAATTTCATCCGTAATACTTAGACATATAGGTCTGAGCAGGTCTCTGGGTGTGAAAAATTTTTCTCACCTATCCCAGAGTGTAGCTGAAAATAACTTATTAAAACCACCCAAGGCTGCCTTGTTAAGACTTATGTCTTCCTGCTCTGCTTTTCAGGTTTTCTGTTTGATCCTACCTATTAACACTCTGTATTTAGAGGTTGCTGTCACACTGGAAGGGATGGACTTTCTGCACAAATAACGGTCTTCACAACACCTTGCAGGTTGAAGCTTGTCTGCTGAACCAGCAGGATGTTTTTTCTTATTGCACCTGAAGCTTCTTGAGTCAGAATCCTTGGCCCATGTATTGGGTTCTGCAGTATTTGACTCATGATCCTTTATGCTGGGCACCCAGTTTGCAGTTGCTTTATATGAATGCTGTATTGTTTCCTGTCGTGCAACTGTCCTAGAGCTTTAAAATACTTTTTTTTTTTTCCCTAGAAGAGGATTTGCTGTCTTGGAGAGATGAATTTTACTGACTTCCTGTTCAAATGCTTCCCCCTCCTCCTGTCCTATAGCTCGCATGCTTGTGAGATCCAACTGAAAAATGCTTCTTGTTTCTGATGCTACCTATTGCCATCTTATTGGAAAACTTGAATGTAGTAGAGGCCTTGAATCAAAAGCATGTGTGACAGTTTCTGATCTTTGAGCAGCTTTAGGGGCCTTCACAAATAAGAGCATTCGTTCCTAGCTGTTTGTACCAAACTAGCTGTTTGGTATGGATTGAGATATTTGTCAAGTAGAGCCACGCACGAGATTAAAGCAGTGTCTGTCAGTGAAACTAGTGTGCTTTGGCTTGTGTAATCCTGCAGGGTTTTTTAGTGTTTTGTATTGCAAGGAAACTCTAGGTGCCTTCAGCATCTAARAAGTGAATTATATATTGAAAAAAGCTTTTCATTTCATATTTAACTGCTTTTCTTTGAGCAATGACTATCATAAACTTGTTGGTGAGACTTGAACTGAAGTAATGATGGCTTCTAGTTTTTGATGATATTTTTACAGTGACAGCCCTGTCCTGCTCACAGTGTTAATGAGAATAGTAACTCCCTTAATGCCTGGGTTGCACTAAAATCTACTGATACCTCAATGTGGTTGTCCCCATCCTGCATTGCTGTGGGCTGTGCATATATAAGGTGTGTGAGAAGTGTGACTGTTGCCTGAAGAATTGTCTTGTGAAAATAGTGAGTATATGGTGCAAGGCTTTCCTGGCCGGTGGAGCAGATTATACAGGGGCAATGCAGCCACAGATGTGGTGGTTGTAATGGTTGTTTTACCTCTCTGGTGGTCAAGGTAGCAAAGACAACTGTGAGATGTGACAGAAACACTCTGGTATACATTGGTGGTGTTTTGGATAGGGGGAATGGGAGACAGGACCTTAAGATGGAATTTGAAATGATGGGGAAATGGGAGGCCATTTCTGCTTTGTCGTACAGCATCTTAGAGAGCATGGCAGAAAGGATGAATGGTCACTGTAGAAGGACGCCTGAGTCTGGAAGGGATGGTTGTAGCCTAGTATTTGTACTGCAATAATGCCATGGTCCTGGAGATGAGGCTGGTTCCCAGATGCTGGGTGTGCTCAGAGAGGCTGTGCTGATGTCTACAGTGAGGCTCAGGAGTTTGGAAATGGCTTGTGTGTTGATGCTGTCTGCAGATAGCTGTGAAATGACCCTTTTTATCCATAAGCATAAAAAGGTAAACGGCTACAGTTAAAAACAGCTGGTGTTAAGCTTTGGAAATGGGCAGCAGATCAGAAATTGGAAGGGAGGTAATAAGGCAATCAGAGGGAAACTAAATGCTAGACCTCTGGATGCGTGCTCCTATTTTTGTGGTCCCCAGGCCTGATGTGTGCTTTGCTTTTCAATTCCTCTTCAATTCCAGTAGTAAACAGTAAGGTCAGACAAGATGCGACTGGGATCTCGGTGCTGTTCCTGTTTGTTCAATGTCATTTGGATACTCAAGTTTCCACAGGGAAAGATTCAGCCCTTTTTATCAAGTGCAATATATCTAGTCAGTGGGCACACATCCAAATCCACCCTCTCTGCCCCATGGCTGGTGTATTAAGTGGAGTTCAGATGTAGAAAATTCATGTTCCTGGTATATTATTGAGTAGAAATCAGACATAGAAAACTCATGTTCCACTGTCTAAAATATTCTGGGCTAAAACAGAAAAGGTTCTGCCRGACTCGGCTGCTAACCTGCCTGCCAGATTGAGATCTGGTCTGAACAGTGCCACTCACAACCAGTTGGCTCTCAGATTTCTGCTATTTTGGACTATTTCCTGAGATGGACTAGACTGCTTAGCTCTTTCAAAGTGCTCCAGTGAGTTCCCCTGTGGTGACCAGGCTCCTGGGGACATTTTGTCCTTGAGTTTTCTCCAGCTGATTTCCACCCCTGCACCTGCAGAGCCCCTTAAGCATCAGGGGTTTCCAAAGGCAAAGGAGAGGTGACAGAATATTATCCCGACAGGGGCACAGGAACCTGCTGGCTGAGAGACTGGTCCTGAGAGCGGGAGATGGTGCATGGTGCAAATGGATTATACAGGGGCGATGCAGCCACAGATGTGGTGGCTGTAATGGTTGTTTTACCTTTCTGGTGGTCAAGGTAGCAAAGACAACTGTGAGATGTGACAGAAACACTCTGGTACACATTGGTGTTTTGGATAGTGGGAATGGTAATGCTTCTCCTTAAGGAGGCTGCTAGTTGTAGAGCTGTTATATGACTTTAATGGAATGAGGAATCAGTGAGGCTTCAATAGCTGAACATGAGAAGAAAGTGCCCAAATTGCAAATATCTGTCTTTCTGTCTATCTGTGCCTGTCTGTGCTTGAAATCTGGATAGCTGGACTCAGGGAATAACATTTAACACAGCCGCTGACAAAGCGCAAAGAAGTATTCCTCACGGTGCTCCTCTTGAGATGACGATTATTGTCCCAAATTGCAAATATCGGTGTGATGACAGAGAAGTAGCATCATTTAAACAGTTGAACCAATGTGTGAGCTGGGACCAGAACCTGAGAAGGAGTTTGAAAACCAAGCTCCAACCCAAAGCCCCTTAGGACTGCGAAGAACAGGATGTGTTAAGGTACCTGCAACAACATGCAGTTTCACTTACCTTTTCCAAAACAATCATGCCCCACGGCCCACGAAGGAAAAAAAAATGGGCGATTTTTTTTCCCATGTAGACGCATGCGTTTACTTCCAGTCCCCGAGTACCTGCCAGCCTGAGCCCCGCGGTCATTCCACGGAGGGGGGGTGGCAGCGGTGCGAATAAATGCGGGCGGGGGGGGGCGAGGCAGGGAGCCCCGCCGGGGCGCCCGTGCCCGCACCTGTGCGCGGCCGCGGGGCGCCTCCGCCCGGCGGCG